>NC_080377.1:79969403-80314025 GCF_014773155.1 Arachis stenosperma
TTATCCAAAGAATGTCACATCTCACCATTATAAATACACTGGAGCACCCAGGTATAACTCATACTCTGATTCTATTCAATACCTGCTTAATACCCTTGCTAACTTAAGCATCGGAGTCCCTTGCAGGTACCCCCACCCTCCAGGGACGAAGGATCAGCACTACCACCAAGTCCAACAAGCCGGACACAACCGCTCCAACTAGCACAGAAGATCTCGTCCGAGATCGACCTCCAGTTTCAGGTAACCCTCGGAACATTGGCGCCGTTCCCGGGGAACCTGGAAGTCATCCCATCACTATGGCGGACGACCATGACAACGACCACGACTCAGATCTAGAGGATAGAACGTCGCACAAAAATGCGGACACTACACCAAAGGATACTCCTCAACTTAACAACTAAAAGGATTCTCCAAACGCAGGAGCCATAGAGGCGCTTCAAGATCGATTAAAGCAACTCGAGAAAGAAGCCCAACATCAACGCGAAAAAGAAGAGGATCTACATCGGGAGATAAGGCGACACCGGGAATTAGAAGATAAGCTTCTAAAACTCGAAGCTGATCTCAAAACCAAAACTACTCGATCCACTCCAGAGGATAGCTCTCGCAAGGATCAAGATCCATTCACTAGGGAAATCATGAAGACCAAAATCCCAAAGGACTTCAAACTTCTGGATTTGACTCTGTACGACGGCACTTCAGACCCCAACCATCACCTCAGCAATTTCAGAAGTAGAATGTACCTCACTGTCGCCTCGGATGCAGTTTGCTGCAAAGCCTTTCCAACAACTCTTACCAAGACAGCCATTAGATGGTTCGACAGCCTACCTCCAAAGTCCATCTCGAGCTTCGATGACCTGGCTAAAAAATTCCTGGCCAGATTTTCCGTACAAAAAGATAAGGCTAAACATGCCCCCAGCCTACTAGGGATCAAGCAAGGAGATCGGGAAAGTCTTCGTAACTACATAAAAAGATTCAACAAAACATGCATGGACATACAAAGTCTCCCAACAGAAGCTGCCATTATGGGCCTCATAAATGGCCTACGAGAAGGACCTTTTAGCCAATCTATATCTAAGAAATATCTTGCATCCCTGGACGAAGTACAAGAACGGGCGCAGAAGTACATCAACATGGAGGAAAATTCACGACCTGGGAAAGCCTCGAGGTTCGATTCCACCTACCGAGACAAAGATAAAGAATCTAAGAAAAAAGAAGATCGCTCCGGGGAGAAAATAAAAAATATCATAACTACACCCCTCTTAGGGTATCCTTGGTAGATGTTTACAAAGAAGTTTGCCATACGGAAAAAATACCCCCCGCTCGGCCACTCAAAGGCAAAAGAGGAGGAGGAAATCGGAACAAATACTGTGAGTATCATCGAGTCCGAGGACATTCCACCAACGAATGCTTCGACTTGAAAAATGTCATAGAAAAATTAGTAAGAGAAGGAAAACTAGATCGGTTTTTGGCCAACCGGGATGAAGAGCCAAGAAAAAAAAAAGGATGAAGATGTCGGACGGTCTGAGCGATCACCTCGCACACCGGAAAGACACGTCCACATGATACACGACGGATTTGCGGGAGGAGGAATCTCCAAATCATCCCGCAAGCGACACCTCAAAGAAGTATACCATGTCAAAGGAAAGAAGGAGGCGCCAGACATCCCAGCAATTACGTTTACCAAAGAAGACGCATCCGGAATCATCTCAGGACACGACGATCCCATGGTCATCACTATCATACTGGCAAACGCCAACCTCTACCGTACATTAATTGACTAAGGAAGCTCCGCCGACATCTTATTCAAAACTACCTTTGACAAGCTCGGCTTAGAAGAAAAAGAGCTAAGAGCATACCCGAACAGCCTGTTCGGACTTGGGGATACCCAGTACAACCACTGGGATACGTATCGCTACACACAACCTTCAGAAAGGGAAACCAATCCAGAACACTCAAGATAGACTACATCGTGGTCAATGTAAGCTCAGCCTACAATGCCTTAATAGGTCGGACAACGTTAAACCAACTCGGCGCAATAGTTTCAACTCCACATCTATGTATGAAATTCCCAACTGCAGAAGGGATAGCTACAATAAAAGCAGATCAAAGGATGGCGCGTTACTGTTATAACAAAAGTCTAAACCTCAGAGGCGAAGGAGAAGAGTTCCACACAATCGAACTTGGTGGAGTTCAGAGGCAAGAAGAACTCCGTCCACAGCCCGAAGGTGAAGTAGAGAAAGTTCAGATCGGAGACACCTCAGATAAGACAACTAATATTGGCACAATCCTGAAAGGAGACGCAAAGGAATCACTCATACAGTTCCTACGATATAATGTTGATCTCTTCGCATGGAAAGCCGCCGACATGCCAGGCATAGATCCCGAACTGATGAGCCACAAGTTGGCAGTCTATCCGGGATCCCGGCCGGTACAACAAAGACGAAGAAAACTCAGACCAGAACGGTCTCAGGATGTGGCAGAATAGGTGCAAGCACTGCTAGAGGCAGGATTCATAAGAGAAGTTAAGTACCCACTATGGCTAGCAAACGTCGTCTTGGTGAAAAAGTCAAATGGGAAGTGGCGAATGTGCACTGACTACACTGACCTCAACAAAACCTGCCCAAAAGATCCTTATCCACTCCCAAGCATCGACGCTCTAGTAGACGCCTCATCGGGATATAAGTATATCTCGTTTATGGACGCATACTCGAGGTACAACCAGATCCCAATGTATCCACCGGATCAAGAAAAAACCTCGTTTCTAACACCCAAAGCAAACTATTGCTACATCGTAATGCCTTTCGGCCTTAAGAACGCGGGAGCTACTTATCAAAGGCTAATGAATAAGGTCTTCTCAGACCACATCAGAAAAATCATGGAGGTCTACGTGGATGACATGTTGATAAAGACACAAAGTGAAGAGACATTACTGACCGACTTGGTTCAAGTGTTCGACACCATACGGAAGCATGGCATGCGACTTAACCCGGCTAAATGCACCTTCGCAGTGGAAGCAGGTAAGTTCTTGGGCTTTATGCTCACACAAAGAGGAATCGAGGCAAATCCAGATAAATGCCAGGCCATACTCAACATGAAGAGCCCAACCTGTGTCAAAGAGGTACAACAACTCAATGGGAGATTGGCGGCCTTGTCCAGATTCCTAGCAGGGTCAGCGATAAGATCCCTCCCTTTCTACGCTACTTTAAGGAAGGGAAAAAACTTCGAGTGGACAACAGAATGCGAGCAAGCCTTCCGAGACTTCAAAGAATTCTTGGGACGGCCACCTATCCTATCTCGACCACGAGAAGGAGAACCACTCATATTATACCTCACAGTAGGAAGTCGGGCAATAGCCTCAGCACTAATTAAAGAAGACGAGGGTGGGCAACAACCCGTCTACTTCATTAGTAAAGCACTGCAGGGGTCAGAGCTGAACTACCAGAAAATAGTGAAGTTTGCCTACGCTCTCATACTAACATCCCGACGACTTCGCCCGTACTTCCAAGCTCATACCATTAAGGTTCGGACCAACCAGCCCATAAAGGGGATATTGCAGAAAACAGATCTAGTAGGAAGAATCCTACAATGGACAATCGAATTGTCCGAGTTCGACCTCCAATACGAGGCGCGGACAGCCATTAAGTCACAATACCTAGCCAACTTCATTGTAGAATTCACAGACACCCCGGAGATCCCCATAGAGTGGAATATATACGTGGACAGTTCCTCAAATAAAATCGGAAGCGGTGCAGGTGTGATAATCGAAAGCAACCAAAGAACCCAACTTGAGCTTTCCCTCAAATTTGGATTCCCGGCCTCAAACAACCAGGCGGAATACGAAGTGTTATTAGCTGGTTTGAAGCTGGCTAGGGAGGTTAGAGCTCAGAAACTCAACATCTACAGCGATTCACAAGTCGTTACCTCACAAATAACAGGGAGCTACCAAGCCAAAGACCTTACCATGAAAAAATATTTGGATAAAACCAAGGAACAGCTTGGATAACTCGGGGAGTATAGGATCTACCGCATACCCCGCGAGCAAAACGCCCGAGCTGACGCACTCTCAAAACTAGCCAGCACCAAACCAGGGGGCAACAATAGAAGCCTCATCCAAGAAATACTGCAGAACCCGTCAATATCGGAAGAAGAAAAAGTCCTAGCCATAACAGGTCGGGATCAAGGATGGATGACTCCCATAATTAACTACCTCAAAACAGAAGCGCTCCCTACAGATGAAAAAGAGGCAAAGAGGTTAAAAAGGGAGGCACAATACTACACTATCATAAATAACACCCTATACAAAAGAGGGATCTCAATACCATTGTTAAAATGCGTACTGACTTCCAATACAAAGGGAATCTTGGAAGAAGTACACAGTGGCATTTGTGACAATCATCTCGGAGCGCAAGCTCTCACCAAAAAGGTACTCCGGGCAGGATTCTATTGGCCAACTCTACGAAAGGAAGCTACAGAATTTGTAAAGACATGCCCACCATGTCAGAAGCATGCCAACTTTAACATCGCCCCACCAGAAAAGCTCATCAGCGTGACCTCACCCTGGCCATTTGCAAAGTGGGGACTCGATCTTCTCGAACCCTTTTCCCAGGGATCGGGACAAGTCAAAATTCCTCATAGTAGGGGTAGACTATTTCACAAAATGGATCGAGGCAGAACCCCTAGCCAACGCCACTGCTCAAAGAAGCTGGAAATTCCTATATAGGAACATCATTACAAGGTTCGGGGTCCCATACTCCATCTCCACAGATAATGGCACCCAATTCACAGATGCAGGCTTCAGAAAACTAGTGGCCGACTTGAATATAAAACACCAGTTCACCTCCATCGAACATCCCCAAGCCAATGGACAAGCCGAAGCGGCCAACAAAGTCATATTGGCCGGGCTGAAACGGAGACTGCAAGGAGCAAAGGGAGCTTGGGCCGAGGAACTTCCACAAGTCCTATGGACGTATCGAACAACCCCCCATTCTACTACGAACGAATCACCATTTCGATTAGCATACGGAGTGGAGGCAATGATTCCAATAGAAGTCGAGGAAGGGTCTCCCCGAGTAGTCCACTACAATGAACAAACCAACTCTCAACTTCAAAGAGAAGAGCTCGACCTACTTCCGGAAATCCAAGAAAGAGCTCGGATCAGAGAAGAAGCACTAAAGCGGCGAATGGCTTCCAGGTATAATCAAAAGATAGTGCCAAGAGGTTTCGCTAAGAACGATCTCATCTTAATCCGAAATAATATTGGAACAACTCTACTCAAAGAAGGAAAGCTGGCAGTCAACTGGAAAGGACCCTACCGAGTCAAAGAAGTACTTGGGAAGGGCTACTACAGACTGTCCGAACTCGAGGGACGAGAACTCCCCAGATCATGGCATGCCTGTAACCCAAGAAGGTACTATAGCTAGGAAAGGTAAAAGATCTCATCACAAGATGCACTCTTTTTCCTGAAAAGGTTTTTTTATGAGGCATCAAGACTGAGATTTAATCCGACTTAAGGGTACGAAAAACTCCCGCATGTATATATTTGCACTTTCTTTGAATAAAATACATTTCAGATATTCTACAAATTCCCAAGATGCATTAATCTGAAGCATTCATCGTCCGATTATAAAGCAACAGATCGACAGAAAGTGAAGAACAGATTCACTATACGATCTCAATAGGAATGATCGTTCGACAAAGGTGAAAACGCGATTCACCTAAAGGACGATCAAACCAAGACAGAAACCACCATCTACAAATCGGCAAAGATGAACACAGAATAATGCAAGAAGTTATCGAAAGTGATCCCAAAAAGAACCTGACGAGGTCTTATGGATTGCTATATAATAACTTAAAAAGACTGGCCGACACTGGACCAAGTCAACCCAAGTTATCAGCAAATCCCTGGAAAGAGGTCTGGCCAACCCTATTAAAGAGAAATTGCTATAACTTAGAAGAGATCGACCTAACGAAGTCGGTCTCCTACAAGACAAGTTATAAAAGTAATCCCTGAAAGAGACCTAACAAAGGTCCAAGAAAGAGGATTACAAAAATAACTTAGAAGAGATCGACCTAACGAAGTCGGTCTCCTACAAGACAAGTTATAAAAGTAATCCCAGAAAGAGACCTAACAAAGGTCCAAGAAAGAGGATTACAAAAATAACTTAGAAGAGATCGACCTAACGAAGTCGGTCTCCTACAAGACAAGTTATAAAAGTAATCCCTGAAAGAGACCTAACAAAGGTCCAAGAAAGAGGATTACAAAAATAACTTAGAAGAGATCGACCTAACAAAGTCGGTCTCCTACAAGACAAGTGGTGCACGAAATTGTGATCTCTACTTTTCACAACTCAAAAAATTCCCGGTAATAGCTTCAAAAACTTGGTGCAAAATGCCATGGTCTAAACATAATTTCACAACTTCGCACAACTAACCAGCAAGTGCACTGGGTCATCCAAGTAATAAATCTTACGCGAGTAAGGGTCGATCCCACGGAGATTGTTGGTATGAAGCAAGCTATGGTCGTCTTGTAAATCTCAGTCAGGCAGATTCAAATGGTTATGGATGATTTATGAATAAAGCATAAAATAAAGATAGAGATACTTATGTAATTCATTGGTGAGAATTTCAGATAAGCGTATGGAGATGCTTTGTCCCTTCCGTCTCTCTGCTTTCCTACTGTCTTCATCCAATCCTTCTTACTCCTTTCCATGGCAAGCTGTATGTTGGGCATCACCATTGTCGGTGGCTACAGTCCCGTCCTCTAAGTGAAAATGTTCAACGCGCTCTGTCACAGCACAGCTAATCATCTGTCGGTTCTCAATCAGGTTGGAATAGAATCCAGTGATTCTTTTGCGTCTGTCACTAACGCCCAGCCTTCAGGAGTTTGAAGCTCGTCACAGTCATTCAATCCTTGAATCCTACTCAAAATACCATAGACAAGGTTTAGACCTTCCGGATTCTCTTGAATGCCACCATCAATTCTAGCTTATACCACGAAGATTCTAATTAAGGAATCCAAGAGATAAACATTCAAGCCTTGTTTGCTTGTAGAACGGGAGTGGTTGTCAGGCACGCGTTCATAAGTGAGAATGATGATGAGCATCACATAATCATCACATTCATCATGTTCTTAGGTGCGAATGAATATCTTAGAACAAGAATAAGCCGAATTGAATAGAAGAACAATAGTAATTGCATTAATACTCGAGGTACAGCAGAGCTCCACACCTTAATCTATGGTGTGTAAAAACTCCACCGTTGAAAAAACATAAGAACAAGGCTCAGGCATGGCCGTGAGGCCAGCCCCCAAAACGTGATCAGAAGATTCAAAGATCTCAAGATGATCAAAGATCCAAAGATGATAATACAATAGCAAAAGGTCCTATTTGTAGAGAACTAGTAGCCTAGAGTTTACAGAAATGAGTAAATGACATAAAAATCCACTTCCGGGCCCACTTGGTGTGTGCTTGGGCTGAGCATTGAAGCTTTCATGTGTAGAAACTTTTCTTGGAGTTAAACACCAGCTTTTATGCCAGTTTGGGCGTTTAACTCCCATTCTTGTGCTAGTTCCGGCGTTTAACGCCGGGCAGTTTTGAGCTGATTTGGAACGCCAGTTTGGGCCATCAAATCTCGGCGTTTCCAATAGCATCTGCAGTCCTTTTGAGTCTCTGGATCAGATTTTTGCTCAGATCCCTCAATTTCAGCCAGAAAATACCTGAAATCACAGAAAAACACACAAACTCATAGTAAAGTCCAGAAAAGTGAATTTTAACTAAAAACTAATAAAAATATACTAAGAACTAACTAAATCATACTAAAAACATACTAAAAACCATGCCAAAAAGTGTATAAATTATCCGCTCATCACAACACCAAACTTAAATTGTTGCTTGTCCCCAAGCAACTGAAAATCAAATAAGATAAAAAGAAGAGAATATGCAATGAATTCCAAAAACATCTATGAAGATCAGTATTAATTAGATGAGCGGGGCTTTTAGCATTTTGCCTCTGAATAGTTTTGGCATCTCACTCTATCCATTGAAATTCAGAATGATTGGCTTCTATAGGAACTCAGAATCCAGATAATGTTATTGATTCTCTTAGTTAAGTATGATGATTCTTGAACACAGCTACTTTATGAGTCTTGGTTGTGGCCCAAAGCACTCTTTCTTCCAGTATTACCACCGGATACATACATGCCACAGATACATAATTGGGTGAACCTTTTCAGATTGTGACTCAGCTTTGCTAGAGTCCCCAATTAGAGGTGTCCAGGGTTCTTAAGCACACTCTTTTTGCCTTGGATCCCGACTTCATTATTTTTTTCTTTTTTTTTTCTTTTTCTCCTTTCTTTTTTTTCGTTTTTTTTTGTATTCACTGCTTTTTCTTGCTTCAAGAATCATTTTTATGATTTTTCAGATCCTCAGTAACATGTCTCCTTTTTCATCATTCTTTCAAGAGCCAACATTCATGAACAACAAATTCAAAAGACATATGCACTGTTCAAGCATACATTCAGAAGTCAAAGTAATTTCACTACATCAAAATAATTAATCTGTTATAAAATTCAAAATTCATGCAATTCTTCTCTTTTTCAATTAAGAACATTTTTCATTTACGAAAGGTGATGGATTCATAGGACATTCATAACTTTAAGGCATAGACACTAAGACACTAATGATCATGAGACACAGACATAGATAAACATAAGCATGAAAATTCGAAAAATAGGAAAATAAAGAACAAGGAGATTAAAGAACGGGTCCACCTTAGTGATGGCGGCTTGTTCTTCCTCTTGAAGATCTTATGGAGTGCTTTACCTCCTCAATGTCTCTTCCTTGCCTTTGTTGCTCCTCTCTCATGATTCTTTGATCTTCTCTAATTTCATGGAGGAGAATGGAATGTTCTTGGTGCTCCACCCTTAGTCCCATGTTGGAACTCAATTCTCCTAGGGAGGTGTTGATTTGCTCCCAATAGTTTTGTGGAGGAAAGTGCATCCCTTGAGGCATCTCAGGGATTTCATGATGAGTGGGATCTCTTGTTTGCTGCATCCTTTTCTTAGTGATGGGCTTGTCCTCATCAATGAGGATGTCTCCCTCTATGTTAACTCCAACTGAATAACAGAGGTGACAAATGAAATGAGGGAAGGCTAACCTTGCCAAGGTAGAGGACTTGTCCACCACCTTATAAAGTTCTTGGGCTATAACCTCATGAACTTCTACTTCCTTTCCAATCATGATGCTATGAATCATGATGCCCCGGTCTATGGTAACTTCGGACCAGTTGCTAGTGGGAATGATTGAGCGTTGGATAAACTCCAACCATCCCCTAGCCACGGGTTTGAGGTCATGCCTTCTCAGTTGAACCGGCTTCCCTCTTGAATCTCTCTTCCATTGAGCGCCCTCTTCACAAATGTCTATGAGGACTTGGTCCAACCTTTGATCAAAGTTGACCCTTCTAGTGTAAGGGTGTTCATCTCCTTGCATCATGGGCAAGTTGAATGCCAACCTTACATTTTCCAGACTAAAATCTAAGCATTTTCCTCGAACCATTGTAAGCCAATTCTTTGGATCCGGGTTCACACTTTGATCATGGTTCTTGGTGATCCATGCATTGGCATAGAACTCTTGAACCATTAAGATTCCGACTTGTTGAATGGGGTTGGTAAGAACTTCCCAACCTCTTCCTTGAATCTCATGTCGGATCTCCGGATATTCACTCTTTTTGAGTTTGAAAGGGACCTCGAGGATCACCTTCTTCATGGCCACAACTTCATAGAAGTGGTCTTGATGCACCCTTGAGATGAATCTCTCCATCTCCCATGACTCGGAGGTGGAAGCTTTTGCCTTCCCTTTCCTCTTTCTAGAGGTTTCTCTGGCCTTAGATGCCATAAATAGTTATGGAAAAATAAAAAGCAATACTTTTACCACACCAAACTTAGAAGGCTTACTCATCCTTGAGCAAAAGAAGAGAGAAGAGAGTAGAAGAATATGAAATGAAGGAGATGGAGGTGGCTTTGTGGTTCGGCCAAAGGGAGAGAAGTAGTGTTTAGGTTGTGTGAAAATGAGGTGGTGAAGATGGGTTTATATAGGAGTGGAGAGGGGTGTATGGTTCGGCCATTATGGGTGGGTTTGGGAGGGAAAGTCGTTTGAATTTGAATGGTGAGGTAGGTGGGGTTTTATGAAGGATGGATGTGAGTGGTGAAGAGAATAGTGGGATTTGATAGGTGAGGGGTTTTTGGGGAAGAGGTGTTGAGGTGATTGGTGAATGGGTGAAGAAGAGAGAGAGTGGTGGGGTAGGTGGGGATCCTGTGGGGTCCACAGATCTTGAGGTGTCAAGGAAAATTCATCCCTGCACCAAGTGGCGAGCAAAAATGCTCTTTATGCCAATTCTGGCATTAAACGCCGGGCTGGTGCCCATTTCTGGCGTTTAACGCCAGCTTCTTGCCCTTTTTTGGCGTTTAACGCCAGTCTGGTGCCCCTTTTTGGCGTTAAACGCCCAGAATGGTGCCAGACTGGGCGTTAAACGCCCATTTGCTGCCCTTATTGGCGTTTAAACGCCAGCAAGGTTTTCCTCCAAGGTGTGCTATTTTTCTTTCTGTTTTTCATTCTGTTTTTGATTTTTCAATTGATTTTGTGACTTTCCATGATCATCAACCTACAGAAAAGATAAAATAACAAAGGAAAATAGATAAATATAACATTGGGTTGCCTCCCAACAAGCGCTTCTTTAATGTCAGTAGCTTGACAGTGGGCTCTCATGGAGCCTTACAAATACTCAGAGCAATGTTGGAACCTCCCAACACCAAACTTAGAGTTTGAATGTGGGGGTTCAACACCAAACTTAGAAGTTGGTTGTGGCCTCCCAACACCAAACTTAGAGTTTGACTGTGGGGGCTCTATTTGACTCTGTTTTGAGAGAAACTCTTCATGCTTCCTCTCCATGGTAACAGAGGGATATCCTTGAGCCTTAAACACAAAGGATTCTTCATTCACTTGAATGATCAATTCTCCTCTGTCAACATCAATCACAGCCTTTGCTGTGGCTAGGAAGGGTCTGCCAAGGATGATGGATTCATCCATGCACTTCCCAGTCTCTAGGACTATGAAATCAGCAGGGATGTAATGGTCTTTAACTTTTACGAAAACATCCTCTACAAGTACATAAGCTTGTTTTCTTGAATTATCTGCCATCTCTAGTGAGATTCTTGCAGCTTGCACCTCATAGATCCCTAGTTTCTACATTACAGAGAGAGGCATGAGGTTTATGCTTGACCCTAGGTCACACAAAGCCTTCTCAAAGGTCATGGTGCCTATGGTACAAGGTATTGAAAACTTCCCAGGATCTTGTCTCTTTTGAGGTAATCTCTGCCTAGTCAAGTCATCCAGTTTTTTGGTGAGCAAAGGAGGTTCGTTCTCCCAAGTCTCATTACCAAATAACTTGTCATTTAGCTTTATGATTGCTCCAAGGTACTTAGCAACTTGCTCTTCAGTGACATCTTCGTCCTCTTCAGAGGAAGAATACTCATCAGAGCTCATGAATGGCAGAAGTAAATCCAATGGAATCTCTATGGTCTCAGTGTGAGCCTCAGATTCCCATGGTTCCTCATTAGGGAACTCATTGGAGGCCAGTGGATGTCCATTGAGGTCTCCCTCAGTGGCGATCACTGCCTCTTCCTCCTTTCCAAGTTTGGCCATGTGGGTCATGTTCATGGCCTTGCATTCTCCTTTTAGATTCTCTTCTGTATTGCTTGGAAGAGTACTAGGAGGGAGTTCAGTAATTTTCTTGCTCAGCTGTCCCACTTGTGCCTCCAAATTTCTAATGGATGACCTTGTTTCAGTCATGAAACTTTGAGTGGTTTTGATTAGATCAGAGACCATGGTTGCTAAGTCAGGTGGCTCTGCTTAGAATTCTCTGTCTGTTGCTGAGAAGATGATGGAAAAGGCTTGCCATTGCTAAACCTGTTTCTTCCACCATTATTGTTGTTGAAACCTTGTTGAGGTCTCTGTTGATCCTTCCATGAGAGATTTGGATGATTTCTCCATGAGGGATTATAGGTGTTTCCATAGGGTTCTCCCATGTAATTCACCTCTTCCATTAAAGGGTTCTCAGGATCATAAGCTTCTTCTTCAGATGAAGCATCCTTAGTACTGCCTGGTGCAGCTTGCATTCCAGACAGACTTTGAGAAATCATATTGACTTGCTGAGTCAATATTTTGTTCTGAGCCAATATGGCATTTAGAGTATCAATCTCAAGAACTCCTTTCTTCTGATTCGTCCCATTGTTCACAGGATTCCTTTCAGAAGTGTACATGAATTGGTTATTTGCAACCATTTCAATGGGTTCTTGAGCTTCTGTAGGCGTCTTCTTCAGATGAAGAGATCCTCCAGCGGAGCTATCCAATGACATCTTGGACAGTTCAGACAGACCATCATAGAAAATACCTATGACGCTCCATTCAAAAAGCATGTCAGAAGGGCACTTTCTGATTAATTGTTTGTATCTTTCCCAAGCTTCATAGAGGGATTCTCCTTCCTTCTGTCTGAAGGTTTGGACTTCCACTCTAAGCTTACTCAATTTTTGAGGTGGAAAGAACTTTTTCAAGAAGGCATTGGCTAGCTTTTCCCAAGAGTTCAGGCTTTCTTTGGGTTGTGAGTCCAACCATATCCTAGCTCTGTCTCTTACAGCAAAAGGGAATAGCATAAGTCTGTAGACCTCAGGGTCAACCCCATTAGTCTTGATAGTGTCACAGATTTGCAAGAATTCAGCTAAAAACTGATGAGGATCTTCCAATGGAAGTCCATGGAACTTGCAATTCTGTTGCATTAGAGAAACTAATTGAGGCTTAAGCTCAAAGTTGTTTGCTCCAATGGCAGGGATAGAGATGTTTCTCCCATAGAAGTCGGGAGTAGGTGCAGTAAAGTCACCCAGCACCTTCCTTGCATTGTTGGCATTGTTGTTGTTTTCGGCTGCCATGTCTTCTTCTTTGAAGATTTCTGTTAGGTCCTCTACAGAGAGTTGTGCTTTAGCTTCTCTTAGCTTTTGCTTCAAGGTCCTTTCAGGTTCAGGGTCAGCCTCAACAAAAATGCTTTTGTCTTTGCTCCTGCTCATATGAAAGAGAAGAAAACAAGAAAATATGGAATCCTCTATGTCACAGTATAGAGATTCCTTGAGGTGTCTGAGGAAAAGAAAAATAGAAGGAAGAGGTAGAAGAATTCGAACTTATCAAGAGAGATAGAGTTCGAATTGTGCATTGACGAGGAGTGTTAGTCCATAAATAGAAGGATGTGAAAAGAGGGGAAGAAATTTTCGAAAATAAATTAAAAAGATTTTTAAAAACATTTTGAAAAATTGAAGAATGATTTTCGAAAATTAAAGTTGAAAGAAATAAAGTGATTTTTGAAAAAGATTTTGAAATTAGAAATCAAAAAGATATGATTGAAAACTATTTTGAAAAAGATGTGATTAAGAGATATGATTGAAAAGTTATAGTTTTAAAAAGATATGATTGAGAAGATATGATTTGAAAAACAATTTAAAAAGATTTGATTTTGAAAATTAATGACTTGGCTAACAAGAAAAGATATGATTCAAACATTAAACCTTTCTCAACAGAAAAGGAAACATAATTGAAATGTTGAATCAAATCATTAATTGTTAGCAAGTATTTTTGAAAAAAAAAGAAATTGATTTTGAAAATATATGATTGAAAATATTTGATTTGAAAAAGATTTGATTTTGAAAAATTTTGAAAACTTGAAAAAATTTGAGTTAAAAACAAAATCTTCCCTCTTGTGCCATCCTGGCGTTAAACGCCCAGAATGGTGCACATTCTGGCGTTTAACTTCCAAAACTCACCCGTTTTGGGCGTTAAACGCCCAGCCAAGCACCCTAGCTGGCGTTTAAACGCCAGTTTTCCTTCCTCACTGGGCCTTTTGAACACCCAGCCTTTTTCTGTGTAATTCCTCTGCTGTATGTTCTGAATCTTCAATTCTCTGTATTATTGACTTGAAAAGACACAATTAAAATTTTTTTGGATTTTTAATAATGAGGAATAATCACAATTCAACTAAAATCAAATAATAATGCATGCAAGACACCAAACTTAGAAGTTTATATACTATTGACACTAACAAAATGAGAATGCATATGAGAAACAACAAAACACTCAAGACAAGAGAATTTAAAGATCAGAACAAGAAAATCATCAATAACAACTTGAAGATCAATTAAGACACATGAATGAATTTGAAAAATGCAAGAAGAATAGAAACATGCAATTGACACCAAACTTAAAATGAGACACTAGACTCAACAAGAAACATACAATATTTTTGGTTTTTTTATGATTTTGTATTTTTTTTGGATTTTTTTTCGAAAATTGAGTGAAAAAAAAATAAAGATATCAAAATTCTTAATGAGAATTCCAGGAATCATGCAATGTTAGTCTAAAGCTTCAATCTAAAGAAATTAGAGATGGCTAGCCAAGCTTCAGCAGGACATTACATTTAAGAGCTAAATTGATGAGAATCAATCAGCTTTGGTGATGATAAGAACATCACCTTGAAACACTAGAATTCATTCTTAAGAACTCTGAAAAAATACCTAATCTAAGCAACAAGATGAACCGTCAGTTGTCCAAACTCAAACAATCCCCGGCAACGGCGCCAAAAACTTGGTGCACGAAATTGTGATCTCTACTTTTCACAACTCAAAAAATCCCCGGTAATAGCTCCAAAAACTTGGTGCTCAATGCCATGGTCTAAACATAATTTCACAACTTCGCACAACTAACCAGCAAGTGCACTGGGTCGTCCAAGTAATAAACCTTACACGAGTAAGGGTCGATCCCACGGAGATTGTTGGTATGAAGCAAGCTATGGTCATCTTGTAAATCTCAGTCAGGCAGATTCAAATGGTTATGGATGATTTATGAATAAAGCATAAAATAAAGATAGAGATACTTATGTAATTCATTGGTGAGAATTTCAGATAAGCGTATGGAGATGCTTTGTCCCTTCCGTCTCTCTGCTTTCCTACTGTCTTCATCCAATCCTTCTTACTCCTTTCCATGGCAAGCTGTATGTTGGGCATCACCGTTGTCAGTGGCTACAGTCCCGTCCTCTCAGTGAAAATGTTCAACGCGCTCTGTCACAGCACGGCTAATTATCTGTCGGTTCTCAATCAGGTTGGAATAGAATCCAGTGATTCTTTTGCGTCTGTCACTAACGCCCAGCCTTTAGGAGTTTGAAGCTCGTCACAGTTATTCAATCCTTGAATCCTACTCAGAATACCACAGACAAGGTTTAGACCTTCCAGATTCTCTTGAATGCCGCCATCAATTCTAGCTTATACCACGAAGATTCTGATTAAGGAATCCAAGAGATAAACATTCAAGCCTTGTTTGCTTGTAGAACGGGAGTGGTTGTCAGGCACGCGTTCATAAGTAAGAATGATAATGAGCATCACATAATCATCATATTCATCATGTTCTTGGGTGCGAATGAATATCTTAGAACAAGAATAAGCCGAATTAAATAGAAGAACAATAGTAATTGCATTAATACTCGAGGTACAGCAGAGCTCCACACCTTAATCTATGGTGTGTAGAAACTCCACCGTTGAAAATACATAAGAACAAGGTCTAGGCATGGCCGTGAGGCCAGCCCCCAAAACGTGATCAGAAGATTCAAAGATCTCAAGATGATCAAAGATCCAAAGATGATAATACAATAGCAAAAGGTCCTATTTGTAGAGAACTAGTAGCCTAGGGTTTACAGAAATGAGTAAATGACATAAAAATCCACTTCCGGGCCCACTTGGTATGTGCTTGGGCTGAGCATTGAAGCTTTCACGTGTAGAGACTTTTTTTGGAGTTAAACGCCAGCTTTTGTGCCAGTTTGGGCGTTTAACTCCCATTCTTCTGCTAGTTCCGGCGTTTAACGCCGGGCAGTTTTGAGCTGATTTGGAACGCCAGTTTGGGCCATCAAATCTCGGGCAAAGTATAGACTATTATACATTTCTGGAAAGCCCAGGATGTCTACTTTCCAACGCAGTTAAGAACGCGCCAATTGGGCTTTTGTAGCTCCATAAAATCCACTTCGAGTGCAGGGAGGTCAGAATCCAACAGCATCTGCAGTCCTTTTCAGCCTCTGAATCAGATTTTTGCTCAGGTCCCTCAATTTCAGCCAGAAAATACCTGAAATCACAGAAAAATACACAAACTCATAGTAAAGTCCAGAAAAGTAAATTTTAACTAAAAACTAATAAAAATATAATAAAAACTAACTAAAACTTACTAAAAACATACTAAAAATAATGCCAAAAAGCGTATAAATTATCCGCCCATCAACAAGTTATAAAAGTAATCCTTGAAAGAAACCTAACAAAGGTCCAATAAAGAGGATTACAAAAATAACTTAGAAGATATCGACCTAACGAAGTCGGTCTCCTACAATACAAGTTATAAAAGTAATCCCTGAAAGAGACCTGACAAAATTCCAAAAAAGAGGATTTCAAAAATAACTTGAAAGGGGACCAACACAAAGAAATCGGTTATGGGGCGCTAAAAATACAAGCAAAAGTGAGAAAACCGAGAAACAAGTCGGACCCATACAATCACGGTCTCAAAGGATCCAAGTTACATACAATAAGTACAAAAGCAATCCAAAGAGGTCAAGCAGCAAGATTCCAACACTCTCAGAAACCAGAAGAGATACCATGTTAAAGCGCAATAAAAGCATAGTATAATAAAGCTTCAAGAGGCCACCAAAATCTACCTCAGAAAGCTACTTTTGTTTTTCAAAGTAAAAGTTGCCAGGCAGGCAACTAAAAAGCGTCAGCAGTTAAACAAAACAATAAGACAGTTCAAAAGCCCACAAACCGGGCTATTTACACAAATACTTAAAAAGAAGATCAGCAAAGATCGGGTGCCTTCCCGGCAGCATCAGTACGGGGAGAAGGAGGGCGAGTCTGAATAGGCACAGCATCTACAGTTCTATCATCCCGGTTCAGAATCTGACAATCCAAATCAGGCATAACTAGAGGAACCGAGGAGGTCGACACCTTGATAGAAGGCACTGGGGGAGGTTCAACATCATTATCATCCTGGTCATCAGGGACAATCTTACCATCCCTCACAACATTGTCCAGGTTGAAGAGAGTAAGATCGGCCTCAGGAGTAATAACCCGAACCTGCTCCTTCAGGTTCTCATAGGCAGCAGTTACACTACCAACAAGATGACCCTGGAGCTCGGAGTAATCAGCTCGGACGTTCTCCAACTCCTCCTTCAGATGCATTCCCTCCCGATAAGATGTGACATAGCTATCCTTATGCCTCAGTGCTGTGTCTTCAGGCAGCCTCACAGAGGCAGCCAAAGAGAGGGAACTCGCCTTCTCATTTTCCAGATCTTTTTCCAGCTTGGCCACCTTCACTTCAAGCTCCTCCTTCAAGCCTTTTATCCGATCAAACTCCCGTTTAGCCTCCTCTATAAAAGCTTTGGTGGCATGGAGAGGAAGACTTTGAGAAGTTCGATACAGGGCCACTCCCATGTGTGCCATCTTGATACTACTTCAAGTTATATAATCAAAATGATGAAGAAGTGACACGTCATCCATAGGGAGGACACCATAAGGACCGATTTGTTGATCTACAAACTCGACCGCATCAAAGTCAGGAGCATCAAGGTTGAAAGGCTAAATTATTTTTTGCTTCTTACTAGGAGGAGCACCAGAAGCAGCGGCAGAAGTCTGTGGAGGATCGACCAGACGAACCCGAGGAATAGGAATTGGTTTCCTCAGCCCGGGAGAACTCGGCACAGGAGGTTTCACTGGAACCTGAGAAGATCCCTCTTCGGCCACCTTGGCCGAGATGTTTTGAGCAGCAGTTGCCTTCTTTGCCTTTTTGAAGGCCTTCATGGAGTCATTATTTTTTGACATCTCTGCAAATACAGAATCAGCCATAGTAAAGGGATACAATCACAAGAAGAGGAAGCAAAACTAAGAAAACAAGTACAGAAACAAGTCAGACATGTACCCAAAACAGTCCGAACCAAGGACGAGTCATTCAAAAACCTTTTTGTATCAAGATGGGGTGGTTCCCCCCATAAATCCTTAAGAACAACAACAAAAGCATGCTCAACCTCGTCAAGCATCTCCCATGTATACCGAGACACTCTCACATCCTTCTACTACTCTAGAGGGAAAAAAGGCTCATCATTTTCATAAAGAAAAAAGGGGCGGGCCCCCTCGACAGCATGAACTCTAAAGAAGTAATTCTTAAAATCCTTAAAGGACTCGTCATACATGGCGAAAACTTTATGGCCCTGGGCAGACCTGAAAGAAACCCAGGAAGCGTTCTTTTTGGAAGAACCACCAGGCTTGGCAAAAACAAATAGATAAAGGAAAAGAGTCTGAGAAGGTGTTACGCCTAACTCTTGGCAAAGTAGCTGAAAGATCTTGACAAAACCCCAGGAATTCGGGTGAAGCTGGGATGGGGCGATGTTACACGACCACAACAGGTCGGTCTCGAAAGCAGTAAAAGGAAACGTAATGTTCAACTGACTGAAGAAATATTCATAGGCATAGAAGAAGCGACGCTCTCCCTCGATGGAGGTAGGAAAACAAACCCTTTCATCAGAATCAGGAGCGACAAGCTCATAATCCCTCTCCCGGGCACTATTACCACAGATCCTATGACGTTTCCTCAGCTCTACACAAAATTCAGCATCCACAACAGAGATACACATCAAGACAAGGGAGTCCAGCCAATCGGACATCCCCTCGAGAACTCTCGAAGACATCTCTACAATGTTATTGCGAGAAGACATGAGGCCAATTAATCCTACAATAAGAAAAGAAGATGGGATTACTAAAAACATCTCGGACAAAGGACAAAACAACTCGATTAATATGACACAGGCGAACAAACAGAAAAGGAAAACCCCAAGACTCAAACCAAAATCCTGGGGCATCCTTTGGAGGCAGTAACAAAGCAAGGTTTTCAGGAAAAATCTACAGCTCGCATGCCAGCATCTCTCAAACAAGAAAAGAAGACTTCAAACAAACAAAGCATTTCGAAAAAGAAAAGTAGAAACACAAAAATCATCAAAGTCACTATCTTTCTACAGTCTACCAGCAAAGAGCATTGTCAACAACACCAAGCAGAAAATTGTCAAAAACACAACCTTTTGCAGACTCAAGCAAAAACCCTAAAAAGTATCAAGAGAAAGTCAAGAAAATGCACTCCAAGCAAAAAGCAAACTATAGGTATCATTATCTCCCACAAAGGTACAACAACAAGGATCTTTTGAAATTAAGGAGCAAGAGACAGTTTTTTCAAAATAATAGCCAGAAGCAACAATAGAACATGCAAATCCCTGGGAAACCGCAAAGAAGAAACACCAGGAATACGCGAAGAAGAAAAAACACATTACAGCGACAAGAAAACACAAGATCATAAGAAAGGTTCAAACTTTTTCGACATTCAAGCAAATTACCAGAGAATTAAAGACAAAGCAAAACGAAAAGAAAATAGAACCAACCTGGAAAAAAGCAGGAAGCTTCAGAAAAGTTGGAGATGGAGAGACGGAATCACCAATCACTGAACGATGCCGCAACGCAAGAAAAGCAAAATGTGGGCGAAAGACAGAGAGCGAGAGAACGAAGGGAGAAGTTACGAAGAGGAGCGAAGATGGGAAACCGTTTTCTGATTGCAAATTCAAAATAAAAGGACACAAGGAAAAACGGGGCAATTAATACCAATTAATGAAGGTATTAAACCCTCACACCCAAAGCGCTGATATAAAAGCACACGCTTTTAGAGAAAAACGTTCCACATTCAAAAAGCTTCTACAAAGGAATCGACAAAATGCTTGAGTTCGGCTTCACTAGAGAAGGACCGAAGTCAAGGACTCGACCTCAAAAAAGAAGACCGAGCTCAAGCAGGGGCACTGTTCATTCCCTGGGTCGAGCTGTTCGAGCCGGGATGTTCAGTAGCAAAGCGACCGACCTCTTTAGGTCAAGCGAACCAACTTCTTCGTAAAGAACTCGGCCAAATCGACAGGAAAGCCCAAAGGAGGGCCCAACTCAAGGAATACGACCCCGATCCAAAGGCAGCCCAAGTCTATAGAGATAAGGGCGGTTCCATGGAAGATAAGCTGACCTCGACAAAAGATAAGATAAGATAATTAACTTATCTTATCCAAAGAAGGTCACATCTCACCATTATAAATACACTGGAGCACCCAGGTATAACTCATACTCTGATTCTATTCAATACCTGCTTAATACCCTTGCTAACTTAAGCATCGGAGTCCCTTGCAGGTACCCCCACCCTCCGGGGACGAAGGATCAGCACTACCACCAAGTCCAACAAGCCGGACACAACCGCTTCAACCAGCACAGAAGATCTCGTCCGAGATCGACCTCCAGTTTCAGGTAAGCCTCGGAACAATTTATATATAAAAAATAAATATTAAATTTGGAGGAGGCTTCTAATTATAGGTGAAACTTTGCCGACATTTTTAAAAAATCTAAATATAATTGAATTATGAAATCAAAAACAAAAGTCTTTTGGCATTGAATGAATAATAGTCATGAAATACAAAAACGAAAGATATGACAAAAAATCTAAATATAATTTGTTTTATCTATGAATTGTTAAAATCTCTTTCTTTGTAGACATGACACAGCAAAAATGAAAGACATAACAAAATTTAAATCGGATTTGAAGTTCATAGACTAGTTCAAATTTGATTTAAACTACTAAAGATACAAAGTCTAATTAGAATCAAATTTGTATTTAGTTTTGATATGTTTCACAATGTAGCTCTTTCTACTTGACTTCTTGTATCATAAGTAATTTTTAAATCTGAACTAATTCCAACTAACTTTGTTAGAAACAGTTTAGATTTAGAAAACTCTTCCTACTTTACTTTTTGAATATGAACTAATTCCATTTAACCTTGTTAGAGGCGGTTTAGATTTAGGAAACTCTTCATATATGCAAGAATTAGAATTTTATCTTGAGGTGTTTTTATTGTAGGATTTGAGTTGTAGGTTGTGATTTGGGTTGGGGTCAATAGTTTTTGAAGTGTCTTTGAATTTTATCGAGTTTTGTTCTTATAGTCCTACTCAATTGTTGCATTATTTGGGGTTAATACTAAAAGGCTTTCTGCATGCAGATTCTTTTGTATATGATTTTGGGCACATATTTTTGCTATTATATTTTTTTGGCTGGTGTTAATTAGTATGCTATTTCAAGACATAATGACAGGTGTCACGAATCGGCCCCGTGGTTAGGGTAGAGAGGGAAGGTGTCTACTAGTACCCTTGAAACTTCTCAGTCATCGCCCTCTGCTCTGACTACCCCTGGGACGTCATAGGTAATGGGTATATAGGATCAACTGTTCATCATGGTCCCTAACCCCAACCACGTAGCTTATTCTGCTGTGCCACCCCCGCCACCAGGAAATCGTCTGGCTGCTTCACCATAGTGAACTCCTCCACTGATGTAAGGGAAATTATCGGTAAAAAATTTCTCAATGAAATCTCATTGCAAGTATAGTTCTAAACCAAAAAATAATCCTCAATCAAAATTTAATTTGTTTGTCACAAGTACAAACCCCAATAAAAATAACCGAAGTATTTAAACCTCGGGTCATCTCTCAAGGAATTGCAGGGAAGTGTGCATGTTATTGGTTTTGGGAAGTATATTTTGGGGTTTTCGCAATAAGGAACAAGAAATGTAAATAGCAAAAAAATAAACTAACAACTAAGGAAACTCTTAGCAAGGGTTGATGGTTAAGGATCTCTATCCTTGTCACTAACCACAACATGATAATTGCAAGGATCAATCTCATTAAGTCATCCTCTAACATGTGAAGGAAAGTCAAATGAGCTTTATCAATCCCAATCCATAAGTCCTAGCCACTCACTAATTGACTTAGTGAAAGCTAGTATCAATGGACACCAATTATCAATCACTTGGACATTAGTAACTCAAGGTCACCCAAGTTACCATCCTAAGCCCAGAATAGAAAATCTACACTAAAATTCAACCAAGCATTTTATCAAACACATGAAAGGTATAAAAGGAAAGCATGGTAAAATGACAAGAAATGTAAATTCTAACAACTACTAATAGTAAGAAATCAACAATAACAAGGCAATTAAACAATAAGAAATATAAAACATAAATTGCATTAAAGAAAATGAAAGGAAACAAGAGTGCTCATAAAAACAACAAAATAAAAGAAATAACAAATAAAACTAAGAAAGCAAGGATGTAGTGATAAAAATTGAAAAGGAAATATATGAAATCATCAATTAAAACCTAGATCTAAGAAAAATTAAACTAAATCTAACCTAATTCTAGAGAGAAGAGAGAGCTTCTCTCTCTAGAAACCTAACCTAAAACATGATAAAAACTCAACTATGACTACCTGATTCATTCTCCCTCAATAGCATCAGAAATGAGTTGGATTGGGCCCAAAATGAGCTAGAAATCGATGGCCACGAGTTGCTTAAAATGGCCCAAACTGATCCTGCGACGTGTGCGCGTGGAACGACGTGTACGCATCACCAAACGTCCTAGCAACTATGTAAAATTGCATATTGTTTTAAAGGCACAGATGTTAGCTTCCCAACGCAACTACAACTGCCTCATTTGGACCTCTGTAGCTCAAGTTATGATCGATTTAGTACAAAGAGGTCAAGATTGACAGCTTAGCAATTCCTTCATTTCTTCATGTGTTCTCCATTTTTACATGCTTTTTCTTCATTCCCTCAATCCTATCTTTGCCTTCTAAACCTAAAATCACTTAACAAACATATCAAGACATCGAATGGAATCAAGGTGAATTAAATTTAGCTATTTTAAGACCAAAAAATATGTTTTCACACTTAAGCATAACTTAAAGAGAATTTACAAAACCATGCTATCTTAGTGAATAAATATGGGAAAAGTTGATAAAATCCTCTAAATTTAACACAAGATAAACCTTAAAAATGGGGTTTATCAACCTCCCCACACTTAAACAATAGCATGTCCTCATGCTAAATCAAGAAAGACAAAAAAAGGGGTATGAATATTTATTCAATGCAAATAACCTAAATGTACCTATCTATATGAATGCAACTAAATGCAAAGTGATTCTACCTACTTGATTAAAAGTAAATCAATCTCCAAGAACATAAATGAGCAAGTAGGGCTAATATAGTATGATGATTCATGAATCCTACCAATTCAAATATCAAAATGAAGTTCAAATCGCCTTGCAAGAAGAAAGCTCATTAAAGCCGGGAACATGGAATTGGGCATCGAACCCTCACTGGAAGTGTATCTGCTCTAGTCGCTCAAGTGTATAGGGTTGATTTACTCAATCCTCTTCTAATCATGCTTTTCATGGGTTGTTTTTCATCTAACAATCAACAATTATTTAATGCATGCATACATTTATCATGAGGACTTATTCATAGGTTATAATAGGGCTAGGGTAAAGGTAGGGATGCATATGGTCAAGTGAGCTTGAAATTTGAATCTTTGATTAACCTAAGCTCTCACCAAACACATATAACAACCTATACAATTCTAATACAATACCTCTCTACCCATGATTCCTACTTTTTCACATACTCATGCATTCTCTTTAATTCACATTCCATATGCATTGTTATTGTTACTTTACTTTGGGGCATTTTGTCCCCCTTTTATTGCTTTTCTTTTCTCTTTTGTATATTTTTTTCTTTTACATAATTTTTTTTCTTTTTATTTCTTTTTCTACATACATATTTCTTTCTTTATCGTTTCTTTTTCACAATAAAGTGTATACAATCGTATCAATGCATATGGTTTTACATATTTAATGCATGAGTATGTACCCAATCCTATGATTTTCAAAAAAAAATACAAGATACTCTTTTATCCCAACCAATGTTCCCAACTCTCCCAAACTTGAATGATAATCACTCTCACTAGCCTAAGCTAATCAAAGATCCAAATAAGGGACATTTATTGTTTTTCACTTAAGGCTTATAATGTGCTAAAATTAAGAACAAATGGGTTAAGCATAGGCTCAAAATTGGCTAACAATGGAAGATAAAAGGTAAGGCTATTTGGGTAAGTGAGCTCAATGAAACAATGACCTCAATCATGTAAATGCATGTATACAAGGAATAATGGACATATAGAATCAAACAAATAAAAGATTACAATCATTGAAAGAGAATAATCACACACAAGAATGAAAATAAGTGGTTATAAGATGTAACCATACAATTAGGCTCAAATCTCACATGCTTGTGTTCTTAGCTCAAAAACCATGTTCCAAAATAAATTCTTCAAGCAAGTTCAACATTTTTTTTTCAAATTGGTAGGGTGTCCTAAAAATAATTTCTTGGAAAAGAAATCATCACCCTAACCAAGTAGTCCTAACATAAAAAGAAGTGGTGAAATATGTACAAATTCTAACTAACATGCAACCTATCATGCAATGCAACAACTAGCTAACATTGGTGTTGAAAAGGGAAGTGGTTACCCACGGAGATCGGTTGGATGACTGATGAGCGGATAATTTATACGCTTTTTGGCATTGTTTTTAGGCAGTTTTTAGCAAGTTCAAGCTACTTTTAGGGATGTTTTCATTAGTTTTTATGTTAAATTCACATTTCTAGACTTTACTATGAGTTTGTGTGTTTTTCTGTGATTTCAGGTAAATTCTGACTGAAATTGAGGGATTTGAGCAAAACTCTGAAAAAGGCTGACAAAAGGACTGCTGATGCTGTTGGAATCTGACCTCCCTGCACTCGAAAAGGAATTTCTGGAGCTACAGAACTCCAATTGGCGCGCTCTCAACGGCGTTGGAAAGTAGACATTCAGGGCTTTCCAGAAATATATAATAGTCCATACTTTATTCGGAAATTGACGACGTAACTTGGCGTTGAACGCCAAGTTCATGCTGCTGTCTGGAGTTAAACGCCAGAAAAACGTCATGATCCGGAGTTGAACGCCCAAAACACGTCATAACTCGGAGTTCAACTCCAAGAGAAGCCTCAGCTCGTGGATTGATCAAGCTCAGCCCAAACATACACCAAGTGGGCCCCGGAAGTGGATTTATGCATCAATTACTTACTCATGTAAACCCTAGGAGCTAGTTTATTATAAATAGGATGATTTACTAATGTATTAGACATCTTTGGTCTCAGTTTTGTTTTATTCTTCATCCTAAGAGGCTATTGATCACGTTTTAGGAGGCTGGCCATTCGGCCATGCCTGAACCTTTTACTTATGTATTTTCAACGGTGGAGTTTCTGCACACCATAGATTAAGGGTGTGGAGCTCTGCTGTACCTCAAGTATTAATGCAGTTCTATTTTCTTTTATTCAATTATCTCTTATTCTTATTCCAAGATATTCATTCGCACCCAAGAATATGATGAATGTGATGATTAAATAACCCTCATTATCATTCCCATTTATGAACGCACGTGATTGACAACCACTTCCGTTCTACATGCAACAGAGCTTGAATGTGTATCTCTTAGATTCCCCAACAGAATCTTCGTGGTATAAGCTAGACAGATGGCGGCATTTATGAGGATCCGGAAAGTCTCACCTTGTCTGTGGTATTCCGAGTAGGATCCTGGGAATCCAGAAAGTCTCACCTTGTCTGTGGTATTCCGAGTAGGATTCTGGTAATGAATGACTGTGACGTGCTTCAGACTTGCAAGTGCTGGGCGTGATGACAAACGCAAAAGAATCAAGGGATTCTATTCCAGTAGGCACGGGAACCAACCAGTGATTAGCCGTGCTGTGACAGAGTGCGTGAGCGTAGTTTTCACTGCGAGGATGGGATGTAGCCATCAACCATGGGTGATGCCTCCAGACGATTAGCCATGCGAGTGACAGCCGCAGAGGACCATTTTCCCGAGAGGATTGAAAGTAGCCACCGCTGATGGTGAACCCCTATACACAGCTTGCCATGGAAAGGAGTAAGAAGGATTGAGTTGAAGCAATAGGAGAGCAGGCGTCCTTGAGCCATACAGCATCTCCATGCGCTTATCTGAAATTCCCACCAATGAGGCTGCATAAGTATCCCTTTTATTATTTCTTTTCTTTTTATTGTTTGATTTTCTAAATTCCATAATTTTATCTGCCTGACTGAGATTTACAAGGTGACCATAGCTTGCTTCATACCAACAATCTCTGTGGGATCGACCCTTACTCGCGTAAGGTTTATTACTTGGACGACCCAGTACACTTGCTGGTTAGTTGAACGGAGTTGTGAATTCAACCAGTGCCATAAGAAGCTTTCATCTCAAAATAGTTAGAACATGGATCACAATTTCGTCCACCAAGTTTTTGGCGCTGTTGCCGGGGATTGTTCGAGTATGGACAACTGACGGTTCATCTTGTTGCTCAGATTAGGTAATTTTCTTTTCAAAATTTTTTCAAAAAAAAAAAAATCTTTTTCAAAATTTTCTTTTCTTTTTCGTTTTTCCAAAATTATTTTCGAAAAAATTTAATAATAATTCAAAAAAAATCATAAAATCATAAAAATCAAAAATATTTTATGTTTCTTGTTTGAGTCTTGAGTCAATTTTTAAGTTTGGTGTCAATTGCATGCTTTAAAAATTTTTCTTGCATTTTTCGAAAATTCCATGCATTCATGGTGTTCTTCATGATCTTCAAGTTGTTCTTGACAAGTCCTCTTGTTTGATCTTGATGTTTTCTTGTTTTGTGTTGTTTATTGTTTTTCATGTGCATTTTTTGTTTGTTAGAGTCCATGCATTAAAGATTTCTAAGTTTGGTGTCTTGCATGTTTTCTTTGCATCAAAGATTTTTCAAAATTATGTTCTTGATGTTCATCATGATCTTCAAAGTGTTCTTGGTGTTCATCTTGACATTCATAGCATTCTTGCATGCATTCATGGTTTTGATCTAAAAATTTTATGCATTGAGTATTTTTGTTGTTTTTCTCTCTCATAATTAAACATTCAAAAATCAAAAAAAATATCTTTTCCTTATTTCCCTCCAAATTTTCGAAATTTTGGGTTGACTTGGTCAAAATTTTTTAAAATTAGTTGTTTCTTACAAGTCAAGTCAAAATTTCAATTTTAAAAATCTTATCTTTTCAAAATCTTTTTCAAAAATCATATCTTTTTCATTTTTTTTCATTTTCGAAAATTTCAAAAATCTTTTTCAAAATATTTTCAAACTCTTTTTCTTATCTTTATATCTAATTTTTGAAAATTAGCTAACAATTAATGTGATTGGTTCAAAAGTTTGAAGTTTGTTACTTTCTTGTTAAGAAAGGTTCAATCTTTAAGTTCTAGAATCTTATCTTGTAGTTTCTTGTTAGTGAAGTAAATAATTTCAAAATTTTTGAATTAAATCTTTTTTTATCTTTTATTTGATCTTTTTTCAAAAATTTTATCTTTTTCAAAAATTTGATTTCAAAAATATCTTATCTAACTTACTATCTTCTTATCTTTTTCAATTTTGATTTCAAATCTTTTTCAATCAACTAACTAACTTCTTGTTTGTTTCTTATCTTTTTCAAAACCACCTAACTACTTTTCCCTCTCTAATTTTCGAAAATATCTCATCCCTTTTTCAAAAATTCTTTTTAATTAACTAATTGTTTCATGTTTTAATTTTAATTACATTTTATCTCTAATTTTCGAAAATCACTAACCCCTTTTCAAAATTATTTAACTTTCCCTTCTCTTTTCTTCTTCTATTTAATTATGTAATTACTAACACTTCTCTTCACCTCTCTTCATCCAACATCCGAATCTCCCTCTTCATTCTTCTACCCCTTCTTTTTCTACTAACATAAAGGAATCTCTATACTGTGACATAAAGGATTCCTCTTTCTTTTCTTGTTTTCTTCTCTTTCATATGAGCAAGAACAGGGATAAAGGCACTCTTGTTGAAATTGATCCAGAACCTGAAAGGACTCTGAAGAGAAAATTAAGAGAAGCTAAATTACAACAATCCAGAAGCAACCTTTTAGAAATTTTCGAACAAGAGAAAGAGATGGCAGCCGAAAATAATAATAATAATGCAAGGAGAATGCTTGGTGACTTCACAAAGCCAACATCCAAGTTTGATGGAAGAAGCATCTCCATTCCTGCCATTGGAGCCAACAACTTTGAGCTGAAACCTCAGCTAGTTGCTTTAATGCAACAAAACTGCAAGTTTTATGGACTTCCATCTGAAGATCCTTATCAGTTTTTAACTGAGTTCTTGCAGATCTGTGAGACTGTAAAGACGAATGGAGTTGATCCTGAAGTCTACAGACTCATGCTTTTCCCTTTTGCTGTAAGAGACAGAGCTAGAGTATGGTTGGATTCACAACCCAAGGATAGCCTGGACTCATGGGATAAGCTGGTCACTGCCTTCTTGGATAAGTTCTTTCCTCCTCAAAAGCTAAGCAAGCTGAGAGTGGATGTTCAAACATTCAAACAAAAAGATGGTGAATCCCTCTATGAAGCTTGGGAAAGATATAAGCAGCTGACCAAAAGATGTCCATCTGACATGTTTTCAGAATGGACCATATTAGATATATTCTATTATGGTCTCTCTGAATTTTTGAAAATGTCATTGGACCATTCTGCAGGTGGATCTATTCACCTGAAGAAAACGCCTGAAGAGGCTCAAGAACTCATTGACATGGTTGCAAACAACCAGTTCATGTACACTTCTGAGAGGAATTCCGTGAACAATGGGATACCTCAGAAGAAAGGAGTTCTTGAAATTGATACTCTGAATGCCATATTGGCTCAGAACAAAGTGTTGACTCAACAAGTCAACATGATCTCTCAAAATCTGAATGGATTGCAACATGCATCCAACAGTACTAGAGAGGCAGCTTCTGAAGAAGCTTATGATCCTGAGAATCCTGCCATGGCAGAGGTTAATTACATGGGTGAACCTTATGGAAACACCTATAACTCATCATGGAGAAATCATCCAAATTTCTCATGGAAGAATCAACAAAAACCTCAACAAGGTTTCAACAATGGTGGACGTAATAGGCTGGGCAATAGCAAGCCATATCCATCATCCTCTCAGCAACAGACAGAGAATTCTGAACAAAATACTTCTAATTTAGCCAATATAGTCTCTGATCTGTCAAAGGCTACTTTCAGTTTCATGAGTGAAACAAGATCCTCCATTAGAAATCTGGAGGCACAAGTGGGCCAGCTGAGTAAGAAAGTCATTGAAACTCCTCCCAGTATTCTCCCAAGCAATACAGAAGAGAATCCAAAAGGAGAGTGCAAAGCCATTGACATAGTCAAAGTGGCCGAATGCACAAGGGAGGAGGAGGACAAAAATCCTAGTGAGGAAGACCTCCTGGGACGTCCCTCAAGCAAGAAGGAGTTTCCTATTAAGGATCCAAAGGAATCTGAGGCTCATACAGAGACCATAGAGATTCCATTAAATCTCCTTCTGCCATTCATGAGCTCTGAAGACTATTCATCCTCTGAAGAGGATGAAGATGTAACTGGAGAGCGAGTTGCTCAATATTTAGGAGCTATCATGAAGCTGAATGCCAAGTTGTTTGGTAATGAGACTTGGGAAAGTGAACCTCCCTTACTCATTAATGAACTGGATACTTGGATTCAGAAAATTCTACCTCAAAAGAAACAAGATCCTGGCAAATTCTTAATACCCTGTACCATAGGCACCATGATCTTTGAAAAAGCTCTGTGTGATCTGGGGTCAGGGATAAATCTTATGCCACTCTCTGTAATGGAGAAGCTGGGGATCATTGAGGTACAACCTGCCTTGTTCTCATTACAACTGGCTGACAAGTCATTGAGACAAGCCTATGGAATAGTAGAGGACGTGCTGGTAAAGGTTGAAGGCCTTTACATCCCTGCTGATTTCATAATCTTAGACACTAGGAAAGAAGAGGATGATTGCATCATCCTCGGAAGACCTTTCTTAGCCATAGCAGGAGCTGTGATAGATGTCAATAGAGGAGAATTAGTCCTTCAATTGAATGGGGAATACCTTGTGTTCAAGGCACATGGACATCCCTCTGTGACAGAAGAGAGTAAGCATGAAGAGCTTCTCTCAGTTCAGAGTCAAGAAGGACCCACACAGTCAAACTCTAAGTTTGGTGTTGTGAGGCCACAACCAAACTCTAAGTTTGGTGTTAAGATCCCATATCCAAACTCTAAGTTTGGTGTTGGGACCACACTAAAATTGACCTGATCACCTTGTGGCTCCATGAGAGCCACTGTCAAGCTATTGACATTAAAGAAGCGCTTGTTGGGAGGCAACCCAATTTTATTTATCTAATTTTTATTTTGTTTTATTGTTATTTTGTGTTTTATTAGGTACATGATCATGAGGAGTCACGAAAAAAATCAAAAAAAATTAAAAACAGAGTCAAAAATAGAAGAAAAAAATTTTTCACCCTGGAGGACGCACAGGCTGGCGTTCAACGCCAGTAAGATGCATCTGGCTGGCGTTCAACGCCAGAACAGAGCACCATTCTGGCGCTGAACGCCAGAAACAAGCAACATCCTGGCGTTAAATGCCAGGAATGTGCCTAGAGGAGAAAAGCTGGCGCTGAACGCCAGTAACAAGCATGAAACTGGCGTTCAACGCCAGAAACATGCATTACATGGGCGTTGAACGCCCAGAACATGCACCAATGGGCGTTTGAACGCCAGAATGATGGATGAAGGCATTTTACATGCCTATATGGTGAAGGAATGGTATTTCTTTACACCTCAGGATTTGTGGACCCCACAGGATCCCCACCTAACATATTCTCACCTTACCTTTTAATCCTAATCACACTCTCCTAATCCTAAATCTCATTCTTTCTACTCCCCATGTCACACTTCCCAACACCCATCACCAATCACCTCAATTCCTCTTCCCAATTCCCCCATTCACCATTCACATCACCCCACTCTTCCCCATAAACCCCACCTACCTTCATAAAATTCAAATTCAATTTCCCACCCATTCCCACCCAAATTGGCCGAACACCCACCCTTCCCTCTCCCTATTGATGCAATTTCATATTTGTTATATTAGCTAGTTAGTTTAGTTGGTTTTAGCTTAATTTTACTCATTTTCTCTAAATAAACAAGTCCTTTTATGAGTTTTGTCTTCATGCATGAGAATACCAAGGAACATGTTGATTCTAGCCAAATTCATGCAAATGATTTAAGGAATACATACATGAATGAGTATGAATGAATCTCATGAAATTTATTGCATGAATTGGTAAGACTTTGAAGCTATTTCCCTTGTTGATGATAGGTGATGAAACAAGAAAGCATGGAAGCAAGAATGATGCAAGCTGGGCAAGAAGAAGAGAAGTTGTTGGCGTTGCCAACTTGGAGAAAGGGTGCGTGTTTGAAGGCAACGCCAGGCAGCCCTGGAGAAGCACATTTGGGCGTTGCCAACTTGAAGAAAAGGGTGAGTTGTTGAAGGCAACGCCAAGGCAAGCAAAGAGCTGAGCCAAGGAGAGCTCGAGGGCGTTGCCAACGTGAGAATGAAGAAGCGTTATTCAAGGCAACGCCAAGAACCATAGGCGTTATTCAAGGCAATGCCAAGCAATCTTGGGGAGCTAGTTTAGAGCCTCGAGCACGTTGCCAGCCTAGAGATGAGGGGCGTGTTTGAGGACAACGCAGGCAAACAACGCTGAATGGAAAACTTGGCCCAGGAAAAGGAGATGCACGTTGCCAACGCCAAGTTATGAAGGCGTGTTCCTTGGCAACGTAGCAAGCAACTTTGGCACCAAAGGGGAGCTCGAGCACGTTGTTGAGCTAGGAACCATGGGCGTGTTCCTTGGCAACGCATGCAAGCTAGGAGTATGGGCACACGAGAGCGTTGCTAACTTGGAAATGAATTGGCGTGTTCTTCAATAACGCCAGGGACAAGATCTTGGGCCAGCAAATAGAAGCACGTTGCCAACGCCACTTGCATTGGCGTGTTCTAAGGCAACGCCAGGAAGGAATGCTTGGCTAGGAACCAAGTCTTGGATTCCAACCACGTTGCCAACGCCAGGAAGCATAGGCGTGTTCAAGGACAACGCCAAGCAACAAGCATAGAGCCTTGAGGAAGGCTCGAGCACGTTGCCAACGCCAGCTTCCAAAGGCGTGTTTGAGGGCAACGCAGCAAGCAAAATTTGGCAAGGAAGCTCACATGAAGAAGCACTCGAGCACGTTGCCAACGCCAGCCTCCAAAGGCGTTATCTAAGGCAACGTGACAAGCAAAATTGAAGGCTAGAGATGAGCCTTGGAAGGAGCACGGGCACGTTGCCAACGTGCTAGCAAGGAGGCGTGCTTGGTGACAACGCCAGCCTCATGTCTCTGCCTTGGGAGGCTAGGCACGTTGCCAACTTGGGAGGATAGGTGCGTTTTTGGCAACAACTTGGCAGCTTGACCTTACCTTCTTTGAGGAAGCATAACTTGAGCTAGGAAAGTCCAATTGAGGTGATTCCAGTGGCATTGGAAAATAGACATCAAGAGCTTTCCAATGATGTATAATAGTCCATATTGAAGCAGAAGGTTGACACTCAAATTCTGGGCTACATTTAGCATGAAAGTAGAGCCAAGAAGAGGAAAAGCAAGTTGTTAGCAACAACTTGGGCTAGCAACGCCCAAGTCTGAAAGTTCACTCCCAGGAAAACACCATGCACGTTGCCAACGTGCATTAAGCCTAGAGTTATTGCCAATAACGCCCCTCAATGGGCCAGAATTGTTGCCAACTTGCTCTGCTTCCTCTATTCCTCACAAAGGCCAGCAACTTCTTCAATTGAACCAGAAATTCAACAAAGAGAAAGCCCACATTGCTAGCCCAATTGAAGATCTTTGAAGGAGTTTTAGGACTAATATAAATAGAGATTGAGTTTGTACTTTAGGGGGACTTTTGACACTTAGAATTTTATACTTTCAGCACTTTTACTTTGAGAACTCTTTTAGCACTTCCGGGAGGATACCCCGAGAGCTAATTTGGTTTTTCTTGGAACTTTTCTTCTTCAGTTTTAAGCTTTAAGCATTTCCTTATTCTTCTTCTTCTTTTCTTCACACTTAGTTTAGTTTTTGTTGATGGCAATTGTTGTTAAAATTGGAGCTATGACTCACTAAACCCCACTTTCATTAGGGGGAAGAGCTCTGCTTGTTGAATGCATTGATGAACTCCTCTTTTCCTCCTCAATTCTAGTGGTTAATCCAAAGAGGAAACTCTTGTTCTTCAAAGATTCAACCACCATCGAGAGAGGGGTTAATCTATGTGAATTGTGTGGTGAATTTGAGGAATGAGCCACATAATTCAGTTTAGAGTTCATCCTTTCATGATTTCCTTAATCAATACACCTTGGTTGGTATGTGAGATGTAACTTTCCTTGGTTGAGATTATGGGAATTGTGTGGCTGGATTAGAATTGAGCTTCATCTCTTCTCATGAACAACTAGATCACGAGAGTGGCAATTGGTTATGTTGAGAGAAATTGAATCACCAAGAGATTGGGATTCAATTAACCACTTGCCATGGATCTATACCCATGATTGAGAAGGATTTGACTAACATCAATTCATGAAAACCTGCATCTCTGATCCCTAATGATCCTCTCTATCATTACTTCTTATTTCTTTTGCTTCTAGTTGTTTGATTACCCATAACCCAATTCCCTTTTACATTCTGTCAATTTATTATTCTTGTCATCTACATTTTGTTCCTTTAATTCTTGCTATTTAATCTTATGTTCTTTAAATTTCTGCACCCTTTAATTCCTTGCCATTTATCTTTGATGTCATTTAAGTTTCTTGCAATTTAAGTTTCAGTTATTTACTTTCATTTTATTTCTATATTCCTGTTCTTAAACTCCTTGCCATTTAAATTCCTGCAATTATGTTCAAAAGTCACCTTGCTCATAAAATCAAAATTATGTTCGCTTGACTAAATTTACCATTTAACTAAAGTTGCTTAATCTACCAATCCTCGTGGGATCGACCTCACTCCTAGTGAGTCTTATTACTTGATACGATCCGGTATACTTGCCGGTTGTACGTGAAATCTAAATTTTTACGTATCAAGTTTTTGGCGCCGTTGCCGGGGATTGGAAAAGATTGACAATGATTAAGTGAAAGGTGGTTTAGATTAAGCAATTTTTTTTAGTGTTTTTGTTAAGCCCACTAACTGTTTGATACTTTGTTTCACTAACTCCAATTCCACTCTAGTTCTAGAGTATTTCACTTGTGATTTTGGTTTTGTTTGTGTATGTCAGGAGCTAATAGACTTAATACTGAGGACGAGAGAACCCTCCGAAGGAGAAGAAGAGCAGAAAGAGGAAAGGAAATAGTTGGTGAAGAGGAGTCAGAGGGAGAAGATCAAGTCATGGAGGATGAGATGCAAAATCCTCCTGGAGGGGTCAACAACAATGATGGACCACCTAGAAGGGTGTTATCTTCATATACTATCCCTGATCCAAGACACTGTGGGAGCAGTATTGCTACACCAAATGTCCATGCCCATAACTTTGAGTTGAAACCTCAGCTTATCACTTTGGTACAGAACAACTGCTCTTATAGAGGGGGACCTCTTGAAGACCCAAATCAACATCTATCTGTTTTTCTGAGGATATGCAATACAGTGAAGACAAATGGAGTGCATCCAGATGTCTACAAACTGCTACTATTTCCATTCTCTTTGAGGGACAAGGCCACTCAATGGCTAGAGTCATTCCCCAAGGAAAGCCTCAACAATTGGAATGATGTGATGGGCAGATTTCTAGCAAAGTTTTACCCACCTCAAAGAATCATCAAGTTGAAGACAGAGGTTCAAACTTTCAGGCAAATGGAAGGGGAGTCATTGTATGAAGCCTGGGAAAGATATAAGGCACTAATGAGAAGATGTCCACCTGATATGTTTAGTGACTGGGTCAAACTCCAAAACTTCTATGAAGGTTTAAGCTTAGAAGCAAGGAAGGGGCTAGACTACTCATCAGGAGGATCACTCAACATGATGAAAACTGCTGAGGAGGCTCAAGACCTCATTGAGATTGTGGCAAACAATCGGTATTATTACTCATCAGAGAGGCAACATAACCCGGCCCCAAAGAAAGGCGTAATGGAGCTTGAAGGTGTTGACGCTATCTTGGCATAAAATAAGTTAATGCACCAACAAATCCAACAACAAATGGAAATGATAACAAAGAGAATGGATGGTTTCCAGCTAGCATCAGTGAACACAACAAATCAACCGTTACTTGAATGGAACCAAGGTGAAGGGACCACTGTTGAACAACCACAAGAACAAGTTCAATACATGCAGAATACTTCAAATTCTCAGGATGAATTTCATGGTGATACATACAACTCATCTTGGAAAAATCATCCCAATCTAAAGTGGGGTGAAAACCATTGGCAAAAGAATAACAACCACAATCACACCCGTAACACAAATAACCAAAATCACCATGCCACCAACACTAACTAATATAGAAAAACACAAAACACATATCAACCACCTCATAATAACTCACAAACTCACCAAAGCAACTTTCCTGCACCAACACCCAACGCACAGAATTACCACACTAATCCACCCAACAACTTTCAACAATAATCAACCCCCATCATATCCCCAATTGACCATCATGAGACTAGAATTTCAAGTCTTGAAGCAACCTTGCAAGCACTTGCTCAAACCACTCAAGCCTTAGCTAAGGGACAAAAGGAACATGAGGTCACCATGAAGAATATTGAGAGACAAGTGGGACAATTAGCCAAACAAGCCGAGCGCCCAACCAATGTTCTCCCAAGTGATACAATACCCAACCCAAGAGAAGAATGTAAGGCTCTGCAATTAAGGAGTGGCAAGGTAGTTGGTGAAAGTTCGAATAAAGAAGCAGTGGAGATACAAGTGGAAAAGCAGGATGAAGAAAAGGATTCAACATCTAACAAAGGCAAAGAGGTTGTCAAGCCACAAGGCAAACCACCCACTCAAGGAAGCAACCATGATAGCAAGGAGAGTGTGAATCCACAACAGGAAAACAAAAATAAAGGAGTAAAAGCCTATGTACCCAAGCTTCCATACCCAACTAGGATACATAAAGGAGCAAAGGACCAACAATTCCCAAGGTTCTTAGAAATCTTCAAGAAACTTGAAATCAACATCCCATTGGCAGAAGCTCTGGAACAGATGCCATTATATGCAAAGTTTCTTAAGGAATTGATCACCAAGAAGAGAAGTTGGCAAGAAAAAGAAACGGTGATTCTCACTCAAGAGTGCAGTGCCATCATTCAAAAGGGACTACCCCCAAAACTCAAAGATCCTGGCAGCTTCCTCATACCCTGCACGATTGGGAGCATGGCCATTGACAAATCACTTTGTGACTTGGGAGCAAGCATTAACCTAATGCCCCTTACAATGATGAAGAAAATGATGATTGAAGAGCTTAAACCCACAAGGATGTCACTCCAACTTGCTGACAGATCCATCAAAATACCAAATGAAGTAGTTGAGAACCTCTTGGTGAAGGTGGGAAACTTCATATTCCCAGCCGATTTTGTGGTCCTAGACATGGATGAAGAGGGAAACAATTCAATTATTCTTGGTAGACCCTTCTTGGCTACAGCTAGAACAATCATTGATGTGGAAAAGGGGGAAATGATTTTTAGAGTGCATGATGAGCAAATGACCATAAATGTTTTCAAAGCAATGCAACACCCCGTTGAGAAAGAAAGTTGCATGAGGATTGATGTAGTGGATTCGTTGGTTGAAGAGGTACTTGACACAAACCATCAAGTGAAACAGGAGGAAGTCCAGAATGTTAAAGGACAAGAAGAGAACAAATTGGAAGCATCAGAGGAACCAAGTGAAGCTATGAAAGAAGAGGCACCACAACAAGAGTTGAAACCACTACCCCCTCATCTTAAATACGCATTTCTTGGTGAAAAGGACAGCTTCCCAGTGATCATAAATTCTACATTGAATGCAGAGGAGGAAGAAAAGCTCATTGTAGTATTGAAAGCTCACAAAGAGGCGTTGGGATGGACCATTGATGACTTGAAAGGCATAAGCCCTGCCGTATGCATGCACAAGATACTTTTAGAGGAGAATTCCAAACCAGTGGTACAACCCCAAAGAAGATTGAATCCCACAATGAAGGAGGTTGTTCAAAAGGAAGTCCTGAAGTTGTGTAAAGCTGGGATCATCTACCCTATATCTGACAGCCCGTGGGTCAGTCTAGTGCAAGTAGTACCTAAGAAAGGGGGGATGACTGTCATTGTTAATGAGAAGAATGAGCTTATTCCAACACGAACAGTGACAGGGTGGAGGATGTGCATAGACTATAGGAGGTTGAATGATGCCACACGAAAAGATCACTTTCCTCTACCTTTCATTGACCAGATGCTTGAAAGGTTGGCTGGCCATGCCTATTATTGTTTTCTTGATGGATATTCTGGGTATAATCAGATAGTGGTTGACCCCATGGATCAAGAGAAGACTTCCTTTACTTGTCCCTTTGGAGTCTTTGCATACAGGAGAATGCCATTTGGACTGTGTAATGCTCCAGCTACCTTTCAAAGATGCATGCTATCAATCTTCTCAGACATGGTAGAAAAATTTATTGAAGTATTCATGGATAATTTCTCTGTTTTTGGTGATTCTTTCAATACTTGCTTGCACCATCTGACCCTAGTCTTGAAAAGGTGCCAAGAAACAAATCTAGTTTTGAATTGGGAGAAATGCCATTTCATGGTACCCGAAGGCATTGTTCTTGGTCACAAAATTTCAAGAAAGGGTATAGAAGTTGACAAGGCAAAAGTAGAAATTATAGAAAAACTTCCTTTGCCAACTAGTGTGAAAGCCGTTAGAAGTTTCTTAGGGCATGCTGGATTCTATAGGAGATTCATCAGAGATTTTTCCAAAATAGCAAAGACACTAAGCAATTTGCTGGTGGTAGACAATCCTTTTATCTTTGATGATGAATGCAAACATGCTTTTGAAACTCTAAAGGCTAAGCTCACCACAACACCAATCATCACACCCCCAAGTTGGGGACTACCTTTTGAACTCATGTGTGATGCAAGTAACCTTGCAATTGGTGCTGTGTTGGGGCAGAGGAAGGAAAAGAAGCTTCATGTTATCTACTATGCAAGTAAGGTATTGAATGAAGCTCAAAAAAACTACACCACAACAGAGAAAGAGCTACTAGCTGTGGTATATGCTTTTGATAAGTTTAGACAATATTTGATTGGATCTAAAGTCTTAGTGTATACTGACCATGCTGCCCTTAAGTATCTTATGTCAAAACAGGATGCCAAACCAAGGCTAATCAGATGGGTGCTACTCCTACAAGAGTTTGACATTGAGATAAAAGATAGAAAGGGCAATGAAAATCAAGTTGCTGATCACTTATCAAGGGTACCACAAGATGCATGCCAAGACAACCTTCCATCAATAAATGAAGAATTTCCAGATGAGCACCTCTTGCAAATTCAACATGTCCCTTGGTTTGCAGACATGGCCAACTACAAGGCGGGAAGAATCATTCCACAAGAGTACACAAAATAACAAGTCAAGAAGTTGCTGCATGAGGCTAAGTTCTTCTTCTGGGATGAACCATTCTTGTTCAAGAGATGCCCAGATGGAATGATAAGAAGATGTGTGTCAGAGGGTGAGATGAAGAACATACTATGGCATTGTCACAACTCTAGTTATGGTGGTCATTTTGGAGCTGAAAGAACGGCTGCAAAAGTCCTTCAAAGTGGTTTCTACTGGCCTTCAATCTTCAAGGATGCTAGAGAGTTTGTGAGTCATTGTAATGAATGTCAAAGAACAGGGGGTTTGTCAAAGAAAAATGAGATGCCTCAGAAGTTCATTTTGGAAGTGGAACTCTTTGATCTGTGGGGAATAGATTTCATGGGACCTTTTCCTCCATCTTACACATTCAAATACATTTTGGTAGCAGTAGAGTATGTCTCCAAATGGGTAGAAGCAATAGCCACCACCACATGTGATACTAATGTGGTCTTGCAATTCCTCAAGAAGAACATCTTCACTAGATTTGGAGTACCCAAAGGACTTATAAGTGATGGGGGAAGCCACTTCTGCAACAAGCAACTAAATTCTTTACTCCACAAATATGGTGTTACTCACAAAGTAGCTACCCCATACCACCCACAAACCAATGGGCAAGCTGAACTTGCCAACAGAGAGCTAAAAAGGATCTTGGAGAAAACTGTGGGAACAACAAGAAAGGATTGGGTTAGGAAGCTGGATGATGCACTTTGGGCATATAGGACAGCCTTCAAGACACCCATAGGAAAATCTCCATTTCAGCTGGTGTATGGAAAGGCATGCCACCTCCCTATGGAGCTTGAACATAAGGCCTTTTGGGCCACCAAACTTTTGAATTTAGATGCTCAAGCAGCAGGAGAGAAGAGGTTGCTACAACTCAATGAACTTGAGAAGTTCAGATTGGAGGCATATGAAAATGCCAAAATATACAAAGAGAGAGCAAAGAGATGGCATGATAAGAGGATCTCTCAAAGAACATTCGAACCAGGCCAAAGGGTGCTGTTATTCAATTCAAGATTGAAGATTTTCCCTGGAAAGCTGAGGTCTAGATGGACTGGCCCGTACACCATCATCAAAGTATCACCTCATGGCTATGTCGAATTACTTGATGAAGCCTCAAAACAAACCTTCACAGCTAATGGACATAGGGTGAAGCATTATTTTGGTGGCCCCTGGAGCAAGGAAGAGAGCGTGCAACTCTTAGCATGAGCAAAGAAGCTGCAGTGTCAAGCTAAGGACAATAAACAAGCGCTTCATGGGAGGCAACCCATGCACAGGGAGTCTTTTAATTTCATACTTTAGTAATCAATAATGAGAGGTTGCATCATATACATTTAAGAGAATAAAAAGTAGACTAGCACATAGTGTATGCAAGGCACTAAGTTTGGTGTAGCCAATCTTGAAGTAATGGCAAAAGTTTGTTCTACAACACTTAGCCACAAACTAAGTTTGGTGCCTTTAATTCATAAATTTTAATTTTGCTTAGTCAACTTTGCATAGGAATATCATCATAAGTTGTTAGCTAGTAATGTCACTTTAAGAATCTCAAGCTTTTGGAATTTTGTTGCAGGAAAGAAAGAAAGAAGTGATGGGGAATCTTGGAAGGAGGTCACGGATGCACAAGGAAGGGAAAGTCACATGAGTCTTGAACTTTGTGCATTGGAAAAAACAACTCAACATGCATTGGGCACAAGGAAGCATGCTCCCCATGCTATGACCGAACCCCTAGCACCATACATCTCACCACGGAAATCACTAGAACCATGCATCCCCACCAAAACTCACTTTAAATACTTCAACCATATTCATCAAACCTCACTTTTCCTCACTCATCCTTCTACCCCTCCATAACCCCATTTCATCACCCGAACTCACACTCAACCTCCAACTTATTTCGTGTTTCACAAATTCTAGCCTTGAACCTCATCTTTACCCAACAAAACTCTTGAAGCATTACATCTCTCCACATAACCGAAACACTCCACCCCCCTCTCACCATCATTTTCTACCTTCTCTAAGTCACCGTGCTCGCCATTCCTATCCTCACCCCCCTTCATAAACATTTTCTTTGTGCTTGAGGACAAGCATTCACCTAAGTTTGGTGTTGGGGAGATTCAACCCTTACAAGTGAATCTCAATGGCCTCATCATCAAGGGATAGGAGAGAAGATGAAGGACAAAACACCTTTGATCAAAGAAGATTCAAATCCAAACACAACGAGCGTATCTTTAGCTGGATGTCAAGCAAAGATGTTGTTCCGGAGTTACCCTTCAAGTTAAGAAAAGATGAATACCCTGAAATACAAAAAATAATCAGGAAAAGGGGATGGGAGCTTCTCTGTAACCAACCTCAAGAAGTGAGCATGCTTCTCATCCATGAGTTCTACACTAATGTGATAAGAGAATATGATGATGAAGAACCATACATGAGTTATGTAAGAGGTATGACTGTTGATTTTAGCCCGGACACCATCAACAGGGTGCTAAAGGTCAAGCCAAAACGGTTCAAACGAGCTAGCTATGAAGAAAGGGTTGAAAATGACCCAAGATATATGGATGTGGTAAGTGACTTATGCAGAGTAGGCACGGATTGGGTGTTGGATTCACATGGACAACCACTCAAACTTCGGAGAGGTGATCTCATACCTCAAGCAAAAGGATGGCATGACATAGTGAGGAGATCATTGATCTCCACTTCAAATAATTCTGAGGTAACGGTGAATAGAGCAATAATGATCCATTGTATAATGAAAGGAGGGGAAATCAATGTTGGAGACATTATAGCCAAGAACATCATTGACATAGCTCAAAAGGTCAAACAGGACAGCTGGCTAGGATATCCTAGTACTATTCTGCGCCTATGTGAAGAAGCTGGAGTGCCTCTGGAAGAATTTGAAGAAACTGATGTGGTCTCTGTTGGAAAACCTCTTACCCGAGAAAGGTTGGAATTTATCACCACAACCCAATTGGAAAGGCAACCTTTAACAAGAAGGAAGAAAAGGAAAGAAGCAAGACAAGAGGAGGAGCCTCAAGAAATGGAAGAACCTCATACCTTGAACATGAATCAACTCCAAGCCGCTTTGGAAGGAATCTCTGGGCAATATTCACAAATTCAAAGAAGCCAAGAGGAACAAGCTCAGCAACAAAGGGACCTTTGGCAGTTGATGGACCAACAAAGAGGGGTTCAAGTTCAATGGATGAACCAACAAAATGAATACCAAACACACATGATGGAACTACAACAAGAACAATATGCCAAGATGCATGAAGCCATCAACAATTCAACTGTTGAATATGGAAAAGCCATGGAGAAAGTAATACAAGAACAAGCTCAACTAAGGAAAGAGCAAGCTCAGCAAAGGGAACTTCTCCATAGGTTGGATGCTAGACATGATACATTTCACAAAGAGTTCAATGAAAGCAGAATGTTCAGGGAAGCCAGGCATAAGGACAGACTTGACTATGATATATGCACCCAAGAAAAGCTCAGTTACCTCTGTGGAGCACCCCCATTACTCAACCCACAAATTAAAACCTTTAATGAAGCTCGCAAGATATTTGAAGAGCAGGAACTTGCAAGGGTGAGATTTAATGCTCAGAGGCTAAAGGAGACAATGATAAGCTCAGGAGTTTGGCAAAGAGAAGAGGGGGATTCAACAACAAAACAACAAGGAGAACTAAGAAGGAAAAAGGAAGAAGATCCAAAGGGGAACTCAACAACAACCAAACAACAAGGAGAGCTGAGAAAGAAAAAGAAAGAAGATCCAAAGGGCAAAGGAAAGCAAGGAGAATCAAGCAAAGAAAAAGTGACATGAAGACTAAAGGTGGTGAAGTTCCTTTGTTTTTCTTTATGCTTAAATAAATTAAGAAGATGTATGTCTGAAATATGGTATACCTTCTAGGATGCATTTTCTTTTTGAAGCATTGTCTTTTATGTTGCCCATTCCATGCATCACCACTCACAGATTCGGAATGGTTGCTTGTCTTAAGTACTTTTATTTGTCAATGGAAAAAAAGATGTAGTTTGAGCAAGAACAGAGAGAATTCTAGCTTATAAAGAATCATGTTGTCCCATGAGAAAAGTGCTAGCATATATACATTTATTGTGAAAGAATCAAGGCTCAAGAAATTCAAAAGAATGCTTGCTTATACAAGACTAGTTCGGTTAAGAGTCACAAAGACTTTATCAGTAATAGCACAAATAACCTTGACAATAAAGAAAACAGAAGACAAAGAATGAAAGGCTAGGCATCAATGACAAAATTTGGATATGTGTCTGTGGTGATTGATGTTAGGAGACATACTTGGGCTAGTAAATCCGAGGGGTGCTTCATCACCCGATAACTTGAGTTAACTAACTCGGGATTATCGATTGAAAACTCACAATCAAGAGTAGCTCTATAACAGAACATTTAGCAACCCAAAGAGGTGCTGGACACCACTATCCAAACAAAATTTCAATGTTATATGCCTGTGATTGAATGTGTTAAGGAGAGAGGCTTGAGTTAGTAAATCTTTAAGAGTGTCTCAACACTTAACAACTTGAACCAACTGGTTTGGGATTGTTGATTGAAAGCTTATGCTAAAGAGCCGTCTTAAGACAAGATTTCGAGCTCATTTGAAATAAAAAAGAAAGGAATATAAAAAAAAGAAAGAAAGAAAAGCATCAAGTAAAGAATGGTTCAAGGGACATGTGCTACGGTATAGAAAAGAGTCTAGTGAAGTTAACCAATTTAGTATTGAAGCAAGCATTTTAATTGAAAAAGTTGAATAGCCGTGATCAATTACAATAAATTGATGATCACACAAGTGAGGATGACATGCTCAATGAAAAATTACTCTCTGATAGAACATTCAAGTCTCACATCTTGGATTCTTGTGACAAAGTTTTTATATTTTGCTTGAGGACAAGCAACACTTTAAGTTTGGTGTTGTGATGCAATTGCATATTTGTTATATTAGCTAGTTAGTTTAGTTGGTTTTAGCTTAATTTCACTCATTTTCTCTAAATAAACAAGTCCTTTTATGAGTTTTGTCTTCATGCATGAGAATACCAAGGAACATGTTGATTCTAGCCAAATTCATGCAAATGATTTAAGGAATACATACATGAATGAGTATGAATGAATCTCATGAAATTTATTGCATGAATTGGTAAGACTTTGAAGCTATTTCCCTTGTTGATGATAGGTGATGAAACAAGAAAGCATGGAAGCAAGAATGATGCAAGCTGGGCAAGAAGAAGAGAAGTTGTTGGCGTTGCCAACTTGGAGAAAGGGTGCGTGTTTGAAGGCAACGCCAGGCAGCCCTGGAGAAGCACATTTGGGCGTTGCCAACTTGAAGAAAAGGGTGAGTTGTTGAAGGCAACGCCAAGGCAAGCAAAGAGCTGAGCCAAGGAGAGCTCGAGGGCGTTGCCAACGTGAGAATGAAGAAGCATTATTCAAGGCAACGCCAAGAACCATAGGCGTTATTCAAGGCAATGCCAAGCAATCTTGGGGAGCTAGTTTAGAGCCTCGAGCACGTTGCCAGCCTAGAGATGAGGGGCGTGTTTGAGGACAACGCAGGCAAACAACGCTGAATGGAAAACTTGGCCCAGGAAAAGGAGATGCACGTTGCCAACGCCAAGTTATGAAGGCGTGTTCCTTGGCAACGTAGCAAGCAACTTTGGCACCAAAGGGGAGCTCGAGCACGTTGTTGAGCTAGGAACCATGGGCGTGTTCCTTGGCAACGCATGCAAGCTAGGAGTATGGGCACACGAGAGCGTTGCTAACTTGGAAATGAATTGGCGTGTTCTTCAATAACGCCAGGGACAAGATCTTGGGCCAGCAAATAGAAGCACGTTGCCAACGCCACTTGCATTGGCGTGTTCTAAGGCAACGCCAGGAAGGAATGCTTGGCTAGGAACCAAGTCTTGGATTCCAACCACGTTGCCAACGCCAGGAAGCATAGGCGTGTTCAAGGACAACGCCAAGCAACAAGCATAGAGCCTTGAGGAAGGCTCGAGCACGTTGCCAACGCCAGCTTCCAAAGGCGTGTTTGAGGGCAACGCAGCAAGCAAAATTTGGCAAGGAAGCTCACATGAAGAAGCACTCGAGCACGTTGCCAACGCCAGCCTCCAAAGGCGTTATCTAAGGCAACGTGACAAGCAAAATTGAAGGCTAGAGATGAGCCTTGGAAGGAGCACGGGCACGTTGCCAACGTGCTAGCAAGGAGGCGTGCTTGGTGACAACGCCAGCCTCATGTCTCTGCCTTGGGAGGCTAGGCACGTTGCCAACTTGGGAGGATAGGTGCGTTTTTGGCAACAACTTGGCAGCTTGACCTTACCTTCTTTGAGGAAGCATAACTTGAGCTAGAAAAGTCCAATTGAGGTGATTCCAGTGGCATTGGAAAATAGACATCAAGAGCTTTCCAATGATGTATAATAGTCCATATTGAAGCAGAAGGTTGACACTCAAATTCTGGGCTACATTTAGCATGAAAGTAGAGCCAAGAAGAGGAAAAGCAAGTTGTTAGCAACAACTTGGGCTAGCAACGCCCAAGTCTGAAAGTTCACTCCCAGGAAAACACCATGCACGTTGCCAACGTGCATTAAGCCTAGAGTTATTGCCAATAACGCCCCTCAATGGGCCAGAATTGTTGCCAACTTGCTCTGCTTCCTCTATTCCTCACAAAGGCCAGCAACTTCTTCAATTGAACCAGAAATTCAACAAAGAGAAAGCCCACATTGCTAGCCCAATTGAAGATCTTTGAAGGAGTTTTAGGACTAATATAAATAGAGATTGAGTTTGTACTTTAGGGGGACTTTTGACACTTAGAATTTTATACTTTCAGCACTTTTACTTTGAGAACTCTTTTAGCACTTCCGGGAGGATACCCTGAGAGCTAATTTGGTTTTTCTTGGAACTTTTCTTCTTCAGTTTTAAGCTTTAAGCATTTCCTTATTCTTCTTCTTCTTTTCTTCACACTTAGTTTAGTTTTTGTTGATGGCAATTGTTGTTAAAATTGGAGCTATGACTCACTAAACCCCACTTTCATTAGGGGGAAGAGCTCTGCTTGTTGAATGCATTGATGAACTCCTCTTTTCCTCCTCAATTCTAGTGGTTAATCCAAAGAGGAAACTCTTGTTCTTCAAAGATTCAACCACCATCGAGAGAGGGGTTAATCTATGTGAATTGTGTGGTGAATTTGAGGAATGAGCCACATAATTCAGTTTAGAGTTCATCCTTTCATGATTTCCTTAATCAATACACCTTGGTTGGTATGTGAGATGTAACTTTCCTTGGTTGAGATTATGTGAATTGTGTGGCTGGATTAGAATTGAGCTTCATCTTTTCTCATGAACAACTAGATCACGAGAGTGGCAATTGGTTATGTTGAGAGAAATTGAATCACCAAGAGATTGGGATTCAATTAACCACTTGCCATGGATCTATACCCATGATTGAGAAGGATTTGACTAACATCAATTCATGAAAACCTGCATCTCTGATCCCTAATGATCCTCTCTATCATTACTTCTTATTTCTTTTGCTTCTAGTTGTTTGATTACCCATAACCCAATTCCCTTTTACATTCTGTCAATTTATTATTCTTGTCATCTACATTTTGTTCCTTTAATTCTTGCTATTTAATCTTATGTTCTTTAAATTTCTGCACCCTTTAATTCCTTGCCATTTATCTTTGATGTCATTTAAGTTTCTTGCAATTTAAGTTTCAGTTATTTACTTTCATTTTATTTCTATATTCCTGTTCTTAAACTCCTTGCCATTTAAATTCCTGCAATTATGTTCAAAAGTCACCTTGCTCATAAAATCAAAATTATGTTCGCTTGACTAAATTTACCATTTAACTAAAGTTGCTTAATCTACCAATCCTCGTGGGATCGACCTCACTCCTAGTGAGTCTTATTACTTGATACGATCCGGTATACTTGCCGGTTGTACGTGAAATCTAAATTTTTACGTATCACCTATAAATACCCTTCCCTTCTACTTCATTTTCACACAACACAACCCCTTCTTCTCCCACATAGCCGAACCTACTTCTCTCCCTCTCTCCCATATTTTCTTCTTCTTCTTCTACTCTTCTTTTCTTTTTTTTGCTCGAGGACGAGCAAAATTTTAAGTTTGGTGTGGTAAAAAGCATAAGCTTTTTGTTTTTCCATTACCAATGGCACCTAAGGCCGGAGTATCCTCTAGAAAAGGGAAAGGGAAGACAAAAGCTTCCACCTCCGAGTCATGGGAGATAGAAAGATTCATCTCCAAGAGCCATCAAGACCACTTCTATGATGTTGTGGCAAAGAAGAAAGTGATCCCTGAGGTCCCTTTCAAGCTCAAGAAGAATGAGTATCCGGAGATCCGACATGAAGTTCAAAGAAGAGGTTGGGAAGTCTTAACCAACCCCATACAACAAGTCGGAATCTTAATGGTGCAAGAGTTCTATGCCAATGCATGGATCACTAGGAACCATGACCAAGGTATGAACCCAAGTCCAAAGAATTATCTCACAATGGTTAGGGGGAAATACTTGGATTTCAGTCCGGAAAATGTAAGGTTGGCATTCCACTTGCCTATGATGCAAGGTGATGAACGCCCCTACACTAGAAGGGTCAACTTTAACTAAAGGTTGGACCAAGTCCTTATGGACATATGTGTGGAAGGAGCTCAGTGGAGAATAGATTCCAAGGGCAAGCCAGTTCAACTAAGAAGACTGGATCTCAAGCCTGTGGCTAGAGGATGGTTGGAGTTCATTCAACGCTCTATCATTCCTACTAGCAACCGATCTGAAGTTACTGTGGATCGGGCCATCATGATCCATAGCATCATGATTGGAGAGGAAGTAGAAGTTCATGAGGTCATCTCCAATGAAATCTACAAAATAGCCGACAAGCCCTCACCTATGGCACGACTAGCTTTCCCTCACCTTATTTGCCATCTATGTTACTCAGCTAGAGTTATCATAGAAGGAGATGTCTCCATTGAAGAAGACAAGCCCATCACCAAGAAAAGGATGGAGCAAGCAAGAGAAGCCTCTCACGGCCCTCAAGAAGTACATGAGGAAGCTCACCATCAAGAAATCCCTGAGATGCCTCAAGGGATGCACTTTCCTCCAAACAACTATTGGGAGCAACTCAACACCTCCTTAGAAGATTTAAGCCACAATGTGGAGCAATTAAGGGTGGAACACCATGAGCACTCCATCATTCTCCAAGAAATAAGAGAAGATCAAAGAGCAATGAGGGAGGAGCAACAAAGGCAAGGAAGGGACATAGAAGAGCTAAAGAACATCATTAGTCCTTCAAGAAGAAGATGCCACTAGAGGTGGATTCATTCCTTGTTCTTATTTCTTTCTGTTTTCGGTTTTTAGTATTATGTTTATCTATGTTTTGTGTCTTTATTTCATGATCACTAGTATGTAATCATGCCTTAAAGCTATGAATAAAATCCATTACTCCTTCACCTTTCTTAAAAGAAAAATATTTTAATTCAAAAGAACAAGAAGTACATAAAATTCGAAAATAGCTCTTGAATTTAGTTTAATTATATTGATGTGGTGACAATACTTTTTGTTTTCTGAATGAATGCTTGAACAGTGCATATGTCTTCTGATCTTGTTGTTTATGAATGTTAAAATTGTTGGCTCTTGAAAGAATGATGAACAAAGAGAAATGTTATTGAGGATCTGAAAAATCATGAAATTGATTCTTGAAGCAAGAAAAAGCAGTGAAAAAGAAGAAGCATTCGAAAAAAAAGAGTATATAGAAAAAAGAAGGAGCAGTAGAAAAAGCCAATAGCCCTTAAAACCAAAAGGCAAGGGTAAAAAGGATCCAAGGCTTTGAGCATCAATGGATAGGAGGGCCCAAGGAAATAAAATCCAGGCCTAAGCGGCTAAATCAAGCTGTCCCTAACCATGTGCTTGTGTCATGAAGGTCCAAGCAAAAAGCTTGAGACTAAGTGGTTAAAGTCGTGATCCAAGGCAACAGAGTGTGCTTAAGAGCTCTGGACACCACTAACTGGGGACTCTAGCAAAGCTAAGTCACAATCTGAAAAGGTTCACCCAATTATGTGTCTGTGGCATTTATGTATCCGGTGGTAATACTGGAAAACAAAATGCTTAGGGCCACAGCCAAGACTCATAAGTAGCTGTGTTCAAGAATCAACATGCTTAACTAGGAAAGTCAATAACACTATCTGAAATTCTAAGTTCCTAGAGAAGCCAATCATTCTAAACTTCAAAGGAAAAAGTGAGATGCCAAAACTATTCAGAGGCAAAAAGCTACAAGTCCCGCTCATGTAATTATAATTAATATTCATTGATATTTCTGAATTTATAGTATATTCTCTTCTTTTTATCCTAATTGATTTTCAGTTGCTTGGGGACAAGCAACAATTTAAGTTTGGTGTTGTGATGAGCGGATAATTTATACGCTTTTTGGCATTGTTTTTAGGCAGTTTTTAGCAAGTTCAAGCTACTTTTAGGTATGTTTTCATTAGTTTTTATGTTAAATTCACATTTCTGGACTTTACTATGAGTTTGTGTGTTTTTCTGTGATTTCAGGTAAATTCTGAGTGAAATTGAGGGATTTGAGCAAAACTCTGAAAAAGGCTGACAAAAGGACTGCTGATGCTGTTGGAATCTGACCTCCTTGCACTCGAAAAAAATTTTCTGGAGCTACAGAACTCCAATTGGCGCGCTCTCAACGGCGTTGAAAAGTAGACATTCAGGGCTTTCCAGCAATATATAATAATCCATACTTTATTCGGAAATTGACGACGTAACTTGGCGTTGAACGCCAAGTTCATGCTGCTGTCTGGAGTTAAACGCCAGAAAAACGTCATGATCCGGAGTTGAACGCCCAAAACACGTCATAACTCGGAGTTCAACTCCAAGAGAAGCCTCAGCTCGTGGATTGATCAAGCTCAGCCCAAACATACACCAAGTGGGCCCCGGAAGTGGATTTATGCATCAATTACTTACTCATGTAAACCCTAGGAGCTAGTTTATTATAAATAGGATGATTTACTAATGTATTAGACATCTTTGGTCTCAGTTTTGTTTTATTCTTCATCCTAAGAGGCTATTGATCACGTTTTAGGGGGCTGGCCATTCGGCCATGCCTGAACCTTTTACTTATGTATTTTCAACGGTGGAGTTTCTGCACACCATAGATTAAGGGTGTGGAGCTCTGCTGTACCTCAAGTATTAATGCAGTTCTATTTTCTTTTATTCAATTCTCTCTTATTCTTATTCCAAGATATTCATTCGCACCCAAGAATATGATGAATGTGATGATTAAATAACCCTCATTATCATTCCCATTTATGAACGCACGTGATTGACAACCACTTCCGTTCTACATGCAACAGAGCTTGAATGTGTATCTCTTAGATTCCCCAACAGAATCTTCGTGGTATAAGCTAGACAGATGGCGGCATTTATGAGGATCCGGAAAGTCTCACCTTGTCTGTGGTATTCCGAGTAGGATCCTGGGAATCCGGAAAGTCTCACCTTGTCTGTGGTATTCCGAGTAGGATTCCGGTAATGAATGACTGTGACGTGCTTCAGACTTGCAAGTGCTGGGCGTGATGACAAACGCAAAAGAATCAAGGGATTCTATTCCAGTAGGCGCGGGAACCAACCAGTGATTAGCCGTGCTGTGACAGAGTGCGTGAGCGTAGTTTTCACTGCGAGGATGGGATGTAGCCATCAACCATGGGTGATGCCTCCAGACGATTAGCCATGCGAGTGACAGCCGCAGAGGACCATTTTCCCGAGAGGATTGAAAGTAGCCACCGCTGATGGTGAACCCCTATACACAGCTTGCCATGGAAAGGAGTAAGAAGGATTGAGTTGAAGCAATAGGAGAGCAGGCGTCCTTGAGCCATACAGCATCTCCATGCGCTTATCTGAAATTCCCACCAATGAGGCTGCATAAGTATCCCTTTTATTATTTCTTTTCTTTTTATTGTTTGATTTTCTAAATTCCATAATTTTATCTGCCTGACTGAGATTTACAAGGTGACCATAGCTTGCTTCATACCAACAATCTCTGTGGGATCGACCCTTACTCGCGTAAGGTTTATTACTTGGACGACCCAGTACACTTGCTGGTTAGTTGAACGGAGTTGTGAATTCAACCAGTGCCATAAGAAGCTTTCATCTCAAAATAGTTAGAACATGGATCACAATTTCGTCCACCAATGACCTCCCCACACTTGAAGATTGCACCGTCCTCGGTGCGTGCAAAGAAGAGCAAGGTGGACGGCATGCTACAACTGATGAGCTTCCTCAAAAGGTTGTGTAAATGAACTTGTTTGTTTTGTTGCCCCAATTACAAGCTTTTCCTTTCCCTCTTGGTGGCCAGCCTAAAAGGAGAGAAAAAGAAAGAAAATTAAGCCTACAACAAAGATATCAAAGTAAATAGAACATAGGTAGGGGCTAATGCCAAATAAGAGTAGGATCTTCAACTACATGGTGGCTACAACATATGAGTGAGAAAACAATATAAGTTAAGGCATATTAACTAATACTTGATGCAAGAGTAAAGTCAAGGTATAAGTAAATGACATGAAGAGCATGTTGAGTGATAGGCAAAATTGTGATTTACTCTTTTCATAACTTGAACAATTCTTAGCAATGGCTCCAACAACTTGGTGCACACTACTATGGTTCACTTACATTCTTCACAACTCCGCACAACTAACCAGCAAGTGCACTGGGTCATCCAAGTAATAAACTTTACGTGAGTAAGGGTCGATCCCACGGAGATTGTTGGTATGGAGCAAGCTATGGTCATCTTGTAAATCTCAGTTAGGCGGATTCAAATGGTTATAATAGTTTTTGAAAATAATAATAAATAAAGCATTAAAATAAAGATAGAGATACTTATGTAATTCAATGGTTGGAATTTCAGATAAGTGCATAGGGCTTGTTCCTGTTGAATCTCTACTTTCCTACTGCTTTCATCCAATTCTTCATACTTCTTTCCATGGCAAGCTGTATGTAGGGCATCACTGTTGTCAATCGCTACTTCCCATCCTCTTAGTAAAAAGGTCCAAATGCTCTGTCACAGCACGGCTAATCATCTGTCGGTTCTCGATCATGTCGGAATAGAATCCATTGATTCTTTTGCGTCTGTCAGTACGCCCAACAATCGTGAGTTTGAAGCTCGTCACAGTCATTCAATCCCTGAATCCTACTCGGAATACCACAGACAAGGTTTAGACTTTTCGGATTCTCAAGAATGGCCGCCAATAATTCTAGCTTATACCACGAAGACTCTAATTAAGTAATCCAAGAGATACTCGCTCGTTCTAAGGTAGAATAGAAGTGGTTGTCAGTCACGCGTTCATAGGTGAGAATGATGATGAGTGTCACAGATCATCACATTCATCATATTGAAGTGCAACGAATATCTTAGAACAAGAATAAGCTGAATTGAATAGAAAATAGTAGTAATTGCATTAAAACTCGAGGTACAACAGAACTCCACACCCTTAATCTATGGTGTGTAAAAACTCCACCGTTGAAAATACATAAGTGATGGTCCAGGCATGGCCAAACGGCCAGCCCCCATGAAGGTCTAAAATCGCATATACTGATTAAAGATCAATCAAAAGACGTCTAATACAATAGTAAAATGTCCTATTTATACTAGACTAGTTAGTAGGGTTTACAGAAATAAGTAATTGATGTAGAAATCTACTTCCGGGGCCCACTTGGTGTGTGCTTGGGCTGAGCTTGAGTTTTACACGTGCAGAGGCTTCTCTTGGAGTTAAACGCCAAGTTGTAACGTGTTTTTGGTGTTTAACTCTGGATTGTGACGTGTTTCTGGCGTTTTACTCCAGAATGCAGCATGGAAATGGCGTTGAATGCCCGTTTGTGTTGTCTAAACTCGAACAAAGTATGAACTATTATATATTGCTAGAAAGCTCTAGATGTCTACTTTCCAACGCCATTGAGAGCGCACCATTTGAAGTTCTATAGCTCCAGAAAATTTATTTCGAGTGCAGGAAGGTCAGAATCCAACAACATCAGCAGTCCTTTTTATGCTTGAATAAGATTTTTGCTCAGGTCCCTCAATTTCAACCAGAAAATACCTAAAATCACAGAAAAACACACAAACTAATAGTAAAGTCTAGAAATGTGAATTTTGCATAAAAATTAATAAAAATATCCCTAAAAATAGCTAGATCTTACTAAAAACTACCTAAAAACAATGCCAAAAAGCGTATAAATTATCCACTCATCATTGAGCATCAAGTTCAAACAAGAAAGAGTGGGTCACAAAAGACAATATAAGTTCATATCAATGCACAAAGGATGCAAGAGTCATCAAAGATTAAGCATTGACCTAAAAAATTCATCACTCAACAATACCAAACAAGTCAAGAAGCACCAAAATAATCCAAGAAATTCTCAACAATTGAGTAAGAGAATTCAACACCATTATTAAAATAAGAAACTTAGAAAGTAAAAGAAGAACAAACTATAAAAACAAAAATAAAATATAATAAACAAAAGAAAATGAAAGATGAGAAAAATGAAATGTGAATTTTTTTATTTATTTTATTTATTTTTATTTTTTTATTATATATATATATATATTGAAGAAGGGGAAAAGAAGAAGGTAAGAAAGGAAAAAGAGGGAAGAAGAAAGGTAGAAAGAAAGAAGAAGGAGAGAAGAAAGAAGAAGAGGCGACGCCCATGCGTGCGCTTGGGAGGCAGCAGGGACAAGCGACGCGTACGCGTGGAATGTAGAAAGTGCGGGTGACGCGTAAGCGTCACCCACGCGTATGCGTACGCGTGGGTTTAGATTGTGCTTTTCACACAAAACCAGCACCACTTCAGCGTATCTCTCTGGTTTTTGTACCAGGAGTGCCAAAATGCCACACGACGCGTGCTCGTTGGCCACACGACGCGTGCACTTTTTTTTTAATCATAGAAAATAGAAACAGGGCACTTTCCTGACCTATAAACATTCTACAGCAACCAAAATTCAAATTAAAAAAAATCTTTTATTTTTTTTTTTGATAAAATTTCAAAGACAAAACAAACAAAACTTGCACTTCAAGCAAAATACAATTTAACAACAATTATTCTACAACTTAAGGCATAAATATAATAAAAAAAACTAGCTACCAAAACACTAAAACAAGAGTATGCAAAAAAGAAAACTAACTAACAATGGCAACTCAATTCATTCATTGATTATATATACAAGAGAATGGAAAAAGTTTACCATGGTGGGGTGTCTCCCACCTAACACTTTTATTTATTGTCTTTAAGTTGGACTTATGGAGAGCTCTCATCAAGGTGGCTTGTGCTTGAGTCCATCTTTGAACATCCACCAATGCTTGGACTTCCAATAAGCTCCATCATTTAAGATTAATAGCTCCAAGCTTTGATGGAGTTCTTCACAAACCATGAGCTCCCAAAGTTGATCCTCCTCTTGTAATCCGGGATCCCACACTTTGTTTTCACACCCGTCTTCAAGTTGATCATCATGATTCCATCCGGGTAGCATGACCTTAGAATTCTTACTTAAGCGACTAAACATCCTCCTAGACCCAAGCAATCTAGCTCTACATGAAACCTTGCAATTAAACTTTGAACATGCAACCATCATGAACCTAGAATGATGTTTCCAACCACTAACCATCTCCCTTTTGTTCTTAAAGACACAAAGAGCCCTAAGTTGCCCATCTGTCTTAAACAAACCATATTTAAGTGGAATAATAAAGCTTAGGAATAAGAGATTTACCCACTTGAATGAAAGAATGGATGGTGATGGCTTGGGGAGAGGTGTTTCCATTGGTCTTGCAAGCTTCACTCCCTTGTGCTCCTCTTGAATCACCTCCACCTCTAGACAAGCTTCTTCAATTTCAACCTCTTCCTCTTGGTAGCTTTCTTCCAATTCAATCTTTTTTTCATTGCTTACAAAGGGCGTGGGAGGTTGTGCCTCTTCTTCTTTAATCCCTATGTCAAGTCCAATGGAAGAGGATTCAATTGTAGATAAGAATTCATCAATGATTGAATCCATCTCTTGATCAACCTCTTCAAAATCTTCAACCATGATATGTTTTGGAGGCTGTACACCCTCCTCAACATCAATATCAAGCTTCTTGGAAGAGGGATCCATGATTCTACATTCCCATGGACTTTCAACATCTCCTAAATCTTCAACCACTTCTTCCTTTTCTTCAACAACCATGGCTTCCTCCAATTGTTCTAACACAAAGTAGCATTCCTCATTTTCCATCGGAGTTTTTAATCTCTCCTTCATGCTATGCTCTTCAATTGATTCCCCACATGTGACCATGGGAATACTTTGAGTATTAAAACATTGAGAGGCTAATCGATTTACTACCTCGGCCAAGGCGGCCGTGAATTCTAGGGTCTCCCTTTACATTTCTCTTTGCCCTTGAAGTAGCAAAGTGAGAGAATCATCCATTGGGGCTTGGGGGTGGATAGGAAGGTTCATTATTTGGGAAGAAGGGTTCATAGAAGGAAGGTGGTTCTTCTTGGTGGAAACATGGAGGTGGTGTATATGAAATTTGTGGTTCTTGGGAGTTATTGTATTGGAATGTGGGTGGTTCTATAGATTTTCTCTCATAAGGGTCACAAGGACGAGGTAGGGGTGATGGGTTATATGATGGATGAGGGTCACAGGAAGGTATTTGGTGGTTTAGAGCTATGTTGAGGAAGGAGTTCATAGGTATATGGTGGTGGTTGTTGATTGTCAAAAGGAGATCCACCATAGCTATTGGATTGTTATGCATCATGGAATGGCTCTTGTTCATAGTGCATTGGTGGAAGTTGTTGCCAAAAGGATTGATCATATGCATATGGCTCCTCCCACCTTTGATTGTTCTATCCTTGATGCATATCTTCATTGTAATCTCTACTTCCTACAACATAATTGTAACCAAACTCATAGTCAAAAGGGTGAGAATTCATAGTAGCAAGAGAAAATAACAACAAATACTAATAACAAATAAAGGAAACAAACTCCTACAACTACCAAAAAGTAACAAAGAAGCAAAAGAAAAATATATTCACAATATTCACATATATACAATAACCAATAACAAGGCACACATTTGCAATTCCCTGGCAACGGCGCCAAAAATTTGATGTAAGGGAAATTGTCGGTAAAGAATTTCTCAATGAAATCTTGTTGCAAGTATAGTTCTAAACCAACAAATAATCCTCAATCAAAATTTAATTTGTTTGTCACAAGTACAAACCCCAATAAAAATAACCGAAGTATTTAAACCTCGGGTCGTCTCTCAAGGAATTGCAGGAAAGTATGCATGTTATTGGTTTTGGGAAGTATATTTTGGGGTTTTTGCAATAAGGAACAAGAAATGTAAATAGCAAAAGAAATAAACTAACAACTAAGGAAACTTTTGGCAAGGGTTGATGGTTAAGGATCTCTATCCTTGTCACTAACCATAACATGATAATTGGAAGGATCAATCTTATTAAATCATCATCTAACAAGTGAAGGAAAGTCAAATGAGCTATATCAATCCCAATCCATAAGTCCTAGCCACTCACTAATTGACTTAGTGAAAGCTAGTATCAGTGGACACCAATTATCAATCACTTGGACATTAGTAACTCAAGGTCACCCAAGTTACCATCCCAAGCCAAGAATAGAAAATCTACACTAAAATCCAACCAAGCATTTTATCAAACACTTGAAAGGCAAAAAAAAGCATGAAAAAATGACAAGAAATGTAAATTCTAACAACTACCAAAAGCAAGAAATTAACAATAATAAGGCAATTAAACAATAAGAAACATAAAACATAAATTGTATTAAAGGAAATGAAAGGAAACAAGAGTGTTCATAAAAATAACAAAATAAAGGAAATAACAAATAAAACTAAGAACGCAAGGATGTAACAACAAGAAATTGAAAAGGAAAGTATATGAAATCAATAATTAAAACCTAGATCTAAGAGAAATTAAACTAAATCTAACCTAATTCTAGAGAGAAGAAACCTAACCTAAAACATGATAAAAACTCAACTATGACTACCTGGTTCATTCCTCCTCAATCCTTGGATTCAATAGCATCAGAAATGAGTTGGATTGGGTCCAAAATGAGCTAGAAATTGCAGGCCACGAGTTGTTTAAAATGGCTGATGCCAGGGCATCTTGGCTAGTTTTACTAGCCATTTTTTGTATGCTTTAGGTTGGTTTCATGCATTTTCTTAGGAAATAAGCAAGTATTTGGTTGAAAATGCAATCATACCATGATTCAAGCAAACATTGTGAATTTCGAATGATTTCATGAGAATTATGCATGAATTGAATGATAAATTGGATGATGTATGATCCCATGATTAAGAGCAAGACTTTGATGCACTTTGTTTGATTGATTTCAGGTAACAATAAGCAGAGAAGAGCCACGTTAGTGGCTACGTTAGTGTCACTAACGTGGCCATTAACGTGGAAGAAAAGAGAAGCCCCAACGTTAGTGAGAAAGTTAGTGGCATCAACTTTGAAGAAGGAGAGTATGGAACGTTAGTGGTAAAAGTAAACACCACTAACGTTAGCAAAGGGCAAGAAGACCCATGTTAGTCTCCACGTTAGTTACATTAACGTGGGAACTAACGTGGAAGAAAAGGGAAATGCCAACGTTAGTGGAAAAAGTGAACACCACTAACGTTTGCGAAGGCTAGAACACCCACGTTAGCTTCCACGTTAGTTACATTAACGTGGAAATTAACGTGGAAGGAAAGGGAAACGCCAGCATTAGTGGAAACGGTAATCTCCACTAACGTCTGCGAAGCAAAGGAAGACCCACGTTAATGGCCACGTTAGTTACACTAACGTGGGCAAAATCTCACCCGACAGCCTGACCATGCCTTCTTCAAACAAGAATAACTTGAGCCATAAAACTCCAAATGAGTTGATTATAGTGGCATTGGAAAGTAGGATTCTGGAGCTTTCCAAGCATATATGGTACTACATGATGGACACTAAATTTGAGGGAGAAACCCTGCCCCGAAAGTGCAAAGATGAACATGATATCAACCTGTAGTAAGGCCAGCTGACCTTTTCACTTTCCAAGAAGTGTAACTCGAGCTGTAAAGCTCCAAATGATGCGCTTCCAAAGGCGTTGGAAAGTAGACATCCAGGAATTTCCAACAATATATAATAGTATGGGGGTGGATGGTGCGCGAAATTGTGATCACTACAACTTCACACAACTAACCAGCAAGTGCACTGGGTCGTCCAAGTAATACCTTACGCGAGTAAGGGTCGATCCCACGGAGATTGTTGGTATGAAGCAAGCTATGGTCACCTTGTAAATCTTAGTCAGGCAGACTCATATGGATATGGTGATGAACGAAAATAACACAAAGGTAAAGATAGAGATACTTATGTAATTCATTGGTAGGAACTTCAGATAAGCGCATGAAGATGCCTTCCCTTCCGTCTCTCTGCTTTCCTACTGTCTTCATCCAATCCTTCTTATTCCTTTCCATGGCAAGCTCGTGTAGGGTTTCACCGTTGTCAATGGCTACCTCCCATCCTCTCAGTGAAAGCGATTGCATATGCTCTTGTCACAGCATAGCGGAATTCAGCTGTCGGTTCTCGGTCAGGCCGGAATAATATCCATCGATACTTTTGCGTCTGTCACTAACGCCCCGCCTGCTAGGAGTTTGAAGCACGTCACAGTCATTCAGTCATTGAATCCTACTCAGAATACCACAGACAAGGTTTAGACCTTCCGGATTCTCTTGAATGCTGCCATCAGTTCTCGCCTATACCACGAAGACTCTGATCTCACGGAATGGTTGGCTCGTTTGTCAGGCGAGCACTCGGTTGTCAGGCGATCAACCATGCATCGTGCCATCAGGAATCCAAGAGATATTCACTAGAGCCTTGGTTGCTTGTAGAACAAGAGTGGTTGTCAGTCACCTTGTTCATAAGTGAGAATGATGATGAGTGTCACGGATCATCACATTCATCAAGTTGAAGAACAAGTGATATCTTAGAACAAGAACAAGCGGAATTGAATGGAAGAACAATAGTAATTGCATTAATACTCGAGGTACAGCAGAGCTCCACACCTTAATCTATGGTGTGTAGAAACTCCACCGTTGAAAATACATAAGAACAAGGTCTAGGCATGGCCGAATGGCCAGCCTCCCAATGATCTAAGAACTAGATGTCCAAAGATGAAAATACAATAGTGAAAGGTCCTATTTATAAGAAACTAGTAGCCTAAGGTTTACAGAGATGAGTAAATGACATAAAAATCCACTTCCGGGCCCACTTGGTGTGTGCTTGGGCTGAGCAATGAAGCATTTTCGTGTAGAGACTCTTCTTGGAGTTAAACGCCAGCTTTTATGCCAGTTTGGGCGTTTAACTCCCAATTAGGTGCCAGTTCCGGCGTTTAACGCTGGAATTTCTTGAGGTGACTTTGAACGCCGGTTTGGGCCATCAAATCTTGGGCAAAATATGGACTATCATATATTGCTGGAAAGCCCAGGATGTCTACTTTCCAACGCCGTTGAGAGCGCGCCAATTGGGCTTCTGTAGCTCCAGAAAATCCACTTCGAGTGCAGGGAGGTCAGAATCCAACAGCATCTGCAGTCCTTTTGAGTCTCTGGATCAGATTTTTGCTCAGATCCCTCAATTTCAGCCAGAAAATACCTGAAATCACAGAAAAACACACAAACTCATAGTAAAGTCCAGAAAAGTGAATTTTAACTAAAAACTAATAAAAATATACTAAGAACTAACTAAATCATACTAAAAACATACTAAAAACAATGCCAAAAAGTGTATAAATTATCCGCTCATCACAACACCAAACTTAAATTGTTGCTTGTCCCCAAGCAACTGAAAATCAAATAAGATAAAAAGAAGAGAATATACTATAGACTCCAAATTATCAATGAAACTTAGCTCCAAATTAGATGAGCGGGACTAGTAGCTTTTTGCCTCCAAACAGTTTTGGCATCTCACTTTATCCTTTGAAATTCAGAATGATTGGCTTCTTTAGGAACTCAGAATCCAGATAGTGTTATTGATTCTCCTAGTTAAGTATGATGATTCTTGAACACAGCTACTTATTGAGTCTTGGCCGTGGCCCAAAGCACTCTGTCTTCCAGTATTACCACCGGATACATACATGCCACAGACACATAGTTGGGTGAACCTTTTCAGATTGTGACTCAACTTTGCTAGAGTCCCCAATTAGAGGTGTCCAGGGTTCTTAAGCACACTCTTTTTGCCTTGGATCACAACTTTATTTCTTTCTTTTTCTTTTCTTTTTCTTTCTCCCCTTTTTTTTTCGTTTTTCTCCTTCTCTTTCTTTTTTTTTTGTATTCACTGCTTTTTCTTGCTTCAAGAATCATTTTTATGATTTTTCAGATCCTCAGTAACATGTCTCCTTTTTCATCATTCTTTCAAGAGCCAACAATTTTTAACATTCATGAACAACAAATTCAAAAGACATATGCACTGTTCAAGCATACATTCAGAAAACAAAAAGTATTGTCACCACATCAAACTAATTAAGCTAGTTCTAAAGATGAATTTGAAATCCTGTACTTCTTGTTCTTTTGTGATAAAAACAGCTTTCTTTTAAGAAAGGTGATGGATTCATAGGACATTCATAACTTTAAGGCATAGACACTAAGACACTAATGATCATAAGACACAAACATGGATAATCATAAAGCATAATTTTCGAAAAATAGAAAAATAAAGAACAAGGAGATTAAAGAACGGGTCCACCTCAGTGATGGCGGCTTGGTCTTCCTCTTGAAGGTCTTATGGAGTGCTTGAGCTCCTCAATGTCTCTTCCTTGTCTTTGTTGCTCCTCTCTTAGTTGTCCCATGTTGGAACTCAATTCTCCTAGGGAGGTGTTAATTTGCTCCCAATAGTCTTGTGGAGAAAAGTGCATCCCTTGAGGCATCTCAGGGATCTCATGATGAGAGGGGTCTCTTGTTTGCTCCATCCTTTAGTAATGGGCTTGAGGTCATGCCTTCTCAGTTGAACCGGCTTCCCTCTTGAGTTTCTCTTCCATTGAACGCCCTCTTCACAAATGTCTATGAGGACTTGGTCCAACCTTTGATCAAAGTTGACCCTTCTTCATGGCCACAACTTCATAGAAGTGGTTTTGATGCACCCTTGAGATGAATCTCTCCATCTCCCATGACTCGGAGGAGTAGGCTTTTGCCTTCCCTTTCCTCTTTCTAGAGGTTTCTCCGGCTTTGGATGCCATAAATGGTTATGGAAAAACGAAAAAGTAACGCTTTTACCACACCAAACTTAAAAGGTTTGCTCATCCTCGAGCAAAAGAAGAAAGAAGAGAGTAGAAGAAGAAGAAATGAGGAAGAAGGGAATGGCTTTGTGTTCGGCCATGTATGGGTGGGTTGGGGAGGGAAAGTGGTTTGAATTTGAAAGGTGAGATAGGTGGGGTTTTATGAAGGATGGATGTGAGTGGTGAAGAGGTATTGAGGTGATTGGTGAATGGGTGAAGAAGAAGAGAGAGTGGTGGGGTTGGTGGGGATCCTGTGGGGTCCACAGATCCTGAGGTGTCAAGGAAAAGTCATGCCTGCACCAAATGGCATGCAAAATTGCGTTTTTAGCCATTTCTGGCGTTAAACGCCGGGCTGGTGCCCATTCCTGGCGTTTAACGCCAGGTTCTTGCCCTTCTCTGGCGTTTAACGCCAGTCTGGTGCCCCTTTCTGGCGTTAAACACCCAGAATGGTGCCAGACTGGGCGTTAAACGCCCAACAGCTAACCTCACTGGCGTTTAAACGCCAGCAACATCTTCCTCCAGGGTGTGCTGTTTTTCTTCCTATTTTTCATTCTGTTTTTGCTTTTTTTCATTGATTTTGTGACTTCTCATGATCATCAACCTACAAAAAAGATAAAATAACAAAAGGAAATAGTTAATTATAAAACATTGGGTTGCCTCCCAACAAGCGCTTCTTTAATGTCATTAGCTTGACAGAGGACTCTCATGGAGCCTCACAGGTACTTAGAGCCATGTTGGAACCTCCCAACACCAAACTTAGAGTTTGAATGTGGGGGTTCAACACCAAACTTAGAGTTTGGTTGTGGCCTCCCAACACCAAACTTAGAGTTTGACTGTGGGGGCTCTGTTTGGCTCTGTTTTGAGAGAAGCTCTTCATGCTTCTTCTCCATGGTGATAGAGGCATATCCTTGAGCCTTAAACACAAAGGACTCTTCATTCACTTGAATGATTAACTCTCCTCTATCAACATCAATCACAGCCTTTGCTGTGGCTAGGAAGGGTCTGCCAAGGATGATGGTTTCATCCATGCACTTCCCAGTCTCTAGGACTATAAAATCAGTAGGGATGTAATGGTCTTCAACTTTTACCAGAACATCCTCTACAAGTCCATGAGCTTGTTTTCTTGAGTTGTCTGCCATCTCTAGTGAGATTTTTGCAGCTTGCACCTCAAGGATCCCTAGCTTCTCTATTACAGAGAGGGGCATGAGGTTTACACTTGACCCTAAGTCACACAGGGCCTTCTTGAAGGTCATGGTGCCTATGGTACAAGGTATGGAAAACTTCCCAGGGTCTTGTCTCTTTTGAGGTAATTTCTGCCTAGACAAGTCATCCAGTTCTTTGGTGAGCAAAGGAGGTTCATCCTCCCAAGTCTCATTTCCAAATAACTTGTCATTTAGCTTTATGATTGCTCCAAGGTATTTAGCAACTTGCTCTTCAGTGACATACTCATCCTCTTCAGAGGAAGAATACTCATCAGAGCTCATGAATGGCAGAAGTACTTCCAATGGAATCTCTATGGTCTCATTTTGAGCCTCAGATTCCCATGGTTCCTCATTGGGGAACTCAAAGGAGGTTGGTGCACGCCCATTGAGGTCTTCCTCAGTGGCGTCCACCTCCTCTCTTTCCTCTCCATATTCGGCCATGTTTATGGCTTTGCACTCTCCTTTTGGATTTTCTTCTGTATTACTTGGGAGAGTACTAGGAGGGAGTTCAGTAATTTTCTTGCTCAGCTGACCTACTTGTCCTTCCAAATTTCTAATGGAGGACCTTGTTTCATTCATGAAACTTTGAGTGGTTTTGATTAGATCAGAGACCATGGTTGCTAAGTCAGAGGTATTCTGCTTAGAACTCTCTGTCTGTTGCTGAGAAGATGATGGAAAAGGCTTGCCATTGCTAAACCTGTTTCTTCCACCATTATTGTTGTTGAAACCTTGTTGAGGTTTCTCTTGATTCTTCCATGAGAAATTTGGATGATTTCTCCATGAAGAATTATAGGTGTTTCCATAGGGTTCTCCTAGGTAATTCACCTCTTCCATTGAAGGGTTCTCAGGATCATAAGCTTCTTCCTCAGAGGAAGCATCCTTAGTACTGCTTGGTGCATTTTGCATTCCAGACAGACTTTGAGAAATCAAATTAACTTGTTGAGTCAATATTTTATTCTGAGCCAATATGGCATTCAGAGTGTCAATCTCAAGAACTCCTTTCTTCTGACTAGTCCCATTGTTCACAGGATTTCTTTCAGAAGTGTACATGAATTGGTTATTTGCAACCATTTCAATGAGCTCTTGAGCTTCTGTAGGCGTCTTCTTCAGATGAAGAGATCCTCCAGCAGAGCTATCCAAGGACATCTTGGATAGTTCAGAGAGACCATCATAGAAAATACCTATGATGCTCCATTCAGAAAGCATGTCTGAGGGACACTTTCTGATTAATTATTTGTATCTTTCCCAAGCTTCATAGAGGGATTCACCATCCTTCTGTCTGAAGGTTTGGACTTCCACTCTAAGCTTACTCAATTTTTGAGGTGGAAAGAACTTTGCCAAGAAGGCATTGACTAGCTTTTCCCAAGAGTCCAGGCTTTCTTTAGGTTGAGAATCCAACCATGTTCTAGCTTTGTCTCTTACAGCAAAAGGGAATAGCATAAGTCTGTAGACCTCAGGGTCAACCCCATTAGTCTTGACTGTGTCACAGATTTGCAAGAACTCAGCTAAAAACTGATGAGGATCTTCCAATGGAAGTCCATGGAACTTGCAATTCTGTTGCATTAGAGAAACTAATTGAGGCTTAAGCTCAAAGTTGTTTGCTCCAATGGCAGGGATAGAGATGCTTCTCCCATAGAAGTCGGGAGTAGGTGCAGTAAAGTCACCCAGCACCTTCCTTGCATTGTTGGCATTGTTGTTATTTTCGGCTGCCATGGGTTTTTCTTCTTTGAAGAATTCGGTCAGGTCCTTAACAGAGAGTTGTGCCTTAGCTTCTCTTAGCTTTCGCTTCAAGGTCCTTTCAGGTTCAGGGTCAGCTTCAACAAGAATGCCTTTGCCTTTGTTCCTGCTCATATGAAAGAGAAGAGAACAAGAAAATATGGAATCCTCTATGTCACAGTATAGAGATTCCTTGAGGTGTCAGAGGAAAAGAAAAGTAGAAGACAGAGGTAGAAAATTCGAACTTATCAAAGAAGATGGAGTTCGAATTTTGCATTAAGGAATAGTGTTAGTCCATAAATAGAAGGATGTGAGAAGAAGGGAAGTGATTTTCGAAAATTAAGTTAGAAGATTTTGAAAATATTTTTGAAAAACATTACTTAATTTTCGAAAATGAAAGTGGGAAAGAAATAAAATGATTTTTGAAAAAGATTTTGAAAGTAGAAATTAAAAAGATTTGATTGAAAACTATTTTGAAAAAGATGAGGTTAAGAAGATTTGATTGAAAAGATATGATTTGAAAACAATTTTAAAAGATATGATTTGAAAACAATTTTAAAAGATATGATTTGAAAACTATTTGAAAAGATATGATTTTAAAAATTAATGACTTGCCTAACAAGAAAAGATATGATTCAAACATAAAACCTTCCTCAACAGAAAAGGCAAAAAATGTTCAATCAAATCACTAATTGTTAGTAAGTATCTTTGAAAAAGGAAAGAAATTGATTTTGAAAACATTTGATTGAAAAGATATGATTTGAAAAAGATTTGATTTTGAAAAACTTTGAAAACTTGAAAAAAATTGATTTGAAAAACAAAATCTTCCCCCTAGCACCATCCTGGCGTTAAACGCCCAGAATGGTATCCATTCTGGCGTTTAACGCCCAAACTACTACCCTTTTGGGCGTTAAACGCCCAGCCAGGCACCCTGGTTGGCGTTTAAACGCCAGTCTGTCTTCTTCACTGGGCATTTTTGAATGCCCAGCTTTTTCTGTGTGATTCCTCTGCAGTATGTTCTTAATCTTCAATTCTCTGTATTATTGACTTGAAAAGACACAAATTAAAAATATTTTTGGATTTTTAATAATAAGGAATAATCAAAATGCAACTAAAATCAAATAATAATGCATGCAAGACACCAAACTTAGCAGCTTGTATACCATTGACACTAACAAAATGAGAATGCATATAACAAAACACTCAAGTCAATAGACTTCAAAGATCAAAACAAGGAAATCATCAAGAACAACTTGAAGATTAGTGAAGACACATGCATAAATTCGAAAAATACAAGAAGAACAGAAACATGCAATTGACACCAAACTTAAAATGAGACACTAGACTTAAACAAGAAATATTTTTGGTTTTTATGATTTTGCAATTTTTTTTTTCGAAAATTAAGTGAAAAGGAAAATAAAGGTATCAAAATTCTTAATGAGAATTCCAGGAATCATGCAATGTTAGTCTAAAGCTTTAGTCTAAAGGAATTAGACATGGCCGGCCAAGCTTCAGCAGGACATTGCATTCAAGAGCTAAATTGATGAGAATCAATCAGCTTTGGTGATGATAAGAACATCACCTTGAAACACTAGAATTCATTCTTAAGAACTCTGAAAAAAAAATACCTAATCTAAGCAACAAGATGAACCGTCAGTTGTCCATACTCGAACAATCCCCGGCAACGGCGCCAAAAACTTGGTGCGCGAAATTGTGATCACTACAACTTCACACAACTAACCAGCAAGTGCACTGGGTCGTCCAAGTAATACCTTACGCGAGTAAGGGTCGATCCCACGGAGATTGTTGGTATGAAGCAAGCTATGATCACCTTGTAAATCTTAGTCAGGCAGACTCATATGGATATGGTGATGAACGAAAATAACACAAAGGTAAAGATAGAGATACTTATGTAATTCATTGGTAGGAACTTCAGATAAGCGCATGAAGATGCCTTCCCTTCCGTCTCTCTGCTTTCCTACTGTCTTCATCCAATCCTTCTTATTCCTTTCCATGGCAAGCTCGTGTAGGGTTTCACCGTTGTCAATGGCTACCTCCCATCCTCTCAGTGAAAGCGATTGCATATGCTCTTGTCACAGCATAGCGGAATTCAGCTGTCGGTTCTCGGTCAGGCCGGAATAATATCCATCGATACTTTTGCGTCTGTCACTAACGCCCCGCCTGCTAGGAGTTTGAAGCACGTCACAGTCATTCAGTCATTGAATCCTACTCAGAATACCACAGACAAGGTTTAGACCTTCCGGATTCTCTTGAATGCTGCCATCAGTTCTCGCCTATACCACGAAGACTCTGATCTCACGGAATGGTTGGCTCGTTTGTCAGGCGAGCACTCGGTTGTCAGGCGATCAACCATGCATCGTGCCATCAGGAATCCAAGAGATATTCACTAGAGCCTTGGTTGCTTGTAGAACAAGAGTGGTTGTCAGTCACCTTGTTCATAAGTGAGAATGATGATGAGTGTCACGGATCATCACATTCATCAAGTTGAAGAACAAGTGATATCTTAGAACAAGAACAAGCGGAATTGAATGGAAGAACAATAGTAATTGCATTAATACTCGAGGTACAGCAGAGCTCCACACCTTAATCTATGGTGTGTAGAAACTCCACCGTTGAAAATACATAAGAACAAGGTCTAGGCATGGCCGAATGGCCAGCCTCCCAATGATCTAAGAACTAGATGTCCAAAGATGAAATACAATAGTGAAAGGTCCTATTTATAAGAAACTAGTAGCCTAAGGTTTACAGAGATGAGTAAATGACATAAAAATCCACTTCTGGGCCCACTTGGTGTGTGCTTGGGCTGAGCAATGAAGCATTTTCGTGTAGAGACTCTTCTTGGAGTTAAACGCCAGCTTTTATGCCAGTTTGGGCGTTTAACTCCCAATTAGGTGCCAGTTCCGGCGTTTAACGCTGGAATTTCTTGAGGTGACTTTGAACGCCGGTTTGGGCCATCAAATCTTGGGCAAAATATGGACTATCATATATTGCTGGAAAGCCCAGGATGTCTACTTTCCAACGCCGTTGAGAGCGCGCCAATTGGGCTTCTGTAGCTCCAGAAAATCCACTTCGAGTGCAGGGAGGTCAGAATCCAACAGCATCTGCAGTCCTTTTGAGTCTCTGGATCAGATTTTTGCTCAGATCCCTCAATTTCAGCCAGAAAATACCTGAAATCACAGAAAAACACACAAACTCATAGTAAAGTCCAGAAAAGTGAATTTTAACTAAAAACTAATAAAAATATACTAAGAACTAACTAAATCATACTAAAAACATACTAAAAACAATGCCAAAAAGTGTATAAATTATCCGCTCATCAGTGGACATTAAGTTTGAGCTCCAGAACCTGACAATATTAAGCCCCTGATCGCTAACGTTATTGTGACTCACTTTTTCCAGTAACGCTAGAGACTATGCCAGTGATCTTGTCCACTTCAAAGGAGCATAACTTGTATTACAGAGGTCTAATTGAGGTGATTTCAGTTGCATTAGAAAGCTGACATTTAGAGCTTTCCAAAGATATATAATAGTTAATAGTGGGCATCAAATTGGAGCATAAACAAGAGGCATCTTTTAAGCCCCAAAAACACCAACTGGGTAGCAAGTGTAACGTTAGCCACAATAACTTCAGCACTAACGCCACACTTGTAGCGTTAGTGTGGCTAACGGCAGCACTAACACTAAGCACCTGGACCTCAGCTTGATTCACTTCTCTCTTAAGTCCACTTCAAAGCTCAAGCAAGCAAGCCCACAATTGTCAACCAATCAAAGCCACAAGAAGCATCTAGAATAGGAATTTTCATTTAATTGTAATTTGTTTTTAATTTCATTTTGTAATTTAGGAAAACCTATATAAAAGCCTTAGTTTTTACATTCAAAGGAGGCTGGACTAGGATTCTGGAATTGGGGATTGAAGAAGGGTCTTCGGACTCCCTCCCCTCACACACTTTTCCTTCTCTTTCTTTTCTTTGTACTTTTCATTTCTGAATTTGGAAGTTTCAATTTCAGTTTTAATCTTCATCTTTACTTTTCTGCACTTTCTTTGTTTTTTATTTTGGTAGAGCAATGAACAACTAACTCTTTTCAATGGGTTAGAGAGCTCTATTGTGATTCAATGGATCAATTGTAGTTCTTATTCGTCTTCTTCTTTCTTTTCTCTTGATTTTACTAGAGAGCTTTCAATCTTAATTCAATTGGTTAGTTGTCTTGGAAAAGAAACTCTCCATAATTGGATCTCCTCTGAGCCTTAGAAAAGGGATGAGGAGATCATGCTAGAAATGCTTTCTCATGTTGGACCAAATTGGAGTTTGGACGGATATAGTGACATGTAATCCTCCCAACACTTTGATTTGGAAATGCATGTGGTATAATCAGTGACCAAACTTCATCTCTTCCCATGAGCAATTAAATCAAGGAATTGGAAAATTGTTCAAGCTTAGAGAGATTGGATTGCCAAGGAATTGGGATCCAATCACTTAAGATTGTCAAGGAGATCAATGAATGTATTGATTGAGGAAGAGATGAGAATGAACTTAATCCGGAGGATTGCAATATCTCTTGATCCCAATGTTCATTTTATTTTTAGTTCTTACATTTACTTTTCTTGCCATTTTACTTTTTTTGCACTTTATTGCTTTCTTTACTTTTATGCCATTTATATTTCCTTGTTACTTATCACTTCAATATGATTCGTCTAACTAGGATAATCAATTAACCATTGATTGCTTAATCTGTTAATCCCTGTGGATTCGACCTCACTCTATTGTAAGTTTTTACTTGACGACAATTCGGTATACTTGTCGAAGGAAAATTTATTGAGAGACAAGTTTTCGTACATCAATGGCCCAAGCTGACACTACGATGTGTGCGTGTTAAACGATGCGTACACGTCACCAAACGTCCTGACAACTATGATAAATTGTATATCATTTTGAAGCCCTGAATGTTAACTTTTCAACGCAACTGGAATTGTCTCATTTGGACTTCTGTAGCTCAAGTTATGATCGATTTAGTACAAAGAGAGGTCAAGATTGAACTTCTGTAGCTCAAGTTATGATTGATTTAGTACAAATAGAGGTAAGGATTGACAGCTTAGCAATTCCTTCATTTCTTCATGAGTACTCCATTTTTACATGCTTTTTCTTCATTCCCTCAATCCATCTTTGTCTTTTAAACCTAAAATCATTTAACAAACATATCAAGGCATCAAATGGATTCAAAGTGAATTAAATTTAGCTATTTTAAGACCTAATAAGCATATTTTCACACTTAAGCACAAATAAAGGAGAATTTACAAAACCATGCTATTTTAGTAAATAAATGTGGGAAAAGATGATAAAATCCTCTAAATTCAACACAAAATAAACCCTAAAAATGGGGTTTATCGTCCACCACCTCCATCCACTCAGCAGCCCGCTACTTTGACGATGATGCCACCTCCAGCGATGGATACCGCAATGCCAGAATCCTCTCACGGATCCCAGCCAGATGCCCCTCCTCCACCGTTCATCGTATGGATGATGATTTGGCCTAATAGTTTGTCAGCGTTAGTACTATTTTAATGTCTTTTAAATGCAATCTATTTATATATTCTTATTCAACATATGTTTTTGCTAATCTTAAATATTTTATTGATAGGTTTGCACTAAATAAAAATGCATGTACATAGGATTATACCAATATCATTAAACTGATGTACGATCACCAATGGCTGAGCTATAAGAAGATCCCTGTTGAGACTAGAAAGCGATGGTTTCAGAAGTGGATGGTAAAAACTCAACATATTCAAACCTTAGCTAGTTTATATCTTATATTTTATTTAATTATGTATAATTTTAATTAACTAGTGCCAAATGTTTCTTTGTGCAGAAGAAATTTATTTGACAGAAGACTCACGATGCCATGATCAGGAAGATCTTTGATCATCGGATGGCTAGCATCTTCAACAGATGATGCAGGTGGTAGCACGAATCCCCACACCTTTGTACTGTTGTACCAGCAAGTGCACTGGGTTGTCCAAGTAATACCTCAGCAAGTCAGGGTTGATCCCACGAGGATTATGGTTTGAAGTAAGCTATGGTTATCTTGCAAGTCTTATTCAGGCGAATCAGAAGGTTTATGAAGTACGATGATCATGAAACTATGAAAGCAAAAGGGGTAGAAAATATTGATAGGAATATGTTTAAGTATTAGAGTTGCTTTGTCTTTCTGAATTAACTCCGGTATTTCTGCTCTCGTTGCTTGTGAGTGATTTCTTCAATGGCAGGCTGTGTGTGATTGACACTGGTTTGAGTAGCTGCCAATACTCCTCCAGATCTGAACTCCAGGTTTAGTGTGGATCCATTCTGATTGAGGGTGAAGCTTATACAACCCATTATCCTTAATGATCCTACTCAAAGTGCATAGACAAGGTCGGATCTTTCGGATTAGAGAATGCTGCACCTTGAATTCTAGCCTCTACCACAAAGACCCTAATCTCCCCGAAAATTGGCTGAAATGATATCTCGAGAAGTCCCCAACGAAGTCATGGATTAGTCGTCTGAGAGACGTATATTCAAGCAGCTATTAGTTCATCACTGTCCGGTGAAAGACGCGTTCTGAACCCAAGTAGACGCGGGTGTTTGTCAGGTATGTTCATCTTAATGTGATGAACAGATCTAATTTGTCAGATCATCCTATTCACCATGATAAAGTACGAATATACATCTTAGAATTAATCAAACACGGATCGAAGAGAAATAGTAATACTTTTATTAATTCATAGGACTCAGCAGGACTCTTCCCCTCAACTTAGGAGGTTTAGAAACCCATACTAAAGTAAAAAATACAATGTAAAACCCGAAAATATGGTGAATAATGGTAAAAGATGTCTGAATAACATGAATCTAATCCCTTAAATACTAAACAAATGACTAGTAAGGGTAAAACAGTCTTTTTAGTGCTAAAATCCACTTCTGGGGTCCACTTGGTGAGTGTTTGGGCTAAGCTTTGATGAGATCCACGTGTTATGAGTTCTCTTGGGCATGGAACACCAGCTAGGGGGTCCTCTCTGGGTGTTTGGACGAGGGTGACGAACGAATTTTTGACTGGTTTAGAATTCACAAAAGTAATCACGTTGTAAGTATAGTTTCTAAACCAACAAAGAATCCTTTCGTACAAAAACTTGTTTGTCACAAGTAACAAACCCCTAATAAAATTGATAACCAAAGTATTTAAATCTCGGGTCGTCTCTCAAGGAATTGCAGGGAAGTGTTCTTATAATTGGTTATGCAAAAGTATCTTTGGGGTTTTTTTTTAAGATAAGAAGCAAGAATAGTAAATGGTAATGAAAATCAAATGACTAGAAAAGCTCTTGGCAAGGTATGAGTTCTGGAAGTCCTATCCTAGCTATCCTTATCAATTGTGATGAGAATTGTTCACTGCTTCCACTTAGTTAACCCTCTAGTTATGAAGTTATGTCAAGTGGATAAATCAATATAAATCCTCAAGTCCTAGTCAACTCCCAAGGGAAGACTAGAGTTAGTGGAATTCAAGTTAATTAGCAATCTTCAATTATCAATCAACAAGGGAGTTTGATAACTCAAGAGTCTCTGATTACTCAACCAAAACCAAGAGATTCAATAACAACAAATGGAGAAACAAACAATAAACATGAAATACCTCAAATTGCATTAATAAGAGAAATCAAATCTAACATGAGCATTCATAAATTAAAGTAATAGAATAAATAAAAGTAGAAGAGAAACTAAATTAAAAGAACATTGAACCTGGAATTGGGAAGAAATAATCCTAAAAATAAGAGAAATTCTAAATCCTAAAATCTAGAGAGAGGAGAGAGCCTCTCTCCCTAAAAAACTACATCTAAAACCTAAATTTTTGAATAATGAGAAGTTGTTTTTGATTCTTCCACTTTGTAGCCTCTAATCTGTGTTTTCTGGGCCGAAAACTGGGTCAAAAATAGCCCAGAAATCTCGCCCAATGATTTCTGATATGTCCAGCACGTGACTCTGTCACGCGTACGCGTCGTCCACATGTACGCGTGGATTGAACTTTCGCTAGGTCACGCGTGCGCGTGATCCACGCGTGCGCGTGATCCACGCGTGCGCATCGCCTAACAGCATGGTAACTATGGCTAATTAGATATCGTTGCAAAGCCCCAAATGTTAACTTTCCAACGCAACTAAAACCGTCTCATTTGGATCTTTGTAGCTCAAGTTATAATTGATTGAGTGCGAAGAGGTCAGGGTTGACAGCTTTAGCAATTCCTTCAACTTCTTGTATTCTTTCCACTTTTACATGCTTCCTTTCCATCCTCTAAGCCATTCCTGCCCTGTAAACCCTGAAAACACTTAACACACATATCACGGCATCGATTGGTAATGAGAGAGGATTAAGATTAGCGAAATTAAGGCCAAAGAAACATGTTTTCAATCATAGCACAAAATCAGAAAGGAAAGTGTAAAAATTGCAATTTACATGAATAAGTGTGAGAATAGTGGATAAAATCCACTCAATTAAACACAAGATGTACCACAAAATAGTGGTGCATCAAATCTCCCCACACTTAAACATTAGCATGTCCTCATGCCAAGCTCAAGAGAACTAAAAGAGTGAAGAGGAATGGTAGAATATATGAAATGCAACCTATCTATATGAATGCAAGTACATGCAAAATGTTTCTACCCACTTGGTTAAAAATAGATGAACTTTTCAAGAACAAATAGGAACTAGATTTCACTAATTCAAATAATAAAAAAGAAGTACAAATAGACTTGCAAGAAGAAAATAGCTCATGAAAGCTGGAAACAAAGAATCGAGCATCGAACCCTCACCGGAAGTGTATACACTCTAATCACTCATGTGTTTAAGGTTCGATTCTCTCAATTCTCTACTAACCTTGCTTTCTAAGACTTGCTCTTCATCTAACAATCAACAAAAATTTAATACACAAATACACATATCAAGAGGTCTTTTAAGGGTTGTAATGGGGCTAGGGTCAAGGTAGGATTGTATTTGGTCAAGTGGACTAAGATCTGAATCCTTAATTAACCTAAACTTTCCACTTAACATAGGACAATCTATGTAATTATAATGCAAAATCTAACTTCCCATTAATTGTGTTTACCACATATTCATGCATCCCAAATGTCACAGTACATATGCATTGATATTATTACTTAACTTGGGGCATTTTTTCCCCTTTTTATTGATTTTTCTTTTTCTTATTATTATGTTTTTCTATATTTTTTTCTTTTCTTTTCTTTTGTTTTTCTCAATGCATATGGTTAAAGTATTGAATGCAATAATATGTGCTCAACTATTGTTTTGCACATTTTCACAAGAATATACAGCACCCAATTCTCAAACCAAACGTTTTCAATCCCAATTTCCCCACACTTAAATCATGAGCACTTTCACCAGTCTAAGCTAACCAAGGAGTCAAATTAAGGACATTATTATTTTCTGCTTAGAGTTAGTGATGAGCTAAAGTAAAGAACAAAGGGGTAAAATAGAATCAAAATTGGTTTGCAAAGGATAATGAAAAGGTTAAGGCCATATGGGTATCTAAGCTAAGTGAAACAAGGCCTCAATCATATAAGTATATGCATACCTTAAACCATGGAAATATAGACTTAAGCAAGACAAAGATCACAATTTTAGAGAGAATAACACACATCAAGAATAATATATTGGTTGATGAGATGCAACCAATCAAATAGGCTCAAAATCTAACTGGTTTTGTGTGTTCGAGCACTAAAACCATGTTCCAAATAAAAATCTTCAAACAAGCTTAACAAAAATTTTAATTCAAATTAGTGAAATACTATAAAATAGTTTCTTGAAAAAGAAAATATCACTTCAACTAAGTAGTAGCTAAAGTATGCACGAAATTTAACAACATGCAATCAAACATGCAAATGCAACAATGAACTAATAAAGGAATTCCACATTGGTGTTGAGAAGGAACTAACTAACCTGTGGAAGTCGGTATCGACCTCCCCACACTTAAAGATTGCACCGTCCTCGGTGCATGCTGAGATGCGCAAGTGGGCGGGTTGCTCCAACTGATGCTCTTTCTTTAATGGATTATACAGATGGACTTGGTGTTCGCCCCATTTAAAAGCTTTTCCTTTTTCTTTCTTGATGGCCATCCTAAAAGAAGAGAGAAAGGAAGAAGAGTAACCCACGAACAAAGATAGGAAAACAAATAGAATATGGGTGGGTTGATGCCAAATAATGAGGATCTCAACTACATGGTAGCTACAACATGCAAGTGAGAAAATAGTAGAAGCAAATGGCATATGAATAGTGCAAAAATTGCAACAATGAGGGAGAGAGAGTAGGTCATGAGAGACATTATAGGGATATATCAATGCACAAGGAATACAAATGTCATAAAAGATTAGCATTGACATCTAAATAATATCACCCAACAGTGTAAAACAAGTCACTAAGCACCAAATAATGCCAGGAAGATGCAACAGTTGAATAAGAACTTTTAACACCAATGGAAAAATAATAAACTTAGAAAATAAAATATAAACATACACAAAGTTAAAATGTAATGAATGAAAATATACAAATGAATTAAGTAAAAGAGAATGAAAGAGAATAAGGATGAGAAGTTAAAAAAATAAAGAAGAAAGAAGGAAGAAAGGAGGAAGAAAGAAGGAGAAAGGAGAGGAGAAAAGAAGTAAGAAATGAGAAATAGGACGCGACGCGTGCGCATGCATCACGCGTATGCGTGAAAACTGAAATGGCCAAGGGACGCGTAAGCATCGTCCACTCGTACGCGTGAACGGCCAAAAATGAACACTGACGCGTGAGCGTCGGTCACGCGTACATGCGACCTCTGGTCGTGCGAAACGCACATTACCAGCACCAAGGCAGCACAACTCTCGGCTAAATCACTCATTGACGCCGATTTTGCACAACACGTGTACGCGTCGCTGACACTTACGCGTGAGTTGACTAAAATATGGGTGATGCGCACGCGTCGCCCACGCGTACACGTGGGTTGGCTCGTGCGCAAGCCACCCTTTCTGTGCAGCTTCCGCGTAACTTGCTGTAAGTTTTAGCGACGCATGTGACGCGTTGATGAGCGGATAATTTATACGCTTTTTGGCATTGTTTTTAGTATGTTTTTAGTATGTTTTAGTTAGTTTTTACTATATTTTTATTAGTTTTTAGTTAAAATTTACTTTTCTGGACTTTACTATGAGTTTGTGTGTTTTTCTGTGATTTCAGGTATTTTCTGGCTGAAATTGAGGGACCTGAGCAAAAATCTGATTCAGAGGCTGAAAAGGACTGCAGATGCTATTGGATTTTGACCTCCCTGCACTCAAAGTGTATTTTCTGGAGCTACAGATACCCAATTGGCGCGCTCTCAATTGCGTTGGAAAGTAGACATCCTGGGCTTTCTAGCAATGTATATAGTCCATACTTTGCTTGAGATTTGATGGCCCAAACAGGCGTTTCAAGTCAGCTCAAGAATTCTGGCGTAAAACGCCGGAACTGGCATAAGAATGGGAGTTAAACGGCCAAACTGGCACAAAAGCTGGCGTTTAACTCCAAGAAAAGTCTCTACACATAGAAGCTTCAATGCTCAGCCCAAGCACACACCAAGTGGGCCTAGAAGTGGATTTTTATGTCATTTACTCATTTTTGTAAATCCTAAGCTACTAGTTCTCTACAAATAGGACCTTTTGCTATTGTATTAAAAATCTTTGGATCACTTTAGATCTTTAGATCATCTTTGGACGTCGAGTTCTTAGATCATTAGGGGCTGGCCTCACGGCCATGCCTAGACCTTGTTCTTATGTATTTTCAACGGTGGAGTTTCTACACACCATAGATTAAGGTGTCGAGCTCTGCTGTACCTCGAGTACTAATGCAATTACTATTGTTCTTCTATTCAATTCAGCTTTTTCTTGTTCCAAGATAGCACTTGTTCCTCAACTTGATGAAGGTGATGATCCGTGACACTCATCAGCATTCTCACCTATGAACGTGTGCCTGACAACCACCTCCGTTCTACCTTAGATTGAGTGGATATCTCTTGGATCCCTTAATCGGAATCTTCGTGGTATAAGCTAGAATTGATGGAGGCATTCAAGAGAATCTAGAAGGTCTAAACCTTGTCGTTGGTATTCTGAGTAGGATTCAAGGATTGAATGACTGTGACGAGCTTCAAACTCGCGATTGTGGGGCGTTAGTGACAGACGCAAAAGAATCACTGGATTCTATTCCGACATGATCGAGAATCGACAGCTGAATAGCCGTGCTGTGACAGAGCGCCTTGAACATTTTCACTGAGAGGACGGGACTATAGCCACTGACAACGGTGATGTCCAACATACAGCTTGCCATGGAAAGGAGTAAGAAGGATTGGATGAAGACAGTAGGAAAGTAGAGAGACGGAAGGGACAGAGCATCTCCATACGCTTATCTGAAATTCTCACTAATGAATTACATAAGTATCTCTATCTTTATTTTATGTTTTATTCATCTTTTAATTATCAATCCTTTATAACCATTTGAATCCGCCTGACTGAGATTTACAAGATGACCATAGCTTGCTTCATACCAACAATCTCCGTGGGATCGACCCTTACTCGCGTAAGGTTTATTACTTGGACGACCCAGTGCACTTGCTGGTTAGTTGTGCGAAGTTATGATAAAGAGTTGAGATTGTAATTGAGTGTACCATGTTGATGGCCCGCACCTTTGAGAGCTATGTGAGAGGAACTGAAATTGATTTAAGCCCCAATGCCATCATAAAAGTTCTTCATTTGAGATCAAGGCCATTTGAAGAGGCTAGTTATCATTCAAGAATGAGCGATGACCCAGATTGTGAGGAAATTGTGAATGACATTGTGTTGTAGGGGCTAATTGGGTGAGGTAATCAGATAAAAAGCCAAGGCATATTAGGAGAGGAGACCTTATCCTCGAAGCTAAGGGATGGTTTGAGGTCATAAGGAGATCCATCCTCCCTACCTCAAACAATTCGGAGGTTAATATTGCTCGAGCCACCATGGTACATTGCATAATAAGGGGTGGAGGCATAAACGTTTATGATATTATAGCTGAAGGCATTCAAGATATCACTGAGAAAAATGACCTGGAGGCCTGGCTGGGGTATCCGAGCACCATACTAAGGCTGTGTATGAAGGCTAAAGTGGCCTTTGAGGATACAAACCCAATATGGTTAAAAGCTGAAAAACCAATCACGCCTCAGCGCAAGAATTATGTCACACCCACTCAACAGCAAAGAAGACCTCAGAGAAGGAAGAGAGTGCTTCAAGAAGAAGCACAACAAGAGGAGCAATAACAAGAAGAGCCTCAACAAGAAGAGCAATACACTTCAGCTACCATAGACATGAGCCACATCCAAGAAGCTCTTGAAGGTCTAACAAGGCGATATGTGGAGAGACAAGAGCAACAAAAACACTTCCAATTTCACCTGATAAATCAGCAAAAGGAGTTGCACAAGCAACTAATGGAAAAGCAATAGGAGCACTACTCCCAACTTTCTCAAGCCATCGGCCTAGTATTCGAAAGACAAGTTCATCAAGAAAAGCAAATTCAAGAACTCAACCAATACCAAATAGCTCAAATGAAGGTATTTAATGAGTTTAATGTGCTCAATGAAGGGAGGCACATAAACAGGGCTGATTATGACATGAATACCCAGGCCAAGCTCAACTACTTAACCGAGTACATGCCTAATTTGCACTCAACAATCCCAAACTGTGATGCAGTCTATAAGGAGCTAAAGGAGAAGGAAGAAGGGAGGGCAAAGCACCATGAAGAAGCATTGAGAAGGAGGATGGAGAAAGCTGGATTCTGGAAGAAGTTGACTGAAAAACAAAGAGAAAGAGGAGATACAAGCAATCAGGAAGGAAGTCAAGAAGAGGAGAGGAACAATAAGGGAAAGCACACCAAAGAGTGAAAGGTGGTGGAGTTTCTTTTAAAGATTTAAATAAGAAAAATCATGTATGAAATAGAACTTGCTTTCATAATTATTTTAGGAATTTCAATTCAATTTTTGCATCTAGTTTCCTTGAGTTTATCCTTAGCTTGCTAGTTTAATTGATTAGATCTCTGCATTTAGTTTCTTTTAGTTTATCTTCGGCTTGCTAGCTTAAAATGACCATATCATTGCACCATATCTTAAGTTGTATGCTTGGTTCTTAAGTTAAATAAAAGAAGATATAACAAAATGTTGTAAAAAGAAGAGTAGAAGTCCAATATTGTAGAATAAATTCCTAGTGTTTGTGGTGGTATTTGCTAGCTAAATTGGTTCATCAATAAGGTACAAGGCTAAGATATTTCTTGAATTATGAACTTAAGATGCATTCTATGAGACTTAGATGAATAAAAAGATCATGGGAAGAAAAAGAGAACGACAAACAAAGAAAAGAGCAAGCAATAAAGGTAGGCACCAATAGTTTGAACCCTGAGGCATGTGTCTTTGGTGTTTTTGTGCAAGGATGTGCTTGGATGATTAGGTTTTGAGAAGTGCTTCATCACTTGATAACTTGGGTTAACTAACTTGGGATTATCAACTGAAACTCCACTATTAACCTTATCACAAAACATTTAGTAACCCAAAGAGGTGCTGGACACCAAGGTCTCAGGAATGAATCACAACCCATGTGCCTATGGTTTGTATGTGTGATGCCAGAGCATCTAGGCCAGTTTCACTGACCTTTTCTTTACTGTTTTAGGGTAGTTTCATGCATTTTCTTAGTGAATAAGGCAAGTTTTGGGTGAAAATACACTTACACATTGATTCAAGCAATTATTGTGAATTTTGCATGATTTCATGAGATTTTTTGCTAGAATTGCATGATAACTTGATGATGCATAATATCATGACTTTGGCTAGAGCTTTAATGCACTTTAATTACTTGATTTCATGACAAATGAAACATGGAAGAACCACGTTAGCATTCACGTTAACTTAGTTAACGAGAACACTAACGTGGAATGGTAAGGAGCTTGCAACGTTAATGAGAAAAGTGATCACCAATAACGCCTGCGAAGCCATCCATAGCTCACGTTAATAGCCATGTTAACTAAGTTAACATGGTAGTTAACGTAGAAGAAAAAGGGGAACTCCACATTAACGAGAAAAGTGAACACCACTAACGTTGGGAAACTAGGCAATGCCCCACGTTAAGAGTCACGTTAACTTAGTTAACGTGAACTCTAACGTGGAAGAGGAGCAACAACGCCAACGTTAGTGACACTCACTTTTGTCACTAACGTTGGATCATTAGCATTGCCTAAGTGAATTCCCACGTTAAGATTGTTAACGTGAAAGTTAACGTGGAGTTGAATTCAAAGAACCAACGTTAGTGACACTCACTTTTGTCACTAACGTTGGGAGATGGCTTCATTTACTACGTTAAGAGTCACGTTAACTTAGTTAACGTGAGTCCTAACGTAGGAACTTTAGGCAATTGGAGCGTTAGTGACAAATGTGAGTGTCACTAACGCTCTTGAAGGTGAAGAACACCCACGTTGAGAGTCACGTTAGCTAAGCTAACGTGAGACTTAACGTAGGGGCAAGAGGCAAGCCAACATTAATGGGAAAAGTGAGTCCCATTAACGTTTGCGAAAAGGGGCACAAGCCAACGTTAATGGGAAAAGTGAGTCCCATTAACGATAGCCAAGGATTGAATAGGAGACGTTAGTAGTCACGTTAAAACTACTAACGTTGGAGTTAACGTGGGTATATAAGGGTGGAACGTTAGTGGAAAAAGTGAATGCCACTAACGTTCTCGCACCCAAAAATGTGACTCAACGTTAATCTCACTAAATACCCAAGCCTAACTCATATTTCTCTGCAAGTTGGGCCCACTAAAGATGAGAACTGCTTCAACTCAAGGTCCAGAGCCCACATCCAAGACTTGAAGAACTCACTAGAAGATCATGAGGAGTAGTATATATAGGAGTAGTTTTGAACTAGAGAGAAGCTTGGCACTTCTGGGCACTACTCTCTATAGATTTACTTTTTTTGCACTTTAGCATGGATTCTTCTTTTCTGCTATTTTTCATTTCTAGAGCTATGAACAACTAAACCCCTTTCATTGGGTTAGGGAGCTCTGTTGTAATTTGATGGATCAATTATAGTTTTCATTCTTCTTCTTCTTTCTTTTCTCTTGATCTTACTAGAAAGCTTTCAATCTTAATTCAATTGGTTAGTTGTCTTGGAAAAGAAACTCTCCATAATTAGATCTCCTTTGAGCCTTGGAAAAGGGATGAGGAGATCATGCTAGAAATGCTTTCTCATGTTGGACCAAATTGGGGTTTGGATGGATATTGTGACTTGTAATCCTACCAACACTTTGATTTGGGAATACATGTGGTATAATCAGTGACCACACTTCATCTCTTCCCATGAGCAATTAAATCAAGGAATTGGGCAATTGTTCAAGCTTAGAGAGATTGGATTGCCAAGGAATTGGGATCCAATCACTTAAGATTGCCAAGGAGATCAATGAATGCATTGATTGAGGAAGAGATGAGAATGAACTTGATCCAGAAAATGCAACATCTCCTGAACCCAATGATTTCCCCATATCTTATATTACCCATTCTCTTTACTTTCTGCCATTTAATTTCATGCTTATTACCCCAACTCCCCATTTAAGATTCTGCACTTTAATTCCTGCTATTTACTTTCCAGTTATTTAATTTTCTGTAAATTCCAAATCCAATTTCTGCTCAGCTCAACTAGCACTTTCTTCTAACTTAAATTGCTTGACCAATCAATCCCTGTGGGATTCGACCTCACTCTACTGTGAGTTTTACTTGACGAGAATTCGGTATACTTGCCGAAGGGAAATTTGTTGAGAGACAATTTTCCGCACATCAAGTTTATGGCGCCGTTGCCGGGGATTGATTTTGAATCAACAATGAATAAGTTTGAAGATAATTAGATTGAGCATTTTTCCTTTTTGTTTAGTTCATTCAGTCAATTTCTGTTAGTTGTTTTGATTTCTTCCTCACCCCTGCACCCCCTTAGTTTTGTTTCGTTCTTCATTTCTTTGTTTATTATAATTCTGCTCACTAACCCACTAACTGTTTGATAATTTGCATCACTCACACTAACAATTACTCTAACAAAACTAGTTTCAGCATTTCATCTCCTGCTGTGCAATCTGTTGTATGACAGGGAGAAGAGAAGGAGCTTCAACATCCTTTGATTCAGAACCTGAAAGAACCCTTTGGATATGACGAAGGGAAACAAGAGGAAAAAGGATTATTGGTGCTGAGGAAGCAGAGTAAGAGTATTTTGAACCCAACATGGAAGAGAATTTGGAGAACAACAATGAAGAGGAGGCTCATAATCATGGCCATGCCAATCGTGCTGGGCAAGAAAGGAGGGTCTTAGGATCCTATATCAATCCTAATCCTGGAAACTGAGGGAGCAGCATTCAGAAACTGGTGCACGAAATTGTGATCATCAATGGCGCCATCAACATGGTACGCTCAATTGCAATGTCAACTCTTTATCACAACTTCGCACAACTAACCAACAAGTGCACTGGGTCGTCCAAGTAATAAACCTTACGCGAGTAAGGGTCGATCCCACGGAGATTGTTGGTATGAAGCAAGCTATGGTCATCTTGTAAATCTCAGTCAGGCGGATTCAAATGGTTATGGAGGATTAATGATTAAAAGATAAATAAAACATAAAATAAAGATAGAGATACTTATGTAATTCATTGGTAAGAATTTCAGATAAGCGTATGGAGATGCTTTGTCCCTTCCGTCTCTCTGCTTTCCTACTGTCTTCATCCAATCCTTCTTACTCCTTTCCATGGCAAGCTGTATGTTGGGCATCACCGTTGTCAATTGCTACAATCCCGTTCTCTCAATGAAAATGTTCAACGCGCTCTGTCACAGCACGACTAATCATCTGTCGGTTCTCAATCAGGTTGGAATAGAATCCAGTGATTCTTTTGCGTCTGTCACTAACGCCCAGCCTTCAGGAGTTTGAAGCTCGTCACATTCATTAAATCCTTGAATCCTACTCAGAATACCACAGACAAGGTTTAGACCTTCCGGATTCTCTTGAATGCCGCCATCAATTCTAGCTTATACCACGAAGATTCCGATTAAGGGATCCAAGAGATATCCACTCAATCTAAGGTAGAACGGAGGTGGTTGTCAGGCACACGTTCATAGGTGAGAATGATGATGAGTGTCACGGATTATCACATTCATCAAGTTGAGGAACAAGTGATATCTTAGAACAAGAATAAGCCGAATTGAATAGAAGAACAATAGTAATTGCATTAATACTCGAGGTACAACAGAGCTCTACACCTTAATCTATGGTGTGTAGAAACTCCACCGTTGAAAATACATAAGAACAAGGTCTAGGCATGGCCGAATGGCCAGCCTCCAATGATCTAAGAACTAGACGTCCAAAGATGATCAAAAGATCTAAAGTGATCCAAAGATGAAAATACAATAGTAAAAGGTCCTATTTGTAGAGAACTAGTAGCTTAGGGTTTACAAAGATGAGTAAATGACATAAAAATCCACTTCCGGGCCCACTTGGTGTGTGCTTGGGCTGAGCATTGAAGCTTCTATGTGTAGAGACTTTTCTTGGAGTTAAACGCCAGCTTTTATGCCAGTTTGGGCATTTAACTCCCATTCTTGTGCCAGTTCCGGCGTTATACGCCAGAATTCTTGAGCTGACTTGAAACGCCTGTTTGGGCCATCAATTCTTGGGTAAAGTATGGTCTATTATACATTGATGGAAAGCTCAGGATGTCTACTTTTCAACGCAATTGAGAGCGCGCCAATTGGGCTTCTGTAGCTCTAGAAAATCCACTTCGAGTGCAGGGAGGTCAGAATCCAACAGCATTTGCAGTCCTTTTCAGCCTCTGAATCAGATTTTTGCTCAGGTCCCTCAATTTCAGCCAGAAAATACCTGAAATCACAAAAAATCACACAAAATCATAGTAAAGTCCAGAAAAGTGAATTTTAACTAAAAACTAATAAAAATATAATAAAAAGTAACTAAAACATACTAAAAACATACTAAAAAAAATGCCAAAAAGCGTATAAATTATCCGCTCATCAGAAACCCACCTACATGCCAACAATTTCAACTAAAACCCCAGCTCATCACTTTGGTGCAAAATAATTGCTCATTTGGAGGAGGTGCTCAAGAAGACCCTAACCAACACTTGACCACCTTCTTGAGGATTTGTGACACGGTGAAGTCCAATGGAGTCCACCCCGATGTCTATAGGTTGCTCTTGTTCCCCTTTTCACTTAGGGACAAAGCATCCAAGTGGCTTGAATCCTTCCCAAAGGAGAGCTTGACTAATTGGGAAGAAGTAGTGAACAAGTTTTTGGCAAGGTTTTACCCACATCAAAGGATCAATAGGCTGAGAACTGATGTGCAGACGTTCAGACAACAAGATGGGGAGACACTTTATGAAGCTTGGGAAAGGTTCAAGGATCTAACAAGGAGATGCCCACCAGAGATGTTTAATGAGTGGGTCCAACTTCACATCTTCTATGAAGGTCTTTCATATGAGTCAAAGAAGGCTGTGGATCATTCATCAGGAGGCTCTCTAAACAAGAAGAAAACCATTGAAGAAGCCATAGATGTCATTGAAACAGTTGCTGAAAATGACTACTTCTATGCATCTGAAAGAAGTAACACCAGAGGAGTCATGGAGCTGAACCACATGGATGCCTTGCTAGCTCAAAACAAGATGATCACCAAGCAGCTAGCAGATCTTACCAAGAAGGTGGAGGAGAACCAAATTGCAGCATCCATCACTTCATCACCAGCTCAAGAAGGAGCAAACATAGGAGAAGAAGGTGACTGGGAGCAAGCCAACTATGTTGGAAACTCACCTAGACAAAGCCTTGATCCATACTCCAAAACTTACAACTCTGGATGGAGAAATCACCCCAACTTTGGATGGGGAAATCAACAAGACCAAGGGCAAGATCAGAGACGCCACAACCTCAACTCCAACAACCATGCAACTCATTAAAACACCCCACAGAGACATTACCAACACCCATCTAACCAATCTTCACAACCCCCTAATCTCAACCCACCATCATTGACAGATGATAGACTCTCAAAGATTGAAGCTCAACTTGAAAGCTTATGCAGAGAAGTTCAAGACAACAAGGTGTTTAAGGAAGAGGTATGAGCCAACATCAAAAACCAAGGAGAGAACATCAAGAGGTTGGAGTCCCAAGTAGGGTACCTATCTCAACAACTTTCTAAGTCCACTGATGGATTCCCCAGTGACACAGAGAAGAATCCAAGAGGAGAAATAAGGAAAGTAAGATGGGAAGAATGTAAAATGATAACCACAAGTGATGAAAAGAGTATGAATGGAGTAGAACACCTTCAAAACAATCACAAAGAAAGCCAGGAGGAAGGAAGTTATACAACTCAACCTACATCCAAGGAAGAGCTAAGGAAGAAGGATGTGTTGAACCTATATGCACCTTTTCCCCACAGGCTTAAAGGTGGTGTAGCAGGGAGAATGTACTCAAGGTTCCTTGATATGTTTGCATCTCTTGATGTAAATATACCATTCATTAGAGCCCTCCAGCAAATGCCTTTCTACATCAAGTATATAAAGGAGCTACTAGCCAGAAAGAGTCCATTGAAAGGTGGACAAACCATAAAGATGAACAAGGACTGCAATGCCCTCATTTAACTAGGGGCACCTACAAAGAAGGAGGATCCAGGGAGTTTCCACATTCTTTGTGCCATAGGAGAAACAATGATTGACAAAGGGCTTTGTGACTTGGGAGCAAGCATCAATGTAATGCCTCTCTCCCTCATGAAGAGGCTCCAAGTCAATGAATTAACTCCCACTGATGTAATTATCAGATTGGCTGACAAAACTCAAAGACAAGCAATAGGAGTGGTTGAAAATGTGCTGATAAAGGTTGGGAGCTACTACCTTCCCACAGATTTTGTTGTTCTGAAAATGGATGAGAATTCTATCTACCCCATCATTCTAGGAAGACCATTCCTAGCCACAGCCAGAGCACTCATAGATGTAGAGCGAGGAGAGCTGGTACTGAGGATACATGATGAGCAGCTCACCTTCAATGTCTTTAAACCCTCACAAGAATCAGATCATGATAACAGAGAGTTGATGGAGGAGCCAACCAAGGAAGCATTGATGCAAGAAACAAGCAGTGAAGCAGAAACAATACAAATAGAAGCCTCATTGGTTGGAAAGCCATGTGTTCAGGAAGAACCACATCAAAAGGGGATCCAAAAGAAACCAGAACCAACAGAGCCATGCAAAGCTAGCAACAAAAATCCCTTAGAGGAAGAATCTGTAGAAAGCAAGATAGCACTAAGAGAAACAAGGAAGAAAGTACCCAGAAGATGGAGAAACCAGAAAATTCCTACGGAAGATTTCTCTCCAGGTGATGAAGTGATCTCTACATATTTCCCAACCATACCACCTCACCTTCCCACTATTCCATCTCAGCTGCCCCCAGTGTATACCATCAACAAAATCATGTCCTTAGAGCATATGGAGCTTATCAACAAAGCTAATGGACATAGGTTCACTGCAAGAGGGGAGGACTTCAAGCACTATAAGCCACCTTGACAAGAACCAAACGTCAAGCTAGTGACGCTAAAGAAGCGCTTCATGGGAGGCAACCCATGTTCTATAACTCTCTCTCTCTCTTAAATCTCTAATAATAGTAATAATGCAAAGTTCACAGATTTTCAGATCAATTTTGACAACCAATATAAGACTCCTTTTCATGCAAAGTATAGTACATGATAAGTTTGGTGTTCAAAGCACACCAAGTGGGTTTGAACACACTTTTTGAAAAAAGCAATTCATTCCCCAAACTTGTTGCACCATATGACCACAAACAAGTTTGGTGTACCAACGTTGCATGCATGGGCAGCTTAATGGTTGATTGATGTGTATTCATGAATTCATGGAAAGAAATTAGCCACAAAAAAAGAGATCTTTGTTTAGTTAGTTCACCCCTTGAATTTTCCCACCAATTTTTCAATTAATTTTCACATTCTCTCTTTTTCGTGTATAGGGAATCAAAAAGGACATTGATGGTACTTGATAGGACAAATGAGGAAGAGGGATTCGGCCACTACACCAAGGGAATTTCACACTTGTCCTCATGGGGAATGTCGTTGGAAGTGTTGCCATGCAACATTGGGAATGGATGGCTTTGGAGACCGAACCAAGACCATCATAAAAGAGGTGATCCTTGTGCTTATTCAATCTCAAAACCCCAACCGTCCACTATCAAACAACACCATCAATCCACACCCTTCAACAATTGCCATCTCTCTATATAAACCCCTTCACACAACCTTTCCGTACACACCCTATACCCCCATCTTTTTCACTTCTTTCTCTCGGCTATACGTACTTCACGTACACCTTATATCCTCACCTTTCTTCCTTTTCTCAAAACACATTCCTCTAAGACACATTCTACCTCACATCAACCGAATTCCATCTTCAACTTCATAGCTTTCACCATCTTCGCAAACCAATCCTCACTCATGGCATCATCAAGCTCCAAGAGGCAAAAAGGGAAAGGACCCATAGAGCATCTTCCTTTTGATGAAGTGCGATTTAGAACCTTCTATCATGCACTTCAGTATGGGTGGATGACTGAGAAGAAAATCATTTATGAACTAGGCTTTCAAGTCACAAAAGTCGAGTGCCCAGGAATCATAGAGAAGGTGGGACAATGCCGATGGGAGCTCCTCACCGATCCAGTCACAAGGGTGAATGCCACTCTAGTAAGAGAGTTCTATGCAAATGCAGTTAGGCAAGACAATGAGGATGACTCATACACAAGTTTTGTGAGAGGGGTCGTGGTAGATTTTAGTCCCATGACTATCATGAGAGTGTTGAAATTGAGAAGCATACCCTTTGAAGAGGAGAGCTATCACTCGAGAATGGACCAAAACCCCAATTATGACCAGATTATACAGGATATATGTGTGCAAGGAGCTGATTGGGAGAGAGGTCCCAAGGGGAAACCGAAATTTATAAAAAGAGGAGATCTCCTCCCTGAGGCTAAAGGTTGGTTCGAAATTGTAAGGAGATCCATCCTCCCAGCCGGAAACAACTCAAAGGTAAACCTGAAGAGAGCAACGATGGTGCAATGTATAATGAAGGGAGGAGAGATCAAGGTTCATGAACTCATAGCTCAAGGCATTCGGAAGCTCGCTGAGAAGAGTGACTCTGGAGGAAAGTTGGGTTATCCTAGCACTATCTTCCTCCTTTGCAAACTGGCCAGGGTGATATTCGAAGATGAAAACCCTGAGTGGATAAAGGTTCGTCTTCCACTCACTTATCGCCGGATGCATGCTGCTGCAACTCCATTACCTCCACGAAGGGTACGGAAGAAGCCAGCTCATCAAGCTGAAGAAGAACAACATCCACAAGAGCAAGTTTTAGCCACCCTAAGCATGCACCAACTGCAGGAGGCTATTGACACCTTATCTAGGCAATGCATGGAAAATCAAGAGGCGCAAAGGGAGTTCCACATAGAATCAAGGGATTGCCATGAAGAGTCACTTTCTAGATGGATGAATCAACAAGGGAAATGGCAAAAACAACTGATGGATCAGCAATTGGAACAAGGAAGACAATGAAGTGAATCCTTCCACAACCTTAATCAGAAACATGATCAACAACAAGAAGCCATCCAAAGGCTAATCAACATCCAAGCACACCAAGGAGCACACATTCATGAGATGCATAGGAAACAAAGAGAACAAGCAGATCTTTTCGATAAATATAGAACATTTTCGGAAGGAGTCTACATGAGTGAGACTGGATACCATGTGAATACCCAAGCCAGGCTTGGATATCTAGTCGGACAATTGCCTGTTTTGCATCCAGGAATCACAAAATATGAGGATGTAAAGGATGAATTAGCACGAGTGGAGCGCGAAAGGGCTGAACAAAGTCATGAATCAGTAAGGAAGGCACTAGAAGATTGGAAATTAGCTAGAGCAAATCGGATGAGAGGAAGCACAAGTGGACAAAGCGAATCTAAAAATGGCAAGGGAGCAGAAGAGAATGGGCATGCCAACAAGTGAAAGGTGGTGAAGTTCCTCCTTAGTTTACTTTTTTTTCAAAGCTTTAAATAAAGAAAATCATGTATGAAATAGAACATGCTTCCATGGTAGTTTAGAATTTTCAATTATGCATTTAAGTTTCATTGCTTAGGTCTATGTTATTGAGCCTAATGTCTTGAATGCTCACTTTCATCTTCCTTACTTGTATGCTTGTCTCTCTAAGTTTACCTAAAAGAAAATGTTATGGGAAGAACAAGAGTGGAGTCATTTTGTGAAGTGCATTCTGAATGTTTGTGGTTGGTTGATTAGTAAGCTAAGTTGGTTCACCAAGAAAGGAAAGAAAGCAACTATCCATCCTAAGTCCTATGTTTGAGACATATTCTTTGAGGCTAGCTAAACAATAAGATCCCAACAAGAAAAGATAAAGAGCAATACAATTGAAAATAAGAAAAGGAACACAATAAGAAACAATGCTAGACACCAAGGGTTTCAAAATTGAGGCATGTGTCTGTGGTGTATATGTACAAGGGATATACTTGGATGAATAAGCTTTTAGGGGTGCCTTATCACTTGGTTACTTGGGTTAAATAATCCGGGATTATCAGCTGAAAGTCCACTATCAAGAGTAACCTTTGCTACAGAGCACTTAGTAACCCAAAGAGGTGCTGGACACCAAGGTCTCAAGAAAGAAAGAATAACAAACCATGTGCCTGTGGTGTGTATGTATGAGGGAAAGAGACTTGAGGGAGTAAGTCCTTAGGGGTGTCTTAACACCTAGCACCCAAAAACCAACTGGTTTGGGAGTGTTGGCTGAAAGCTTATCATAAAAAGTCGCCCTCTTACAAAGCACTTAGCAAAAAGAAAAATAAACTTTGAAAAGGAAGGAAGGATGATGAGCGGATAATTTATATGCTTTTTGGCATTGTTTTTAGTATGTTTTAGTTAGTTTTTATTATATTTTTATTAGTTTTTATTTAAAATTCACTTTTCTGGACTTTACTATGAGTTTATGTGTTTTTCTGTGATTTCAGGTATTTTCTGGCTGAAATTGAGGGACCTGAGCAAAAATCTGATTCAGAGGCTGTTGGATTCTGACCTCCCTGCACTCGAAGTGGATTTTGTGGAGCTACAGAAGCCCAATTGGCGTGCTATCAATTGCGTTGGAAAGTAGACATCCTGGGATTTCCAGCAATGTATAATAGTCTACTTTGCCCGAGATTTGATGGCCCAAACTGGCGTTCCAAATCAGCTCAAAACTGCCCGGCGTTTAACGCCGGAACTGGCACAAGAATGGGAGTTAAACGCCCAAACTGGAACAAAAGCTGGTGTTTAACTCCAAGAAAAGTCTCTACACTTGAAAGCTTCAATGCTTAGCCCAAGCACACACCAAATGGGCCCGGAAGTGGATTTTTATGTAATTTACTCATCTTTGTAAACCCTAATCTACTAGTTCCCTACAAATAGGACCTTTTGCTATTGTATTTTCATCTTTTGATCACTTTAGATCTTAGGATCATCTTTGGACGTCTAGTTCTTAGATTATTGGGGGCTGGCCTCTCGGCCATGCCTAGACCTTGTTCTTATGTATTTTCAACGGTGGAGTTTCTACACACCATAGATTAAGGTGTGGAGCTCTGCTGTACCTCGAGTATTAATGCAATTACTATTGTTCTTCTATTCAATTTAGCTTATTCTTGTTCCAAGATATCACTTGTTGCTCAACTTGATGAATGTGATGATCCGTGACACTCATCATCATTCTCACCTATGAACGTGTATCTGACAACCACCTCTGTTCTACCTTAGATTGAGTGGATATCTCTTGGATCCCTTAATCGAAATCTTCGTGGTATAAGCTAGAATTGATGGCGGCATTCAAGAGAATCCGGAAGGTCTAAACCTTGTCTGTGGTATTCTGAGTAGGATTCAAGGATTGAATGAGTTTGACGAGCTTCAAACTCGCGACTATGGGGCGTTAGTGACAGACGCAAAAGAATCACTGGATTCTATTCCGACATGATCGAGAACCGACAGCTGAATAGCCGTGCTGTGACAGAGCGCGTTGAACATTTTCACTGAGAGGACGGGACTGTAGCCATTGACAATGGTGATGCCCAACATACAGCTTGCCATGGAAAGGAGTAAGAAGGATTGGATGAAGACAGTAGGAAAGCAGAGAGACGGAAGGGACAAAGCATCTCCATACGCTTATCTGAAATTCTCACTAATGAATTACATAAGTATCTCTATCTTTATTTTATGTTTTATTTATTTTTAATCATCCATAACCATTTGAATCTTCCTGACTGAGATTTACAAGATGACCATAGCTTGCTTCATACCAAAAATCTCTGTGGGATCGACCCTTACTCGCGTAAGGTTTATTACTTGGACGACCTAGTGCACTTGCTGGTTAGTTGTGCGAAGTTGTGATAAAGAGTTGAGATTGCAATTGAGCGTACCATGTTGATGGCGCCATTGATGATCACAATTTCGTGCACCAAGTTTTTGGCGCCGTTGCCGGGGAATTAAATGTCCTAACTACAATTTCGCATTTGTTCCATGCATTAACAGTGCCAAGTTTTGATCCAGCAACAACACCAAGTTTTTGGCGCCGTTGCCAAGGATTGTTTGAGTTTGGACAACTGACGGTTCATCTTGTTGCTTAGATTATGTATTTTTCTTCAGAATTTTTAAGAATGAATTCTAGAGTTTCAAGGTGATGTTTTCATCATCACAAAAGCTGATTGATTCTCATCAATTTAGCTCTTGAATGTAATGTCCTGCTGAAGCTTGGCTAGCCATGTCTAATTTCTTTAGACTAAAGCTTTAGACTAACATTGCATGATTCCTGGAATTCTTATTAAAAATTTTGAATCTCTTTATTTTCTCTTCCATATAATTTTCGAAAAAATCAAAAAGATTACAAAATCATAAAAAACCAAAAATATTTTATGTTTCTTGTTTGAGTCTAGTGTCTAATTTTAAGTTTGGTGTCAATTGCATGCATTTTTCAAATTCATTCATATGTCTCCATTAATCTTCAAGATGTTCTTGATGATTTCCTTACTCTGATCTTTAAATTCTCTTGTTTTGAGTGTTTTGTTGTTCTCATATGCATTCTCAATTTGTTAGTGTCAATAGTATACAAACTTCTAAGTTTGGTGTCTTGCATGCATTGTTTATTTGATTTTAGTTGCATTTTGATTATTCCTCATCATAAAAAAAAAATTCAAAATTTTTTTTTTGTCTTTTCAAGTCAATAATACAGAGAATTGAAGATTCAGAACATGCAGCAGAGGAATTACACAGAAAAAGCTGGGCGTTCAAAATGCCCAGTGAGGAAGGAAAACTGGTGTTTAAATGCCAGCCAGGGTGCCTGGCTGGGCGTTTAACGCCCAAAAGGGTAGCATTTTGGGCGTTAAACGCCAGAATGGATACCATTCTAGGCGTTTAACGCCAGGATGGCACAAGAGGGAAGATACTGTTTTTAATTCAAATTTTTTTCAGGTTTTCAAAATTTTTTCAAAATCAATTTCTTTCTATTTTCAAAAATACTTGCTAACAATTAATGATTTGATTCAACATTTCAAGTATGTTGCCTTTTCAGTTGAGAAAGGTTTAATGTCTAAATCATATCTTTTAAATTTCTTGTTAGCCAAGTCATTAATTTTCAAAATCAAATCATTTTAAATTGTTTTTCAAATCATATCTTCTCAATCATATCTTTTTAATCACATCTTTTTCAAAATAGTTTTCAATCATATCTTTTTGATTTCTACTTTCAAAAATCTTTTTCAAATATCACTTTATTTCTTTTCCAACTTTAATTTCGAAAATCATTCTTCAATTTTTCAAATTTTTTTTCAAAATCTTTTAATTTATTTTCGAAAACTTCTTCCCCTCTTTTCACATCCTTCTATTTATGGACTAACACTCCTCCTCAATGCACAATTCGAACCCTATCTTTCTAGATAAGTTCGAATTCTTCTTCTACCCTCTCCTTCTATTCTTCTTTTCCTCTGACACCTCAAGGAATCTCTATACTGTGACATAGAGGATTCCATATTTTCTTGTTCTCTTCTCTTTCATATGAGCAGGAGCAAAGACAAAAGCATTCTTGTTGAGGCTGACCCTGAACCTGAAAGGACCTTGAAGTGAAAGCTAAGAGAAGCTAAAGCACTACTCTCTGTAGAGGACCTGACAGAAATCTTCAAACAAGAAGAAGACATGGCAGCCGAAAACAACAACAATGCCAACAATGCAAGGAAGGTGCTGGGTGACTTTACTACACCTACTCCCGACTTTTATGGGAGAAGCATCTCTATCCCTGCCATTGGAGCAAACAACTTTGAGCTTAAGCCTCAATTAGTTTCTCTAATGCAACAGAATTGCAAGTTCCATGGACTTCCATTGGAAGATCCTCATCAGTTTTTAGCTGAATTCTTGCAAATATGTGACACTGTCAAGACCAATGGGGTTGACCCTGAGGTCTACAGACTTATGCTATTCCCTTTTGCTGTAAGAGACAGAGCTAGGATATGGTTGGACTCACAACCTAAAGAAAGCCTAAACTCTTGGGAAAAGCTAGTCAATGCCTTCTTGGCAAAGTTCTTTCCACCTCAAAAATTGAGTAAGCTTAGAGTGGAAGTCCAAACCTTCAGACAGAAGGAAGGTGAATCCCTCTATGAAGCTTGGGAAAGATACAAACAATTGATCAGAAAGTGTCCTTCTGATATGCTTTCTGAATGGAGCATCATAGGTATCTTCTATGATGGTCTATCTAAACTGTCCAACATGTCATTGGACATCTCTGTTGGAGGATCTCTTCATCTGAAGAAGACGCCTGCATAAGCTCAAGAACTCATTGAAATGGTTGCAAATAACCAATTCATGTACACTTCTGAAAGGAATCCTGTGAACAATGGGACAAATCAGAAGAAAGGAGTTCTTGAGATCGATACTTTGAATGCCATATTGGCTCAGAACAAAATATTGACTCAGCAAGTAAATATGATTTCTCAAAGTCTGTCCGGAATGCAAGCTGCACCAGGCAGTACTAAGGATACTTCATCTGAAGAAGAAGCTTATAATCCTGAGAACCCTTCAATGGAAGAGGTGAATTATATAGGAGAACCCTATGGAAACACCTATAATCCTTCATGGAGAAATCATCCAAATCTATCATGGAAGGATCAGCAGAGACCTCAACAAGGTTTCAACAACAATAATGGTGGAAGAAATAGGTTTAGCAATGGCAAGCCTTTTCCATCATCTTCTCAGCAACGGACAGAGAACTCTAAGCAGAGCCACTCTGACTTAGCAACCATGGTCTCTGATCTAATCAAAACCACTCAAAGTTTCCTGACTGAAATAAGGTCCTCCATTAGAAACTTGGAGGCACAAGTGGGCCAGCTGAGTAAGAAAGTTACTGAACTCCCTCCTAGCACTCTTCAAAGCAATACAAAAGAGAATCCAAAAAGAGAGTGTAAGGCCATCAACATGGCCGAATTTGGAGAGGAGAAAGAGGCAGTGAGTGCCACTAAGGAAGACCTCAATAGACGTCTACTAGCCTCCAATGAGTTCCCTAATGAGGAACCATGGGAATCTGAAGCTCACACTGAGACCATAGAGATTTCATTGAATTTACTTCTGCCATTCATGAGCTCTGATGAGTATTCTTCCTCTGAAGAGGACGAAGATGTCACTGAAGAGCAAGTTGCTAAGTACCTTGGAGCAATCATGAAGCTAAATGACAAGTTATTTGGTAATGAGACTTGGGAGGATGAACCCCCTTTGCTCACCAAAGAACTGGATGACTTGACTAGGCAGAGATTACCTCAAAAGAGACAGGACCCTGGGAAGTTCTCAATATCTTGTACCATAGGTACCATGACCTTTGAGAAGGCTCTATGTGACCTAGGGTCAAGCATAAACCTCATGCCTCTCTATGTAATGGAGAAGCTAGGGATCTTTGAGGTGCAAGCTGCAAGAATCTCACTAGAGATGGCAGACAATTCAAGAAAACAAGCTTATGGACTTGTAGAGGATGTTCTGGTAAAGGTTGAAGACCATTACATCCCTGTTGATTTCATAGTCCTAGAGACTGAAAGTGCATGGATGAATCCATCATCCTTGGCAGACCCTTCCTAGCCACAGCAAAGGCTGTGATTGATGTTGACAGAGGAGAATTGATCATTCAAGTGAATGAAGAATCCTTTGTGTTTAAGGCTCAAGAATATCCATCTGTAACCATGGAGAGGAAGCATGAAGAGCTTCTCTCAAAACAGAGTCAAACAGAGCCCCCGCAGTCGAACTCTAAGTTTGGTGTCGGGAGGCCACAACCAAATTCTAAGTTTGGTGTTGAACCCCCACATTCAAACTCTAAGTTTGGTGTTGGGAGGTTCCAACATTGCTCTGAACATCTGTGAGGCTCCATGAGAGCCCACTGTCAAGCTACTGACATTAAAGAAGCGCTTGTTGGGAGGCAACCCAATGTTATATTTATCTATTTTCCTTTGCTATTTTATGTTTTTTATAGGTTGATGATCATGTGAAGTCACAAAATCAATTGAAAAAGCAAAAACAGAAAGAAAAACAGCACACCCTAGAGGAGAACTTGCTGGCGTGTAAACGCTAGTGAAGGCAGCAAATGGGTGTTTAATGCCCAGTCTGGCACAATTCTGGGCGTTTAACGCCAAGAAAGGGGCACCAGACTGGTGTTTAACACCAGGAATGGGCAACAAGCTGGCGTTAAACGCCAGAAATGGGCACCAGCCCGGCGTTTAATGCCAGGATTGGCAGAAGGAGCATTTTTGCTCGCCACTTGGTGCAGGGATGAATTATCCTTGACACCTCAGGATCTGTGGACCCCACAGGATCCCCACCTACCCCACCACTCTCTCTCTTCTTCACCCATTCACTAATCACCTCACCACCTCTTCCCCCAAAACCCCTCACCTATCAAATCCCACCATTCTCTTCACCACTCACAACCATCCCTCATAAAACCCCACCCATACATGACCGAACCCTACCCCTCTATCCACCCCTATATAAACCCATCTTCACTACTTTATTTTCACACAACCTACACACTACTTCTCCCCTTTGGCCGAAAAACAAAGCCACCTCCATCTCCTCTATTTGTTCTTCTTCTACTCTGTTCTTTCCTCTTTTGCTCGAAGGCGAGAAAATCTTCTAAGTTTGGTGTGGTAAAAGCGTTGCTTTTTGTTCTTCCATAACCATTTATGGCACCTAAGGCCGGAGAAACCTCTAGAAAGAGGAAAGGGAAGGCAAAAGCTTCCACCTCCGAGTCATGGGAGATGGAGAGATTTATCTCAAGGGTGCATCAAGACCAGTTCTATGAAGTTGTGACCATGAAGAAGGTGATCCCCGAGATCCCTTTTAAACTCAAAAAGAGTGAATATCCGGAGATCCGACATGAGATCCGAAGAAGAGGCTGGGAAGTTCTTACCAATCCCATTCAACAAGTTGGAATCTTAATGGTTCAAGAGTTCTATGCCAATGCATGAATCACCAAGAACCATGATCAAAGTGTGAACTCGGACCCAAAGAATTGGCTTACAATGGTTCAGGGAAAATGCTTAGATTTTAGTCCGGAAAATTTAAGGTTGGCATTCAACTTGCCCATGATGCAAGGAGATGAACATCCCTACACTAGAAGGGTCAACTTTGATCAAAGGTTGGACCAAGTCCTCATAGACATTTGTGAAGAGGGCGCTCAATGGAAGAGAGATTCAAGAGGGAAGCCGGTTCAACTGAGAAGGCATGACCTCAAGCCCGTGGCTAGGGGATGGTTGGAGTTTATCCAACGCTCAATCATTCCCACTAGCAACCGGTCCGAAGTTACAATAGACCGGGCTATCATGATTCATAGCATCATGATTGGAGAAGAAGTAGAAGTTCATGAGCAATTGACACCAAACTTAAAAATTGACTCAAGACTCAAACAAGAAACACAAAATATTTTTAGTTTTTATGATTTTCTAATTTTTTTGTATTTTTATTAATTAATTTTTTTTCGAAAATAAAGTTTAGAAAAACGAAAAATAAAAGAAAAATTTTGAAAAAAAAAGATTTTTGCAAAGAAAATTACCTAATCTGAGCAACAAGATGAACTGTCAGTTGTCCATACTCGAACAATCCCCGGCAACGGCGCCAAAAACTTGGTGGACGAAATTGTGATCATGCTTGTATCATTTGTGATCAATGTTCTAATTATGGCACTGGTTGAATTCACAACTCCGTTCAACTAACCAGTAAGTGTACTGGGTCGTCCAAGTAATAAACCTTACGTGAGTAAGGGTCGAATCCACAGAGATTGTTGGTATGAAGCAAGCTATGGTCACCTTGTAGATCTCAGTCAGGCGGATTAAACATTATTTATGGGTTCGAAGATAGAAATAAAGATTAGAAATAAGAAAAGGGATAGAATACTTATGCAGATTCATTGGTAGGAATTTCAGTTAAGTATATGAAGATGCTGTATGGCCCAAGGACGCCTGCTTTCCCACTGCTTCTACTCAATCCTTCTTACTCCTTTCCATGGCAAGCTGTGTATAGGGGTTCACCATCAGCGGTGGCTACTTTCAATCCTCTCGGGAAAATATCCTATGCGGCTGTCACTCGCACAGCTAATCAGTCTGGAGGCATCACCCATGGTTGATGGCTACATCCCATCCTCGCAGTGAAAACTAATGCTCACGCACTCTGTCACAGTACGGCTAATCACTGGTTGGTTCCCGCTCCTACTGGAATAGAATCCCTTGATTCTTTTGCGTCTGTCACTAACGCCCAGCAGGTTGCAAGTTTGAAGCACGTCACAGTCATTCATTACCGGAATCCTACTCGGAATACCACAGACAAGGTGAGACTTTCCGGATTCCCAGGATCCTACTCGGAACACCACAGACAAGGTTGGACTTTCCGGATCCTCATAAACGCCGCCATCTATCTAGCTTATACCACTCAGATTCTGTTGGGGAATCTAAGAGATACACATTCAAGCTCGGTTGCATGTAGAACGGAAGTGGTTGTCAATCACGCGCGTTCATAAGTGAGAATGATAATGAGGGTTATCTAACTCATCACATTCATCATGTTCTTGGGTACGAATGAATATCTTGGAATAAAACTAAGATAGCATTTGAATAAAAGAAGATAGAATTTCATTAATACTTGAGGTACAGCAGAGCTCCACACCCTTAATCTATGGTGTGCAGAAACTCCACCGTTGAAAATACATAAGCAAAGGGTTCAGGCATGGCCGAATGGCCAGCCCCCAAAACGTGATCAATGATCTCCTAAGATGAAGAATAAAACAAAACTGAGACCAAAGATGTCTAATACAATAGATAAATGTCCTATATATACTAGACTAGCTCCTAGGGTTTACATGAGTAAGTAATTGATGCATAAATTCACTTCCTGGGCCCACTTGGTGTGTGCTTGGGTTGAGCTTGATCAATTCACGAGCTGAGGCATTTCTTGGAGTTGAACTTCGAGTTATGACGTGTTTTGGGCGTTCAACTCCGGATCATGACGTTTTTCTGGCGTTTAACTCCAGACAGCAGCATGAACTTGGTCGTCAATTTCCGAATAAAGTATGGACTATTATATATTGCTGGAAAGCCCTGAATGTCTACTTTCCAACGCCGTTGAGAGCGCGCCAATTGGAGTTCTGTAGCTCCAGAAAATCCAGTTCGAGTGCAGGGAGGTCAGAATCCAACAGCATCAGCAGTCCTTTTGTCAGCCTTTTTCAGAGTTTAGCTCAAATCCCTCAATTTCAGTCAGAATTTACCTGAAATCACAGAAAAACACACAAACTCATAGTAAAGTCCAGAAATGTGAATTTAACATAAAAACTAAGGAAAACATCCCTAAAAGTAGCTTAAACTTACTAAAAACTACCTAAAAACAATGCCAAAAAGCGTATAAATTATCCGCTCATCAGTTAGCCTTCCCTCATCTCATTTGTCACCTCTGTTATTCAGTTGGAGTTAACATAGAGGGAGACATCCTCATTGATGAGGACAAGCCCATCACTAAGAAAAGAATGGAGCAAACAAGAGATCCCACTCATCATGAAATCCCTGAGATGCCTCAAGGGATGCACTTTCCTCCACAAAACTATTGGGATCAAATCAACACTTTTCTAGGAGAATTGAGTTCCAACATAGGACAACTAAGGGTGGAGCACCAAGAACATTCCATCCTCCTGATGCAATTGCATATTTGCTATATTAGTTAGTTAGTTTAGTTGGTTTTAGCTTACTTTCACTCATTTTCTCTAAATAAACAAGTCCTTTTATGAGTTTTGTCTCCATGCATGAGAATACCAAGGAACATGTGATTCTAGCCAAATTCATGCAAATGATTTAAGGAATGCATATATGAATGAGTATGAATGAATCTCATGAAATTTATTGCATGAATTGGTAAGACTTTGAAGCTACTTCCCTTGTTGATGATAGGTGATGAAACAAGGAAGCATGGAAGCAAGAATGATGCAAGCTGGGCAAGAAGAAGTTGGCGTTGCCAACTTGGAGATAGTGGGCGTTGTTCATGGCAACGCCAGGCAGCCTTGCAAGAAGAAGTTGGCGTTGCCAACTTGGAGATAGTGGGCGTTGTTCATGGCAACGCCAGGCAGCCCTGGAGAAGCAAAGTTGGCGTTGCCAACTTGAAGAATAGGCTGCGTTGTTGGAGGCAACGCCAGGCAAGCAAAGAGCTGAGCCAAGGAGAGCTCGAGGGCGTTGTTGAGCTAGGAACCATGGGCGTGCTCCTTGGCAACGCATGCAAGCTAGGAATATGGGCACACGAGGGCGTTGCTAACTTGGAAATGAACTGGCGTGTTCTTCAATAACGCCAGGGACAAGATCTTGGGTGCCAACCACGTTGCCAACGCCAATCTTGGGCACCAACCACGTTGCCAACGCCAATCTTGGGCACCAACCACATTGCCAACGCCAATCTTGGGCACCAACCACGTTGCCAATGCCAATCTTGGGTGCCAACCACGTTGCCAACTTGGGATTGCATGGGCGTGTTCATCAACAACTCCAACAAACCTGGCAGCCTGACCTTGCCCTCTTCCATGGAGTATATCTTGAGTTGTAGACCTTGAAATGATGCACTCTCAACGGCATTGGAAAGTAGACATCCAGAAGCAACATGAAGAGGATTGTGACCAAGCTACCAAGGACAATATTCATGAAGAAAAAAGGGTCAACCACAAGCAATCCTCCCCATGATCCAGCAAGCAAGCTCAATCAAGCCATTAACAAAAGAAAGTTTGCTGAGGAGAGGCCAAGACAGGGGACACTAGCTGAATCTTCTCCCCCCTTAAGGTCATTCCTATTAACAAACTGGAAGAAGAGGAAGAAAGTGAACAACATGTCAACCATAGGTATAATTTCTCTTCTCTGCTTTGTTTTTGTTCTTTGTTTTATTTAAATTCAATAAATTGGCATATGGTTACATTTTAAGTTTGGTGTTGCCTTGCAACAAATTGTTTTCAATCTTCTTGGATGATTGCATCAAATCAAAAATGAAAGTGACACACCAAGATTCTAAGTTTGGTGTGCCATTTATTTTCTATGCAATTTATTCAAGCAACACTACTTGTCTGCATAATCATAATGCCTCTGCAGTTTTAGTTTTCTCTTTTGATTTGACACTTTTGCATTCTACTTGCTTTAGTTATTTTTCTATCTTTAAATGCTTTCATTTAGTTTGCTTATTAACTGTTTTTGTTAATACATTACCAAGAGATCCGTATTCATGACAGATTTTTATCTTGGTGATTGTATTTAACATACAACAGTTTCATTTGTTTAGTTTTAATTCAAATAAATTGACATATGATTGCATTCTAAGTTTGGTGTTGCTATGCAACAAAATTTGTTTCCAATCTTTACTGGATACTTGCATTAATTCCAAGTGAAAGTGTCACACTAAGTTTGGTGTGCCACTTATCTTTTATGCAATGTATTATGCTCACCTTCTTAAGTTTGCAATCAAAATGTCTATGTCTCCTGTGCCTTAATTGTTATCCTTAATTTTGCTTACTTGAAACACATGTGCTACTAATGTTTCATTGTGTAAGACATTCATGATCTATCTTAGCCCCATAGCCACGGTTCTAATTGTTGCTTGAGGACAAGCAATCATTCTAAGTTTGGTGTGGGAAGGGAAAGAAAAGGAGGAAAAGGACAACAATAGAGAAGATAAATTACAAGGTTGTAAAGTTCTTTTTCCTCTCATTTGTTTCCAGCACTTTAAATTGCATGATTGTCTTATTACCTTCTTTATATACATGTGTGGTATGAATAAGCATAGCTTGAATTTTGATTTGCAATATGTTGTTGTGGCATTATGACTACCAACTTGAGTTTTGTGAATTCAAAAGCAAAAAAAGCATCATGATCATAAACAAACAAGGAATTAAAGAAGAACTTGGCATGTGCACACAAGTATTGGAAGGCTAGTATGTTTGATTGTTGCTCAATTGCATTAGATTTGATTTAATTGGAGTTTTCATCTAGGACATTTTGTGAAATCTTTTGAAATCATGAAAACCTTGAAAAAAAAAGAGGCAAAGAAAAGAAAAAGGGAAAGAATGAGAAAGTTGAAGGCTCTGAGTACCAATGACAATTCCATTGTTAAGTACTTGTGGTGTTTATGTATCAAGTAAAATGCTTGAAAACAAAACACTTAGAAGTCAAGGCTAGGCTCAAGTGCAAAAGCACTCCCTCAAAGCTCAAGGCTCTGAGCATCAATGATTAAAGAGTCAAGAAAAGAAATAAATGTGCTTAATGAAGTCCTCTAATTAAATGCTTGTGGTGCTTATGTATCAAGTGGTAATATTTGAAAACAAAGCATTTAGAGTCGTAGTTTTGTTATCAACTCATGGGGCAAAGCACCCAAAAGAGAAGCTAATAAGAAAAATCAAAAGCTTGTTTCAAGGAAGAAATATAAGAAAAAGATTTCATAAATTGAGCTAGATAGAAGCATCAATCATTTACATTTCTTTTGTGATTGTAGCATGCTTAGAAAACTAGCTTACCATGAACATTGAGTTGCCATTCTTCTTACCTTGGATTGTCAATCTCTATTGCATGATTCTTTTCTTGCTTGAGGACAAGCAAGGTTTAAGTTTGGTGTTGTGATGCAATTGCATATTTGCTATATTAGTTAGTTAGTTTAGTTGGTTTTAGCTTACTTTCACTCATTTTCTCTAAATAAACAAGTCCTTTTATGAGTTTTGTCTCCATGCATGAGAATACCAAGGAACATGTGATTCTAGCCAAATTCATGCAAATGATTTAAGGAATGCATATATGAATGAGTATGAATGAATCTCATGAAATTTATTGCATGAATTGGTAAGACTTTGAAGCTACTTCCCTTGTTGATGATAGGTGATGAAACAAGGAAGCATGGAAGCAAGAATGATGCAAGCTGGGCAAGAAGAAGTTGGCGTTGCCAACTTGGAGATAGTGGGCGTTGTTCATGGCAACGCCAGGCAGCCTTGCAAGAAGAAGTTGGCGTTGCCAACTTGGAGATAGTGGGCGTTGTTCATGGCAACGCCAGGCAGCCCTGGAGAAGCAAAGTTGGCGTTGCCAACTTGAAGAATAGGCTGCGTTGTTGGAGGCAACGCCAGGCAAGCAAAGAGCTGAGCCAAGGAGAGCTCGAGGGCGTTGTTGAGCTAGGAACCATGGGCGTGTTCCTTGGCAACGCATGCAAGCTAGGAATATGGGCACACGAGGGCGTTGCTAACTTGGAAATGAACTGGCGTGTTCTTCAATAACGCCAGGGACAAGATCTTGGGTGCCAACCACGTTGCCAACGCCAATCTTGGGCACCAACCACGTTGCCAACGCCAATCTTGGGCACCAACCACGTTGCCAACGCCAATCTTGGGTGCCAACCACGTTGCCAACTTGGGATTGCATGGGCGTGTTCATCAACAACTCCAACAAACCTGGCAGCCTGACCTTGCCCTCTTCCATGGAGTATATCTTGAGTTGTAGACCTTGAAATGATGCACTCTCAACGGCATTGGAAAGTAGACATCCAGAGCTTTCCAACCATATATCATAGTATGGGGTTGACATTCGTTTAAAGCTTCAAAAGCGGGCTTCATTTAGAGCTTCAGAATCTGAAGGCGTTGGCAACTTGGAAATACAAAGGCGTGTTTGCCAAAAACGCCTGCGATTTTAGCAGCCTGACCATGTCCCCTTCAATGGAGCATAACTTGAGCTACAGAGATCCAAATTGAGTGATTCCAGTTGCGTTGGAAAGCTGACATTTAGACCTTTCCAACCATATATAATAGTCTAAGGTGGAGCACAAAATTGAAGCCAAATCAGAGTCATCTTTAGGCCCCAAAAACAAGAACATGAAGTTGAAATTCAAGAAAGCTAGAAGGCAGCCCATGAGGAGCACGGGCACGTTGCCAACGTGCTAGCAAGGAGGCGTGTTTGGCAAAAACGCCAGCCTCATATCTCTGCCTTGGGAGGCTAGGCACGGGCACGTTGCCAACTTGGGAGGAAATGGGCGTTTTCAGCAACAACTTGGCAGCTTGACCTTACCTTCTTTGAGGAAGCATAACTTGAGCTAGGAAGGTCCAAATGAGGTGATTCCAGTGGCATTGGAAAGTAGACATCAAGAGCTTTCCAATGATGTATGATAGTCCATATTGAAGCAAAGGATAGATACTCAAATTCTGGGCAACATTAGGCATGAGAGAAGAGTCAATAAGAAGAAGAGTAAGTTGTTAGCAACAACTTGGGCCAACAACGCCCAAGTCTCAAAGCTCACTTCCAGGAAAGTCACTTGCACGTTGCCAACGTGCATTATGCCTAGAGTTATTGACAATAACGCCCCTCAATGGGCCAGAATTGTTGCCAACTTGCTCTGCTTCCTCTGTTCCTTACAAAGGCCAGCAACTTCTTCCATTGAGCCAAGAATTCAACAATGAGAAAGCCCACATTGCTAGCCCAAATTAAAGATCTTTGAAGGGGTTTTGGGACTAATATAAATAGAGATTGAGTTTGTACTTTGAGGAGACTTTTTGACACTTAGAATTTTAGACTCTTAGCACTTTATTTTGAGAACTCTTTTAGCACTTCCGGGAGGATACCCGAGAGCATTTTGGGGGGTTCTCCTTGGAACTTCTCTTCTTCATTTTCTTAAGCTTGAAGCATTTCTTTATTCTTCATCATCTTTCTTTTACACTTAGTTTAATTTTTGTTGATGGAAATTGTTGTTGAAATTGGAGCAATGACTCACTAAACCCCACTTTCATTAGGGGGAAGAGCTCTGCTAGTTGAAATGTATTGGTGAACACATCTTCTCCTCCTCAATTCTAGTGGTTGATCTAAAGAGGAAACTCTTGTTCTTCAAAGATTCAACCACCATCGAGAGAGGGGTTAATCTATATGAATTATGTGGTGAATTTGAGGGATGAGCCACATAATTTAGTTTAGAGTTCATCCTTTCATGATTTCTTTAATCAATACACCTTGGTTAGTATGTGAGATGTAACTCTCCTTGGTTGAGATTATGGAAATTGTGTGGCTGGATTAGATTTGAGCATCATCTCTTCTCATGAACAAATAGATCACGAGAGTGGCATTTGGTTATGTTGAGAGAAATTGAATCACCAAGAGATTGGGATTCAATTACCCACTTGCCATGGATCTATGCCCATGATTGAGAAGGATTTGACTAACATCAATTCATGAACACTAGCATCTCTGATCCCTAATGATCTTCTCCATCATCAATTCTTATTTCTTTTGCTTCTAGTTATTTGACTACCCATAACCCAAGTCCCTTTTACATTCTGTCAATTTATTATTCTTGTCATCTACATTTTGTTCTTTCAATTCTTGCTATTTACTCTTATGTTCTTTAAATTTCTGCACCCTTTAATTCCTTGCCATTTATCTTTGATCTTATTTAAGTTTCTTGCAATTTAAGTTTCAGTTATTTACTTTCATTTTATTTCTATATTCTTGTTCTTAATTGCCATTTAAATTCCTGCAATTATGTTCGAAAGTCACATTGCTCATAAAATCAAAACTATGTTTGCTTGACTAAATCTACCATTTAACTAAAGTTGCTTAATCTACCAATCTCCGTGGGATCGACCTCACTCTTTGTGAGTTTTATTACTTGATACGACCCGGTATACTTGCCGGTTATACGTGAAATCAAATTTTTACGTATCACCTCCTCCATAAAATTAGAGAATATCAAAGAATCATGAGAGAGGAGCAACAAAGGCAAGGAAGGGACATTGAGGAGCTCAAGCACTCCATAAGATCTTCAAGAGGAAGAACAAGCCGCCATCACTAAGGTGGACCCGTTCTTTAATCTCCTTGTTCTTTATTTTTCTGTTTTTCGAATTTTTATGCTTATGTTTATCTATGTTTGTGTCTTATGATCATTAGTATCTTAGTGTCTATGCCTTAAAGTTATGAATGTCCTATGAATCCATCACCTTTCTTAAATGAAAAATGTTCTTAATTGAAAAAGAGAAGAATTGCATGAATTTTGAATTTTATAACAGATTAATTATTTTGATGTGGTGGCAATACTTTTGATTTTTGAATGTATGCTTGAACAGTGCATATGTCTTTTGAATTTGTTGTTCATGAATGTTGGCTCTTGAAAGAATGATGAAAAAAGGAGACATGTTATTGAGGATCTGAAAAATCATAAAAATGATTCTTGAAGCAAGAAAAAGCAGTGAATTCTAAAAAAAAGGGGGGGAAAAGAAAAAAAGAAAAAAATAAAGTCGTGATCCAAGGCAAAAAAAGTGTGTTTAAGAACCCTGGACACCTCTAATTGGGGACTCTAGCAAAGCTGAGTCACAATCTGAAAAGGTTCACCCAGTTATATGTCTGTGGCATGTATGTATCCGGTGGTATTACTGGAAGACAGAGTGCTTTGGGCCACGGCCAAGACTAATAAAGTAGCTGTGTTCAAGAATCATCATACTTAACTAGGAGAATCAATAACACTATCTGGATTCTGAGTTCCTATAGAAGCTAATCATTCTGAATTTCAAAGGATAGAGTGAGATGCCAAAACTGTTCAGAGGCAAAAAGCTAAAAGCCCCGCTCATCTAATTAATACTGATCTTCATAGATATTTTTGAAATTCATTGAAAATTCTATTCTTTTTATCTTATTTGATTTTCAGTTGCTTGGGGACAAGCAACAATTTAAGTTTGGTGTTGTGATGAGCGGATAATTTATACGCTTTTTGGCATTGTTTTTATTATATTTTTAGTATGTTTTAGTTAGTTTTTATTATATTTTTATTAGTTTTTATTTAAAATTCACTTTTCTGGACTTTACTATGAGTTTGTGTGTTTTTCTATGATTTCAGGTATTTTCTGGCTGAAATTGAGGGACCTGAGCAAAAATCTGATTCAGAGGCTGAAAAGGACTACAGATGCTGTTGGATTCTAACCTCCCTGCACTCGAAGTGGATTTTCTGGAGCTACAGAAGCCCAATTGGCGCTCTCTCAATTGCGTTGGAAATTAGACATCCTGGGATTTCCAGCAATGTATAATAGTTCATACTTTGTCCGAGATTTGATGGCCCAAACCGGCTTTCAAAATCAGCTCAAAATTGCCCGGCGTTTAACGCCGGAACTGGCACAAGAATGGGAGTTAAACGCCCAAACTGGCACAAAAGCTGGCGTTTAACTCCAAGAAAAGTCTCTACACTTGAAAGCTTCAATGCTCAGCCCAAGCACACTCCAGGAGGGCCCGGAAGTGGATTTTTATGTAATTTACTCATCTTTGTAAACCCTAAGCTACTAGTTCCCTACAAATAGGACCTTTTGCTATTGTATTTTCATCTTTTGATCACTTTAGATCTTAGGATCATCTTTGGACGTCTAGTTCTTAGATTATTGGGGGCTGGCCTCTCGGCCATGCCTAGACCTTGTTCTTATGTATTTTCAACGGTGGAGTTTCTACACACCATAGATTAAGGTGTGGAGCTCTGCTGTACCTCGAGTATTAATGCAATTACTATTGTTCTTCTATTCAATTTAGCTTATTCTTGTTCCAAGATATCACTTGTTCCTCAACTTGATGAATGTGATGATCCGTGACACTCATCATCATTCTCACCTATGAACGTGTGCCTGACAACCACCTCTGTTCTACCTTAGATTGAGTGGATATCTCTTGGATCCCTTAATCAGAATCTTCGTGGTATAAGCTAGAATTGATGGCGGCATTCAAGAGAATCCGGAAGGTCTAAACCTTGTCTGTGGTATTCTGAGTAGGATTCAAGGATTGAATGACTGTGACGAGCTTCAAACTCGCGACTGTGGGGCGTTAGTGACAGACGCAAAAGAATCACTGGATTTTATTCCGACATGATCGAGAACCGACAGCTAAATAGCCGTGCTGTGACAGAGCGCGTTGAACATTTTCACTGAGAGGACGGGACTGTAGCCATTAACAATGGTGATGCCCAACATACAGCTTGCCATGGAAAGGAGTAAGAAGGATTGGATGAAGACAGTAGGAAAGCAGAGAGACGGAAGGGACAAAGCATCTCCATACGCTTATCTGAAATTCTCACTAATGAATTACATAATTATCTCTATCTTTATTTTATGTTTTATTTATCTTTAATCATCCATAACCATTTGAATCTGCCAGACTGAGATTTACAAGATGACCATAGCTTGCTTCATACCAACAATCTCCGTGGGATCGACCCTTACTCGCGTAAGGTTTATTACTTGGACGACCCAGTGCACTTGCTGGTTAGTTGTGCGAAGTTGTGATAAAGAGTTGAGATTGTAATTGAGCGTACCATGTTGATGGAGCCATTGATGATCACAATTTCGTGCACCAAAGGATCACTAAGAAAGAAGCCTCCAGGGATGCAATCAAGCGAGTGACTAGGGATTTAATAAAGGCTTGAAACCTAAAGGGAAAGAACTTAAGTTGCTATGCATGAAACACCATGAACTAGGAATGCCACTTCTATTTTATCTTCTTGTTCTTTCATTTCATTTTTCTTATGCTTCAGTACTTGCTTAGGGACAAGCAAGCTTTAAGTTTGGTGTTGTGATGCCAGGGCATCTAGGCCAGTTTCACTGACATTTTCTTTACTGTTTTAGGGTAGTTTCATGCATTTTCTTAGTGAATAAGGCAAGTTTTGGGTGAAAATACACTTACACATTGATTCAAGCAACTATTATAAATTTTGCATGATTTCATGAGATTTTTTGCTAGAATTGCATGATAACTTGATGATGCATAATCTCATGACTTTGGCTAGAGCTTTAATGCACTTTAATTGCTTGATTTTAGGACAAATGAAGCATGGAAGAACCACGTTAGCATTCACGTTAACTTAGTTAACGAGAACACTAACGTGGAATGGTAAGGAGCTTACAACGTTAATGAGAAAAGTGATCACCAAAAACGCCTGCGAAGCCATCCATAGCTCACATTAATAGCCACGTTAACTAAGTTAACGTGGTAGTTAACGTAGAAGAAAAAGGGGATCTCCACATTAACGAGAAAAGTGAACACCACTAACGTTGGGAAACTAGGCAATGCCCCACGTTAAGAGTCACGTTAACTTAGTTAACGTGAACTCTAACGTGGAAGAGGAGCAACAACGCCAACGTTAGTGACACTCACTTTTGTCACTAACGTTGGATCATTAGCATTGCCTACGTTAATTCTCACGTTAAGATTATTAACGTGAAAGTTAACGTGGAGTTGAATTCAAAGAACCAACGTTAGTGACACTCACTTTTGTCACTAACATTGGGAGATGGCTTCATTTACTACGTTAAGAGCCACGTTAACTTAGTTAACGTGAGTCCTAACGTAGGAACTTTAGGCAATTGGAGCGGTAGTGACAAAGGTGAGTGTCACTAACGCTCTCGAAGGTGAAGAACACCCACGTTAAGAGCCACGTTAGCTTAACTTAACGTAGGGACAAGAGGTAAGCCAACGTTAATGGAAAAAGTGAGTCCCATTAACGTTTGCGAAAAGGGGGCACAAGCCAACGTTAATGGGAAAAGTGAGTCCCATTAACGATAGCCAAGGATTGAATAGGAGACATTAGTAGTCACGTTAAAACTACTAATGTTGGAGTTAACGTGGGTATATAAGGGTGGAACGTTAGTGGAAAAAGTGAATGCAACTAACGTTCTCGCACCCAAAAATGTGACTCAACGTTAATCTCACTAAATGCCCAAGCCTAACTCATATTTCTCTGCAAGCTGGGCCCACTAAAGATGAGAACTGCTTCAACTCAAGGTCTAGAGCCCACATCCAAGACTTGAAGAACTCACTAGAAGATTATGAGGAGTAGTATATATAGGAGTAGTTTTGAACTAGAGAGAAGCTTGGCACTTCTGGGCACTACTCTCTATAGATTTACTTTTTCTGCACTTTAGCATGGATTCTTCTTTTCTGCTATTTTTCATTTCTAGAGCTATGAACAACTAAATCCCTTTCATTGGGTTAGGGAGCTCTGTTGTAATTTGATGGATCAATTATAGTTTTCATTCTTCTTCTTCTTTCTTTTCTCTTGATCTTACTAGAAAGCTTTCAATCTTAATTCAATTGGTTAGTTGTCTTGGAAAAAAAATTCTCCATAATTGGATCTCCTTTGAATCTTGGAAAAGAGATGAGGAGATCATGTTAGAAATGCTTTCTCATGTTGGACCAAATTGGGGTTTGGATGGATATTGTGACATGTAATCCTACCAACACTTTGATTTGGGAATACATGTGGTATAATCAGTGACCACACTTCATCTCTTCCCATGAGTAATTAAATCAAGGAATTGGACAATTGTTCAAGCTTAGAGAGATTGGATTGCCAAGGAATTAGGATCCAATCACTTAAGATTGCCAATGAGATCAATGAATGCATTGATTGAGGAAGAGATGAGAATGAACTTGATCCGGAGAATGCAACATCTCCTGAACCCAGTGATTTCCCCATATCTTATCTTACCCATTCTCTTTACTTTCTGCCATTTAATTTCATGCTTATTACCCCAACTCCCCATTTAAGATTCTCCACTTTAATTCCTGCTATTTACTTTCTAGTCATTTAATTTTCTGTAAATTCCAAATCCAATTTCTGCTCATCTCAACTAGCACTTTCTTCTAACTAAAATTGCTTGACCAATCAATCCATATGGGATTCGACCTCACTCTATTGTGAGTTTTACTTGACGACAATTCGGTATGCTTGCCGAAGGGAAATTTGTTGATAGACAAGTTTTCACGCATCAATGTGCTGAGGAGAGGCTTGAGGGAGTAAGTCCTTAGGGGTGTTTCAACACCTAGCACCTTGAACCAACTGGTTCGGGAGTGTTGGCTAAAAGCTTATCATAAAGAGCTGCGTCAACACAGAGCACTTATCTAAAGAAAGCAATAAGCTCTAAAGAGAAAAAGAAAACAAAAACAAAGATAATATAAGGATCAAAGAATAAGGGTCTCATAGAAGGCAATAGAGTGAGTATTCAAGAGCATATTATAGCCTAGCAACCAGCAAGAACATGAACCTAAATTGCCATGCATGAAACTCCATTAACCAAGGGTTTAAATTCTCTGAATAAGGACTTGTATCTCTTGTATTCTCATTTATTCTTCTTATGTTCTATCACTTGCTTGAGGACAAGCAAGATTTAAGTTGGATGTTGTGATGCCAGGGCAACTTGGCTAGTTTCACAAGCCATTTTGAGTATGTTTTAGGATAATTTTATGTATTTTCTTAGGCAATAAGCAAGTATTTGGTTGGTTATGCATTCCTTTCTTGATTCAATCAAACATTGTGAATTCTAAATATTTTTATGAGAATAATGCAAGAATTGAATGATAAGAATGAATGATGCAGTATCTCATTATTAGGGCAAAACTTTAATACAATTTGTTTGATTGATTTCAGGTAACAAGAAGCAGAGACCCACGTTAGTGCCACTAACGTGGGCCACTAACGTAGAAGAAACGAAAGCTTGGAAAGTTAGTGGCAAAGTTAACGCCACTAACTTTAGCGAAGGGCAAGGAGACCCACGTTAGTGCCACTAACGTGGAGGAAAGGAAGGCTTGGAAAGTTAGTGGCAAAGTTAATGCCACTAACTTGAGCGAAGGTACAGCATGAAAAGTTAGTGAAAAAGCTAGTGCAACTAACTTGTTCGAAGCCAAGAAGACCCACGTTAGTGCCACTAACTTGAGCACTAATGTGGAAGAAAGGGGCAGCATGAAAAGTTAGTGCCACAAACTTGAGCGAAGCCAAGAAAGCCCATGTTAATGGCCACGTTAATGCCACTAACGTGGGGAATAACGTGAATGCTGCTCAACTCAAACTCTTCTAGCAAGCTGAGCAAAACCCAATGAGTTATTTAACTGCTTCAACTGAGGCCAAGGGCCCACATCCAGAGACTTGCAAGCTCAACTGAGGATCAGAAAAGTAGTATATATAGGAGTAGTTTTAAACTAGAAGGGGATTGGGACTTGGGGGATCCAGGATTGTAAACACTCTGAATTTACTTTTCTCTGAATTTAGTTTTACTTTCAATGCAGTTTACATTTCCAATTTCCGTTCCCAAAGCTATGAACAACTAAACTCCACTTCATTGGGTTAGGGAGCTCTGTTGTAATTCAATGGATCAATGGTAGTTCTTATTCTTCTTCTTCTTTTCATTCACTTTGATTTACTTGAAAGTTTTCGATCTTCATTCAATTGAACAATTGTCTCAGAAGAGAAATTATTCATACTTGGGTTTCCTCTAAGCCTTGGAAAAGGGATGAGGAAACCATGCTAAAAATTCTTTCTCATGTTGGACTAGGTTGGGGGTTGGATGGATATAGTGACATATAATCCTCCCAATAATTTGATCTAGAGAAACATGTGGTTTAATAAGTGATTGTACTTCATCTCTTTCCATGAGCAATTAGATCAAGGAATTGGGCCATTGTTCAAGTTTAGAGAGATTGAATTGCCAAGAAATTAGGATTCAATCACCTTAGATTGCCAAGAGATCAATGAGTTGCATGAATTGAGGAAGAAATGAGAATGAACTTGATCCGGAGAATGCAGCATCTCCTGAACCCAATGAGCTTTCCCATTCTTATCTTCCCGTTCTCTACATTCTATTATTTACTTTGATGTTCATCACCCCCATTTCCATTTACTTTACTGCAATTTACTTTCTGTCATTTACATTCTGCTATTTACTTTTCTGTCAGTTACATTTCTTGCTATTTACATTTTCTGCCATTTAAATTTCTGCAAATCTCAACTCAAATATGCTTAGTTCAACTAGAACACTCCTTTGATTAAAGTTGCTCAACCAATCAATCCCTGTGGGATTTGACCTCACTCTATTGTGAGTTTTTACTTGACGACAAATTCGGTATACTTGCCGAAGAAAATTTGTAGAGATACAGATTTTGCACATAAACAACCACTCCGCACCACACCTGCTACTGCATCTTCACAAACTAAACCCACCACACCTGCTGCTGCCTCTACTCAACCATCTCCCATAGTTGCTATTTTAGATTCTCAGGCTCCAACCTTCCAGCCTCTCCTACTTGTTGCAGCTGCAAATTCTCAGCAACTACCTAGAACATCTTCTCAAGCTTTACTAAATACAAAGGTGTTTGGTGTAAGGAAGAGTGGGCAGCTCAAGTCAGGAGTGAAAAAGCCAACAGGAAAATCAAATCTACAAATAGACCTAAGTAAAGACTGAAGCATGATTACATTTAGAGTTAGGGTTGTTGGGGTTGCTATTAAATAGTATATGTTTTGATGAATTGTGTAGGGTTTATTGTTAGTGATGTGTCTCTGTGGCCAACGTTTATTATGTGGGTAGGACCATTATTTTTATATTTTGTTATAAGCTTGGACAACTTTTAATTGTTGTACTTCTTGGACCTTTATTTTGGATTAGGTATGTGGCATATTATATGACCCCTTATTTTGTGATATATTGTGAACATATGGTATAAAAAAAATACTTATTTAATGAACTTTTAGGTATATAGCATGTTATATGGCCACTTACTTTTTGTAACTTGTGGACATATGGTACAACTTTAAATATTGAACTCTAAAGTTTCTATCAATTGTGTTTTGTTGTTTTACACACACATAATATATTAATGCAAAATATAATCAAACTAAACATAATTAACAGCAATTGAATTGAAGTTGTAGAATCTCTTACATTAGAATTTTATAACACAGTTAACTTTAAACCCTTACAAACCACTTTGCAATTACTAAGACTATGAAAGACATAAATAGCATATATTGCATTTTTGCATTGATTTTTCATATTGTCTTCTAATCTCCCAACTTATTCTTGGACAATATTAAACTCATAACATAATCTACCCACAGAAGCATCAATTTGTCTAGCTTCAACAATTAATCTCTCTATCTCCACTCTTAGTCTCTCTGTCTTCCTTTCTTGTGCATCTAATTTTCTAATTTCAACCTCATACTTACCATAATCTTATGTTTCAACAACTCCAACAACAGCAACAGCAGCAGATATGCCTCTTGTTGCACCACTTCATCAATCCACTTAAAAAATTTACATCTTTTGCTATGACAAGAAATAAATCTTTTATTAGGATTCCTTATTGTTCCAGAAGTTCGAAGAATTAGAATGTCACCACAAAACAGTGAACCCTCCTTTCTTTTTTCCTTTGGCCACCATTCTTCGAACCGTCATCGTCACCAATCCAGTCAAAATCATCAATCCACTAAAAAAGTTACATTTTGGAATATTTCCACAAGTAACATACATTTTACCATGTTCAGTAATGGCCGATGAAGGGGGCACAATTACTGTCTCCCCACAGAAACACAGATGCCTTTTCTTCTTCAGGTTGGAGTTTCTCGAAACACAACTTTTCGAAGAGAGAATAAAAGAGGTTCCTTGACTTTGATCCATAGGTTTGTGGAAGAGGTAATCTGAAAAGAACGAAAAATAGAGAAGAAGAGAAATCCCAAAAAAATCAGAAATATGAAGTATTTATAGGTGGAAGACAGAGACATAAAGGTAATTTTACAATTTACTAACATTTTTTTTATGTTTAACGTTAACAGGACTAAATTGAAAAAAAAAAACGTCTAGGGACCCAATTAAAAAAAAAAGGTATAAAAATCTAATTAAAAATTCTGTAAAATTGTAGAGAGCTGTAGAGTAATTAAACCTACTTTATTTAAAAGTTTTCTCATAAATCCCATTGACTTGTGCGAGTTTTTTGCCCTCTTACTAAATCGCTGTCTTGAAGTATGCTATATTGTTCATTAATTACTTTATCAGAGTGCAACTTATATTTTCAATAAATTAAACACATTATGGCATGATTTAAGAACAATTGTGCTACATAAAAACGAGCTTAAATCGCATTAGGTTAGGGTAAATGGGTAATCATGCCTTTGTTTTAAATTGTAATCTATGATGCACGGAGACTGACAATAACATATCACACAATTTAACACATGGACATATAAATTTTATTTCTTATAAAATATAGGACATGGTATATATATAAAATATAAATTTTTTTTAGATAAATTGTAATAATATTTGATTTTACTCATATTAAAAATATAAATTAATCTTATAACTATTTTTTATAAGTTTTTAATTATATAAAACAGTTTTTGTTCTAATAAATAATAATTTATACTTTCTCTAAACTGATTTCAAGAATCTAGATTAAGAACAATGAATAAGGCTAGACATGCAAAAATTTTCTATGTTTTATTAAGCCAAAGTTGGATACGTATGTTTCGTGTCTTGTCGACAAATATAATATCCAGACAAAAACAATTTAGCGAAATATTCATACTTCGTTAACTTTTTATTTTATAAAATTAACCATTTCATTGTGTTTTCTACATTGAAAACAAGATATACAAGAAACTAGAACTGAATTGGAGTATAAAGATAAATAACATTTTTTGTTTTAAAAAGATAAAAAACCTAATATCTGAGACCAAAACTTTTGGCTTAAAAAAATGAGTTTTTTGTCCATTTCATGAAAAGACGATCCATTCCTTTATGATTAGAAAATGAAAATCGATCCCTAACCATAATTGTTGATAGACAATCAGGTCCCTCTATCAATTTTGTCATGATCTTTTAATAGTATAATCCTACATGGCACGTTCGATACTAGTGTGTCGCTTAACCATTATATTTGGACAAATAACCCTCTCACCAAAATGTTCAATTGGGATAAATAATAGCCCCTAACAAAAATAGTGTCTTCCTCGAAGAGAAAAAACTACATAATTCCATCTTTTAATCCTAATTAATTCTCCTTTTGCTGCTCCTTGTTAAATTTCCTCTTAAACATTTTCCTCAAAGATACTACAGATGTAGTGGGAGAAATTGGTGACACGGTGTTCTTCGGCGACATAGCAATACTAGGCCAGAAAGTGTGGTGCAGTTTTTGTGAATCGAACTTGAAGCCAGAAGAGAAGAGTAATTCCTTTGGCTCATGACTATGAAAGTTGTAGGCAATACACTTGATTGAATGCTGCAAGAAATTTGCTAATTACTATCAAATTTTGGATGGGACGTTTCCATCAAATTTACTATCAAAATTTTTGAGGAATTGCTATAACTATAATAATTTGTCTGGCCAAAAAATTATTGTCAGATTTGATAACCTGTCACAAAATGCAATGGTAACTCTTGGTGCAAATGAGTTTTTTAGTAGTGTGAAAATTACTGTCAGATCAGATTTATCAGTAAAAAAATTCGACGGTAAAACTAATAAATAAAACATGTCATGTTGGTAACCCTCAGCTTGTTGCTGTCGGATTTTTTTGTCAATAAATCTAACAGTGATTTTGGGATAAATTTGAAAAGCAAACTCCGTCACCCTCATTTTTGTGAATCCTTTATCTTTTCTATTCGTCCATTGAAGGTAGCTGCTTCAAGTCCTCTTTCATTGCTGTCGCAACCCCTTCTCCATTGTTGTTGCTGCTTTGGGAGTCCCAAAACACAATTTCGTCGCATCTTTATCCACCACCGCCACTCTCCCGTCGCCGTTAGAGTTCACCATTGTGCCGTCATCATCACTGCTGAGGACCACCATGCTAGAGATACGTAGTTTCATCATTTGCTTTATTTTTAAAAAAGAGAAAAATCCTAAGTGCTAGTTTTAAGACCATCTCCAGTAGGGAACTAATCCCAGTTCCTGTTTATGGCCCACCTGTCATAAAAAGTAACTCCACATCAGCTTTTGCGTCATAAACAGTAAATAGGAACTCAAAGCATCTCTCTCTTCTCCATTAGGAGGAACTAACTTTAGTCCCTGTTGTGGTCCCACTTAATTAATTAATTAAAATACTTGTAATTAATGTAATTAATTTTTTTAATAATATAATTTAAATATTTAAATTTAAAAATAATTCACTATTAAAAGATATTAATATTAAATAAATTCATATATAACAATAATACACAATAGATGAATTCGGGGTTACACTAATTTGTAAAATTACTTAATAAAAAAAACATAATTAAACTTTATAGTTGACGACAAACATTGTGAAATTGCCATATGTATTCAATCAAGTCCTCCTTCAATTGCCATATAGTAGGGAACTTTGATTTTGTAAACTTAGAAGAAGATGAAGAAGAGTTGTAGAGAGTGTGAGAATACAAGTGTATCTAAGTGGTATATATAGAGTAACAAAATATTAATTTATTAATAATAACGGTAACATAATAACAACTAGTTTCTAACGGCTATTTTTATAACGGTTAGTTTTACAACGACTAAATTAATATAATAATATAAATATAAATAATATTTAATATTAATTATGATATAAATAATTAATATAAATTATTAATTAAATAAATATTTAATTATTTAATTTATTTAATTATTATAATTATTATTAAATTAATTATAATTTAATTACTTAATTAATTATTATTTAAATAATTAATATAAATTATTAATTAAATAAAAATATAATTATTTAATATAATTAATTATTATAATAATTATTAAATTAATTATTATTTAATTATTTAATATACCTATTTAGCTAATTAACATTATATATAATTATTTATTTTCTAACTAACTTGCCAAATGGCAAGTTTTGATTGTTTCATTGGAGTCCCTATTCAGAGGGACTCCCGCTCCTTGGAATTCGTGTGGGAACTCCCTTTCTTCTCACTCCAACGCATAAGCCTTCTTTCCTTCTGACACAATAGGAACTGGGCTTCATTTTTTTCTCCCGTTGGAGATGCTCTAACCACTCAGATTCCATTGTTAGATTAATTTATTTTAATTACGAATTAAATAACGTTAGGATAGGTAAGTTATAAATTAAGATAATTATTTGGATAAATTAGTTTTCTTTTTTAAATATTTTTATTAATTTAGGATATTCTTAAAATTTTTATTTTTTTTATGAAATATGTGATTAAAGTTTTATTGTATTGTTTCTTAGATTAATTTAGTCAAATTAGGAATTAAATAAGATTGGATTTAGTTTAGCATTGAAATTAGAGTAATTTAGAGTTAAATTTAGATAAAGTAAGTTAATTTAGAGTTAGTTAGGATTTTGAATTTAGGTTAAGTAATTAATTATTTATATTTACAGTTTAGTGTTTATTGGATTAGTTTAGGATAACTAGCTTCATTTAATTTTTATCAGTATTTTTATCGATTTTATTATTTTTAATTATTAATTTTGTTTATTCATTTTTAACTTTACTAATAATTTTATTTCTATTTTAGGATTTTCTTTTTTGTTTAAACGTCGTGTAACTTTATCGTAGGTTGTTCGTGCTGCTTATATACCTAAATTGTTCGTGCAGTATTGAAGTTGATTTTTATCTATAAACATGTTAAATTGTAAAAGTTTTATGTCGGACATACTTTTCGTATGATATAGTTTTAGAATGAAAGTAGGAGAAGGTTACATATATAGTAGTGCCTTTTCGAAACCCTTGTTTACTGAAAAATTACAGAGTAATAAGGGATGCACACTGGAACAGCTAGGATTTCATGTTTGCTAAAATATTTGTTTGTTTAATATATGTTTGCGACTCTTTCGTCTGTGAAAACTGAGAAATTCTTTTGGTGGAGATATTTAAATTAAAGAAAAATTCTGCCAAATTTTCGTTAAATTGTTTAAAGACAAGTTTGGTTTGTAAAAGTTGAAAATTACATTTGATTGAGGTAGCCAATTATAGCCAAAACGTTGTCGAAATTTCTAAAAAGTTTAAAAGATGTGTTGGTTGTTTGTTTTAATGTTTGCATGTAATTATTTAAACTGTGAAAATTGAGATATTTATTTGGTGGAGGTCTCTGAATTAAGAAAAAATCCTGCAGAATTTTCATTAAAATTATTTAAAGACATGTCTGGTATGTCAAAGTTGAAAATTAAATTTGGTGGAGGTCGCTAATTATAGCTAAAACTTTGTCGAAATTTTTAAAATATTTAATAATTAAGTTGTGTTGTTTGTTGAAGTCTAGGTTGTTTATGGAAAAATGATTCCAAGTAATCATTTGTGGATGTATGATAGGGATAACAGGCAATAGGAGAATAAAACTTGAGTTTTTTCAGAGGGTTGATAAGTTTGTTGCGTATGTATTCAACATAGAACCTAATAGGTCTCAAGAGATATCTAGGTGTACATACTATAAGTGTCGGTTGACTAATTGACTAGGATTACGGTATAACCCTGTATCTTTATCGTAATGGGTTCAAAGATGGGTATTGAGTGTGCACTAAAGACGAAGAAGTTAATGAGCAGCGAATCAATCGATCTGTGCCTATTGCCAATAATGTTGAGGATCATCCAACACTGCACGAAAAACGCTGAATACTGTTGGATTTATTAGGGAAAGAACAAAAATAATCCACCGGTAATAAGATTACCGTCAGAGTTTTCGTCGGCTTAAATCCGACGGTATAAACCTCACCAGTAATTGTTTATCGTCGAATTTTGCTGTCTGCCGGTAACTTGCAGCAGAATGTGATTTTTAAGTATGAATACATGATGACAGTTACCGGTGAATTTTTCTGACAGTAACTTTGGTGCTAAACTATTTTGTTCTCACAATTTTACCATCGTATATTTTTCCCGATAAATCCGACGATAAGTTCAATTTTTCATTTTTTTTTGTTAAAATTTTTTGACACAGTTAGTGGTCAAATCCTAAATTCTTTATTCTAATTTATTTTTTGCACAATTAATAGTCAAATTCTAAATAATAGAAACCAAATATGTTAAATTAAATATCAAGCATACAAATAAAATGAAAAGTCAAATGACAGACGAGATAATACAATCAAATAGTCTAAAAACAAAACCCTAATCACTAAAGATCCTGATAGTCGTCGTCGTCCTGCTGAGGCGGCTGTCTAGAACTACAAAAAATGTTGGTAAAAATGGCACTAATTTTATGGCAAGTTTAAAGAACTCCCATTGTGTTTGTTAATTTCACGGCACTAACTTATGCCATAATGCTCATGGTTTTTGTGGTGACTTTTGTTGATTGCGGTGGTTTGGAACCGCCATAGAATTTTTTTTTTCTTTTTTAACTTGAGTGATGTTTGTAAGATCCAGAATTTTTGGAAAATCTTACTATGAGTCCATTTCAATTTATTTATTTATTAAGGATTTTAATTCCAGAAATTACTTTATTAAAGGTAATTAAATCAAGTTTGGATAAACTGAGTTTGAATTAAATTAGAATTTTTTATCTAATTTTACAATTTTTGGATAGTTTTTCCATTTTAAATTATAAAGTTTAGTAGTCGTAAAATAATAATGATTTTATATGATTTGATTTAAATAAGTGAGATTTTGGAATTTAATACTTTAATTTTTATTAATAAAAAAAATTAATTATATTATATCAAACTATTGAATTAGAGTATTTATTTGAAAATAAATTTTAAGTTGATAATTGGTGGACGAAATTGTGATTCACACTTAAATTGTTGTTCGAAATTGATTCCCAGGTAATGGCCCCAAAAACTTGGTGCTCAATACCATGGTCTAAACATAATTTCACAACTTCGCTCAACTAACCAGCAAGTGTACTGGGTCTCCAAGTAATAAACCTTACGTGAGTAAGGGTCTATCCCACAGAGATTATTGGTATGAAGCAAGCTATGGTCATCTTGTAAATCGTAGTCAGGCAGATAATAAATGGTGATAGAGTTTTTGAATAATAATAATAAATAAACAAAAAATAAAGATAGAAATACTTACGTAGATCATCGATGGGAATTTCAGATAGGCGTATGAAGATGCCGTGCTCCTTCTGAATCTCTGTTTTCCTACTGCCTTCATCCAATCCTTCTTACTCCTTTCCATGGCAAGCTGTATGTAGGGCATCACCGTTGTCAATGGCTACATCCTATCCTCTCAGTGAAAAAGGTCCAAATGCTCTGTCACGGCATGGCTAATCATCTGTCGATTCTCGATCATGTTGGAATAGAATCCCTTGATTCTTTTGCGTTTGTCATCACGCCCAACAATCGCGAGTTTGAAGCTCGTCACAGTCATTCAATCCCGGAATCCTACTCGGAATACCACAGACAAGGTTTAGACTTTCCGTATTCTCATGAATGCCGCCATCAATTCTAGCTTATACCACGAAGACTCTGATCTCACGTAATGGAAGGCTCGGTTGTCAGGCGAGGGCAACCATGCGTCGTGCATCAGGAATCCAAGAGATACACACTCTAGCTTTCACTTGTAGAACGGAAGTGGTTGTCAGGCACGCGTTCATAGGGACGGATGATGATGAGTGTCACGGATCATCACATCCATAAGGTTGAAGTACGAGTAGTATCTTAGAACAGAAATAAGATTAAATTTGAATAAAAGATAGTAGTAATTGCATTAAAACTCGAGGTACAACAGAGCTCCACACCCTTAATCTATGGTGTGTAGAAACTCCATCGTTGAAAATACATAAGTGGTGAAGGTTCAGGCATGGCCGAATGGCCAGCCACCCAAAACGTGATCAATAGTCTCCTAAGATGAATAATGGAATAAAACCGAGACCAAAGATGTAACGTGGTCAAAAGACACTGAATACAATAGTAAAATGTCCTATTTATACTAGACTAGCTACTAGGGTTTACAGAAGTAAGTAATTGATGCAGAAATCCACTTCCGGGACCCACTTGGTGTGTGCTTGAGCTGAGCTTGAGCTTTACACGTGCAGAGGCTTCTTTTGGAGTTGAACGCCAAGTTGTAACGTGTTTTTGGCGTTCAACTCTGGTTCGTGACGTGTTTCTGGCGTTTGACTCTAGAATGCAGCATGGAACTGGCGTTGAGCGCCAGTTTACGTCATCTAATCTCGAATAAAGTATAGACTATTATATATTGCTGGAAAGCTCGGGATGTCTACTTTCCAACGCCATTAAAAGCGCGCCATTTGGAGTTTTTTATCTCCAGAAAATCCATTTCGAGTGCAGGGAGGTCAGAATCCAACAGCATCAGCAGTCCTTTGTCAGCCTTTTATCAGAGTTTTGCTCAGGTCCCTCAATTTCAGCCAGAAAATATCTGAAATCACAGAAAAACATACAAACTCATAGTAAAGTCCAGAAATGTGAATTTAGCATAAAAACTAACGAAAACATCCCTAAAAGTAACTATATCCTATTAAAAACTACTTAAAAACAATGCCAAAAAATGTATAAATTATCCGCTCATCAATAATTATATAGTATTTTATATTATTAGATTAAAAATTAGTATTCAATTACTCTAGTATCCCTCATTTTATTAAAATTACTACACTATCCTTATACTTAATTTTTACCAAAACCCTCATTTTCACTACACTCAAACATACTTTTCCCCTTACCCAAACCCTAGCCATCAACCCTTTTTTCCCACATCAACGGACACACACACACACACTCAAACATAGATACACACACGGCAGAGGAAGAGAGGGGGGAGGAGGGAGCTGTCCGTGCTGCCACCACCCAGCTTGCCATCACGCCGTGTCGTCGTGTCCCATGCTGTTGCCGCCACCGTCGCACACCAGAGGAAGAGATAGGGAGATCGGGTAGAGAGAGGAAGACAGAGGGCGAAGGGAGCACGCGACGGAGAAGAAGGAGGCGCTGGTTGTGCTGCCGCACCTCGTCGCCATCGCTGGAGATCTGGTCGTTGTCGCCGATCGTCATTGAGTCGCATTGAAAATAGAAACATGAATGAGAGGGACGCGAGGCAAGAGCCCAATGAGAGAGAGAGAGAGAGAGAGAGAGAGAGAGAGAGAGAGAGGGCATGAAGGAAGGATGGTGTTGCTGTGGCCACCATTGCTGAGCTGCCGCCACTGCTGTGAAGGCTCCACCATTGTCGTTGCTGCTGCGGAAGAGAGGGAGAACGGAACGGATAAGAAGGAGGAGGGGTTTTCGCCGCCGTTGGATTTCTGCTGCTGTTGTTGTCATGGCCGCCGCAACTCTGGCTGCCAGTAACGGTACTGTGGCTACCGGAACCTTTGCTTGAGCTACTGTCGTTTGGTGTTGTTGTTCCTCTTTAGTTATGGTAAGCATTTTTGTTCCGAAACCATTGAAAATTAGTATTCTATAATGTTTTGCTAGAGATTCTGAGGTTTTGGCAACATAGAGTCATGTTTTAGTTATTACAAGTCATGATTGAAGCTGCCACTATTGCGGGCCAGGAGGAAAAAGGGATTTTTGACGCGTTTCATAGCTTTCGAATTTTGACAATTGAGGTAGGGACGTTTTTTTAAAACTTATTTTATTCTCAAGAATTGTTATAAATCGATATTGATGCAATTAATATACTTTTGGTGATTATGTGAACCTTATGGATTAAGCTGAGTTGTTTTGGATAAATAATTGATTAAATCAGTTTCTGAATTGTGATATAATGATTATTGGGCATTTGAACACATATTGATAATTAAGGTTAAATTATTGTGATTTATTGGATTGGTTGTTCAAATTCTGGGTTTTTTGTATATTTCCTTGACATGAGTTAGAATGGTTATGATAATTAGTTAATTGGAAATGATTTGGATGACTGAGAGATGTTTGGTTTGGTTGTTGAAACCCTTGAAGGGTGGCAAAGTCCGTATTTTAGAGGAGATGCTACCAAAATTTTTATAAAAATTAGAGAATTGGTTTGAAGTATTATTTATAAAAGTTTGGATTTAAGAATTATATTATTTGATTTCAATTTATGAAGAAAAGAAATGAATTATGTTTTGGATTTTAAATAAAGGATTCCCTTTTGAGGAGTTTGATAAATTTATAATATTTGAATTTGATTGGTACAGAGAGATGATTTTTTAGTCTTTGGAATGTTAGTAAACTGAAAAAAAAGTTTCATTTGATTACTTTTAATTAATAAAAGGGTTATGTTTTGAGAAGTATTTAGTAATTTAAAATAAATATTTTTCTGAGTCTTTTGAAAGAGAATTAAACTAGAAAATGGTTTTGAAATTGGTTTGGGGGGGTTTGAATGAGTAAATATGAGTTTATGAAAGAGGAATGGGTTTAAAGTGACATCGTTTTGAAGGCTTCAAAAAACGTTATATAAATTTGGTTTTTAGTTTTAAAGGAAAATGATTTAAGAAAAAGTGATTTTTGGTTATGTTTGATTATGATTGAGCTATGAAGAGAATGATTTCGAAAATGATTTACTTGTAGTGGAGTGATTCCACTTGCTGCAATAGAATAATTCTACTTGCTTATGAATTGCAGTGAAGTGATTCCATTTACCGCAGTGGAGTGATTCCGTCTGCCATTACTTGCAGTAGAGTGATTCCAATTGTCACGGCGAAGTGATTCCATTTGCCATTTCTTGTAGAGGAGTGATTCCACTTGTCGCAGCAGAGTGATTCTGTTTGCTGTTACTTGTAATGGAGTGATTCCACTTACCACAGCGGAATGATTCTGTTTGCAAGATATACCTCTCTGGGTAGATGCAGTGGAGTGATTTTACTTGCTCCGAACATGTCGGGTTTGGCTATATAACTAATAGATGAACTCATTGGCGATAGAGCAGGTATGCATCATTTGCATTTGTGTGTTTGGCTTACCTATTTGAATAATTGTATGTATATTCTAGTTAAACTAATTGATGTAACTATTATCTCTGTTTGCATATTCTTTGAATTGTTTTTATTGTGTTTGAACAACTGAGAGATCCCTTATGCTGGCAGTGGTGACGCTGAAGGTTGTTCCTGATGTGGTACTGGCTATAATTGTTCTCTAATTATATTTGTCTTGTACCGTTTTTTGCCGGTAATTGATTCTGTTTTGAGGTTGATTTTTGATGGTGATTTGATTTGAGTTAGGTCGGAGGCCATGTTTTGTCTTGATTTAGGCCAGAGGCCGAGTTGATTTGAGTTGGGGCGGAGGCCTTAACAAGATTCAATTATCTGTTAAGCTAGAGGTTGAAATTTATTATATTATGAGATATTATTTGAGTTTTGAAATTATTTTAATTAAACAAGTGAACATTGAATTTTTGGATAACTAATTATTAAAATTTTGAATAGATTCATAAGACGAACAGTAATTACTGCAATTGAAATCAGTTTTATTTATACATATCCTCTTATGACGATTCTTAAAAACCCTCTACTGGAAACCAGCGAGGATGATGCTCTCACCCCTTATAGACTTATTTTTTCAGGAGATGGACGAAGAAGCTTGTGAACAGACCTTACGTTTTTGCTTATACGATATTATTGTATTAGCTTAGTTATTACTTTTTCTTCGCCTTTGTTATCATTATATATTTGTAAGAGGGATATGAATCCTTATTTGTATTGATATGCATGGATGTATATTTGTGGTTACGTGTATAAGAAGTCTGGTACGTTTACATGAGGATTGTGATTGATTTTTGGTTATATATGCATGTTTGACCGAAATAAAAATTATTTTTGGTTTTTTAAAAAGGAAAAAAACAATACAGTTTCAAGCTAAAAGCTCATATCTTATTATTAAATATATATGGAAGTCGTCGTAACATTCTCACTATCAGAGTAGCGCAACCGAAAGCGTGACATTCTGATAGTAAGTGTGTTACAATGTTGCATATGAGAGTTTGATTAGTGATGAGTGGATATTTTATACCTTTTTTGGCACTATTTTCTTAGTGTTTTTAGTTATATTTTGTTAAGTTTATTATGTTTTAGTAGGTTTTAGTGCAAAATTCACATTTTGGATGCAACTTTGAGTTTATGTGTTTTTCTTATGATTTTAGGTGATTTTTCGGTGAGATTGGCAAGTTTTGGCAAAGTCTGATTTAGAGGCAAAGAAAAGATAGCAGATACTGTCAGATCCTGACCTCCGTGCATTCCAACGAGCATTTCTTGAGTTACAGAGATCCAATTGACACGCTCTCAACGGCGTTAGAAAGCTAATTCCAGGGCATTCAAGAAATATATAATAGTTTATACCTTTCTTTGGAAATGACTGCCCAAAATGGTCGTTGAACGCCCAACTTACCCTCTTTCTGGCGTTCAACACCACCAAGGGAGCAAGGAAGCAGTGTGGACACTCCCTAGTGGGAGTTCAACGCCCACTCATCCAAGTTAGACGCCAGCTTAGCCCAAACACTCACCAAGTGGGCCCAAAAGTGGATTTTCACACCTTTCTGCTTAGTTTCTTTCACTTTTGTAATTTTTAGTTATTAGATTAGTATATATAGGCGAAGATTACCCATGTTTAGGATCTTCAGTGTCTCAGAACTTATCACACTTTATTTTCTGTAAAACATGAGTGGCAAAACCTCCTAGGTTAAGGATAGGAGCTCTGCTCATTCCTATGGATTAATATTATTACTTTTTTACTCTAATATATGTTTGATTCCATTCTATGATGTATTGTCATTCTTCATCTTTATGAATCTGGGGTGGAACGAGAGTATGACCCTTTATTCTACATGAGTTCTTTACGAGTCGTGACTCGGATAGTATTGAGCTACAACTTGAGAGTACATCACAGGTTCCAACATGTTATTTAGGCTAATTGGGATATGTGACATGAAATCTCGTTAGTCATGGGTAATTGAGGTCCCTGTGGTGCTAAGGCTAGAATCATAGAGCTTCATTTTCCGATCCAGAAGATCCGACCTTGTTCTGCATGACTGATGAGCGGATAATTTGTATGCTTTTTGGCATTGTTTTTAGTATGTTTTTAGTATCTTTTAGTTAGTTTTTAGTATATTTTTATTAGTTTTTAATTAAAATTCACTTTTCTAGACTTTACTATGAGTTTGTGTATTTTTCTGTGATTTCAGGTATTTTCTGACTGAAATTGAGGGTCCTGAGCAAAAATCTGATCCAGAGACTGAAAAGGACTGCAGATGCTGTTGGATTCTGACCTCCCTGCATTCGAAGTGGATTTTCTGGAGCTACAGAAGCCCAATTGGCGCGCTCTCAACGGCATTGGAAAGTAGACATCCTGGGCTTTCCAGAAATATATAATAGTCCATACTTTGCCCAAGATTTGATGGCCCAAACCGGCGCTCAAAGTCACCTACAGAAATTCCAGCGTTAAACGCCGGAACTGGCATAAAACTTGGAGTTAAACGCCCAAACTGGCATGAAAGCTGGCGTTTAACTCCAGAAAAGGTCTCTACACGAAATTCCTTCATTGCTCAGCCCAAGCACACACCAAGTGGGCCCGGAAGTGGATTTTTCTGTCATTTACTCATTTCTGTAAACTTTAGGACACTAGTTTACTACTTATAGGATCTTTTGACATTGTATCCGTACCTTATGACCTCATAACATTTTTTACACGTTTCTTTCCACAGTATGAGTCTCTAAACCCCATGGTTGGGGGTGAGGAGCTCTGCTGTGTCTTGATGGATTAATGCAATTACTACTGTTTCTTATTCAATCATGCTTGCTTCCACTCTAAGATAATACTTGTTCTTAATCCGGATGAATGTGATGATCCGTGACAATCATCATCATTCTCAACCATGAACATGTGCCTGACAACCACCTCTGTTCTATCTTAGATTGAGTAATTATCTCTTAGGTTCTTTAATCGGAATCTTCGTGGTATAAGCTAGAACTGATGGCGGCATTCAAGAGAATCCGGAAGGTCTAAACCTTGTCTGTGGTATTCTGAGTAGGATTCAATGACTGGATGACTGTGACGTGCTTCAAACTCCTGAGGGCGGGGCGTTAGTGACAGACGCAAAAGAATCACTGGATTCTATTTCGGCCTGATTGAGAACCGACAGATGAATTCCGCTATGCTGTGACAGAGCATATGCAATCGCTTTCACTGAGAGGATGGGAGGTAGCCACTGACAACGGTGAAACCCTACACACAGCTTGCCATGGAAGGAGACTCGCGTGTTTGAAGAAGAAGACAGTAGGAAAGCAGAGATTCGGAAGATGGAGCATCTCCAAAGCCTCAGCCTATTCTCCATTACTGCAGTACAAGTAACCATTTCATGTTCTTTTGCTTTTGACAATCAATCCTGATAATTTCTGATATCCTGACTAAGATTTACAAGATAACCATAGCTTGCTTCAAGCCAACAATCTCCGTGGGATCGACCCTTGCTCACGCAAGGTATTACTTGGACGACCCAGTGCACTTGCTGGTTAGTTGTGCGGGATTGCAAAAGTGTTATTGTAATTTCGTGCACCAAGTTTTTGGCGCCGTTGCCGGGGATTGTTCGAGTTTGGACAACTGACGGCTTATCTTGTTGCTTAGATTAGAACTGTTTTATTTTTGTTGGTTTAGAGTCTTTTAGTTGAGTCTAGTTTCATATTTTAAGTTTGGTGTCAATTGCATGCTGTTGTTTTTCTTTTGATTTTCGAATTTTTCTTGTTCTTAGTCCCTTTTTGACTCACAAAAGTTCTAAGTTTGGTGTCCTCTTTGTGTTTTTCTCTTAAAATTTTCGAAAAAAATTAGTGTTTGATTTCTAAAAATTTTAAGTTTGGTGTCTCTTTGCTGTTTCTCTCTTTCCTTTTTTTTAAAATCAAATCTTTTTCATAAAAATTTTTCAATCATATCTTCTTAATTGCTGTTTTCAAAATCTTTTTTTTACTAATTGATTCAGTTCTCAATTTGCTTTGATCTTATTTTATTTTTAATTTTCGAATTTTATTTTATTTTCCTTTTATTTTATTCTATTGTATTTTGTTTTTTTTTCGGTTATTTCAAAAAAAAAATAAAAAATAAAAATAAACAAAATTTATCTCTTTGCAATCATTCTCATTTCCCTTTTGTTCATTATGGACTTAAGTGGAATTAATCAGTCCAAGAGGACTCTGGGGTCTTATGCTAACCCCATTACAGCTGCATATGGGAGTAGCATCTGTATACCTCCCATCAAAGCAAGCAGCTTTGAGCTAAATCCTCAACTCATTATCATAGTGCAGCAAAATTGCCAGTATTCCGGTCTTCCACAGGAAGAACCTACTGAGTTTCTGGCACAGTTCTTACAAATTGCTGACACAGTACATGATAAAGAGGTAGATCAGGATGTCTACAGACTATTACTGTTTCCATTTGCTGTAAAAGATCAAGCTAAAAGGTGGTTAAATAACCAACCTACAGCAAGCATAAAGACATGGAAACAGTTGTCAGACAAATTCCTGAATCATTTTTACCCTCCAAAGAGGATGACACAGCTAAGGCTGGACATCCAAGGCTTTAAACAAGAGGATCATGAATCCCTTTATAATGCCTGGGAGAGGTATAGAGGTATGCTAAGAAAATGTCCCTCTGAAATGTTTTCAGAGTGGGTACAGTTAGACATTTTCTACTATGGGCTTACAGAAAAAGCTCAGATGTCTTTAGACCACTCAGCTGGTGGATCTATACACATGAGGAAGACAATTGAAGAAGCTCAAGAGCTTATAGACACTGTTGCTAGAAACCAATATCTGTACTCTAGCAATGAGTTCTCTCCAGAAGAGGAAGTCATGACAATAGTCACTGACTCTAATCCTCAAGAACAGATAATGGAGCTTAATCAACAACTACTCCTGATGACAGAACAGTTAGCAGAATTTAAAGAGATGCTCCATGAAACTAAAGTTGCTAATAAAAGCATAGAACTACAATTGAATAAAGAAAAACAGCAAATATCTAAACAGATAACAGAGGAGTGTCAAGCAGTTCAATTGAGGAGTGGGAAGACCTTGAATAACACTGCTCAAAAGAGCAAAAAGCCAAACAAGGAACAATTGACAGAGGACAACCAAACCACTGTTCTAAATCCCTCTGAGGACAGTGAGAGCCCAGAGAGGAATATTGGCGTTCAAACGCCAGAAAGGGAAGGAAAGCTGGCGTTAAACGCCCACTCCTTGCCCAGTTCTGGCGTTCAAACGCCAAAAAAGGGGGAAAAGTTGGCGTTAAACGCCCATTTTCCACCCAATTCTGGCGTCCAAACGCCAAGGGGGGATCAGACACCTGAGAGTGCTGACAGTAATCCCTCTAACAAGGCTTCTTCAACCACTTCTGTATGGAATAAACCTGCAGCATCTAAGGTTGAAGAATATCAAGCCAAGATGCCTTATCCTCAGAAACTCCGCAAAGCGGAACAGGATAAGCAATTTGCCCGCTTTGCAGACTATTTAAGGACTCTTGAAATAAAGATTCCTTTTGCAGAGGCACTTGAGCAAATACCTTCTTATGCTAAGTTCATGAAAGAGATCTTAAGTCATAAGAAGGACTGGAGAGAAACTGAAAAAGTGTTTCTCACTGAAGAATGCAGTGCAGTCATTCTAAAAAGCTTACCAGAAAAGCTTCAAGATCCTGGAAGCTTTCTGATACCATGCACATTGGAAGGCACTTACACCAAGACAGCCTTATGTGATCTTGGAGCAAGTATCAATTTAATACCTGCATCCACTATCAGAAAGCTTGGGTTGATTGGAGAAGTCAAACCAACCAGGATATGCCTCCAACTTGCTGATGGCTCCATTAAACACCCATCAGGCATAATAGAGGACATGATTGTCAAGGTTGGGCCATTTGCCTTCCCAACTGACTTTGTGGTACTGGAAATGGAGGAGCACAAGAGTGCAACCCTCATTCTAGGAAGACCATTCCTAGCAACTGGACGAACTCTCATTGATGTACAAAAAGGGGAAGTAACCTTGAGAGTCAATGAGGATGAGTTCAAGTTGAATGCTGTAAAAGCAATGCAGCATCCAGACACATCAGAGGACTGCATGGGCGCTGACATGATTGACTCTCTGGTAGAAGAGATCAATATGGCTGAAAGCCTAGAATCAGAGCTTGAGGACATCTTCAAAGATGCTCAAACTGATCAGGAAGAGCCAGAGGAGGCAAAGGAATTTTCGAAAATTCCTCAGGAGGAGGATAAGCCTCCTAAGCCTGAACTCAAACCACTACCACCATCCCTGAAATATGCATTTCTGGGAGAGGGTGACACTTTTCCAGTGATTATAAGCTCTGCTTTAAATTCACAGGAAGAGGAAGCACTGATTAAAGTGCTAAGGACACACAAGACAGCTCTTGGGTGGTCCATAAGTGATCTCAAAGGTATTAGCCCAGCTAGATGCATGCACAAGATCCTGTTGGAGGATAATGCCAAACCAGTGGTCCAACCACAGAGGAGGCTAAATCCTGCCATGAAGGAGGTGGTGCAGAAAGAGGTCACTAAATTACTAGAGGCTGGGATTATTTATCCTATTTCTGATAGCCCCTGGGTGAGCCCTGTCCAAGTTGTTCCCAAAAAGGGAGGCATGACAGTGGTTCATAATGAAAAGAATGAACTGGTTCCTACAAGGACAGTCACAGGATGGCGCATGTGTATTGACTACAGAAGGCTCAACACAGCCACCAGAAAGGATCATTTTCCTTTACCATTCATAGACCAAATGCTAGAAAGACTAGCTGGTCATGATTACTACTGCTTTTTGGATGGCTATTCAGGCTACAACCAAATTGCAGTAGATCCTCAGGACCAAGAGAAAACAGCATTCACCTGCCCTTCTGGCGTGTTTGCCTACAGGAGGATGCCTTTTGGTCTGTGCAATGCACCTGCAACCTTTCAGAGGTGCATGCTCTCTATCTTCTCAGATATGGTAGAAAAATTTCTGGAAGTCTTCATGGATGACTTCTCAGTGTATGGAGACTCATTCAGCTCCTGTCTTAACCACCTATCACTTGTCCTGAAAAGATGCCAAGAGACTAACCTGGTTTTAAACTGGGAGAAATGTCACTTTATGGTGACTGAAGGAATTGTCCTTGGGCACAAAATTTCAAGCAGGGGGATAGAGGTGGATAAGGCAAAGGTAGAGGTAATTGAAAAATTACCACCACCTGCCAATGTTAAGGCAATCAGAAGCTTTCTTGGGCATGCAGGATTCTACAGAAGGTTTATTAAGGATTTTTCGAAAATTGCTAAACCTCTGAGTAACCTGCTAGCTGCTGACACACCATTTGTGTTTGACACACAGTGTTTGCAGGCATTTGAGACCCTGAAAGCTAAGCTGGTCACAGCACCAGTCATCTCTGCACCAGATTGGGCATTACCATTTGAATTAATGTGTGATGCCAGTGATCATGCCATTGGTGCAGTGTTGGGACAAAGGCATAACAAACTTCTGCATGTCATTTATTATGCTAGCCGTGTTCTAAATGATGCACAGAAGAATTACACAATCACAGAAAAAGAACTACTTGCAGTGGTCTATGCCATTGACAAGTTTAGATCCTACTTAGTGGGATCAAAGGTGATTGTGTACACTGACCATGCTGCTCTTAAATACTTACTCACAAAGCAGGATTCAAAACCCAGGCTTATAAGATGGGTGTTGCTTCTGCAAGAGTTTGATATAGAAATAAGAGACAGAAAAGGGACAGAGAACCAAGTAGCTGATCATCTATCCAGAATAGAACCAGTAGCTGGGGCGTCCCTCCCTTCTACTGAGATCTCTGAGACTTTCCCAGATGAGCAACTCTTTGCCATTCAGAAAGCTCCATGGTTTGCAGATATTGCAAACTATAAAGCTGTGAGGTTCATACCCAAAGAGTACAGTTATGTGCAGAGAAAGAAACTAATTTCAGATGCCAAGTACTACCTTTGGGATGAACCATATCTCTTTAAGAGATGTGCTGACGGAGTGATCCGCAGGTGTGTACCCAGAGAGGAAGCACGAAGGATCCTATGGCACTGCCATGGATTACAGTATGGAGGGCATTTTGGAAGTGAGCGAACATCCACTAAGGTTCTCCAGTGCGGCTTCTACTGGCCTACTCTCTATAAAGATTCCCGAGAGTTTGTGCGTAACTGTGACAGTTGCCAAAGAGCTGGTAACCTGCCTCACGGATATGCCATGCCTCAACAAGGGATATTAGAGATAGAATTGTTTGATGTATGGGGAATTGATTTCATGGGACCATTCCCACCATCATACTCAAACACTTATATTCTAGTGGCAGTGGATTATGTATCTAAGTGGGTAGAAGCAATTGCTACACCCACTAATGATACCAAAACCGTGCTGAAATTCCTCCAGAAAAACATTTTCAGCAGGTTTGGCGTCCCCAGAGTGCTAATCAGTGATGGGGGCACTCATTTCTGCAATAAACAGCTATACTCTGCTATGGTTAGATATGGAATCAGCCATAAAGTGGCAACTCCGTATCATCCACAGACAAATGGGCAAGCTGAAGTCTCTAACAGAGAGCTAAAAAGAATGCTAGAACGGACTGTGATAGCCCGAAGAAAGGATTGGGCAAAGAGCTTGGATGATGCTCTGTGGGCATACAGAACAGCATTCAAGACTCCTATAGGCACCTCTCCATACCAACTGGTGTATGGGAAGGCCTGTCATTTGCCTGTGGAACTGGAACATAAAGCCTACTGGGCAACCAGATTCCTAAACATGGATGCACAGTTAGCTGGTGAGAAAAGACTGCTCCAGCTAAATGAGCTAGAGGAGTTCAGACTCAATGCCTTTGAAAATGCAAAAATTTATAAGGAAAAGGCAAAGAAGTGGCATGACAAGAGATTGTCAACCAGAGTCTTTGAGCCAGGACAAAAAGTTCTGCTCTTCAACTCCAGGCTCAAACTGTTTCCAGGAAAACTCAAGTCCCGGTGGAGGGGTCCGTATGTGATTACAGGAGTATCACCATATGGATATGTTGAGCTTCAGGATATTGATTCTGACAAGAAGTTCATTGTTAATGGACAGAGAATCAAGCACTATCTTGAAGGAAATTTGAGCAGGAATGCTCAAAACTGAGACTTGAGTGATTCTCAGTGAAAGTCCAGCTAAAGACAGTAAAGAAGCGCTTGCTGGGAGGCAACCCAGTCATTAGGAAAGTTGTATGAATTGTTCTTACAGAGGCAAGTATCAAAAATGAAGGAATTCACAGAGTTACAGAAGGATTCAGCTCAAAAAGCAGAGAAAATGAGCTTACTGGCGAAAAAACGCCAGTAAGGGGCATTTTGGGCGTTAAACGCCAGAATGGGCACCATTCTGGGCGTTTAACGCCAGTAATGGTACCATTGTGGGCGTTAAACGCCAGAATGGGCACCATTCTGGGCGTTTAACGCCAGGTGTGCAGCATCCTGGGCGTTTTGGAAAAACGCCCAGTGACAAAGGCTTTCTGGCGTTTAACGCCAGCCAGGGCACCTGGCTGGGCGTTAAACGCCCAAAAGGGGGAGCAAATGGGCGTCAAACGCCAGAATGGGTGCCATTCTGGGCGTTTAACGCCAGAAAGGTGGGGGGACCACATTTTTGTTTTCCACTCAAATTTTTTCAAACTTTCCTCTTTTTAACCATACTCTTCTACATAAATGCACTTCAACCTTTCACCATTCACTTTCAAATCTTCACAAATCAAAACCATTCTTCAAATCCATTTCAAATTAATCACAAATCTTCTTCAAAAACTCACCCTTTTCTCAATGTCTTTTCAAATCTTCTCAAATCTCCTTTCAAATTTTTATTTTTTTCGAAAATCTCTCCTTCCCCCCTTATAAATTCACGTTTGGAACCCCCCCTTTTGCCCACACCATTCGAATTTCCTCTTCCTCCCCCTCTCTTCTCTCTTTTATTTTGCTTGAGGACAAGCAAACCTCTAAGTTTGGTGTGCTTTTCCGTGATCACTAAGCCAAGATTCATCAATATCATGGCTCCTAAGGGAAAACAAACCAATTTAAGAGGCAAGAAAGAGAATAATCCAAAGAATCTTTGGAATGAAGAGAAGTTCTTAACCAAAGAACATGAAGACCATTATCACAAAATAATGGGTCTGAGGTCAGTGATCCTGGAAGTGAAATTTGATCTGAAAGAAGATGAATATCCGGGGATCCAAGAGCAAATTCGAAACAGAGGATGGGAAGTTCTAACCAATCCTGAGACAAAGGTTGGAAGGAACATGGTTCAGGAATTCTACTCAAATCTGTGGCTAACAGATAAACAGAGAATGACTGGAACTGCTTACCATACCTACAGAACCATGGTCAGAGGAAAAGTTATATACTTTCATCTGGACAAAATAAGAGAAATCTTCAAATTACCTCAACTACAAGATGATCCTGACTCCTTCAATAGGAGGATGGTGAGAGTAGATAAAGGGTTGGATCAAGTTCTAGAGGACATATGCCTCCCTGGGACTAAGTGGATAACCAATTCAAAGGGTGTCCCAAACCAACTCAAGAGGGGAGACCTCAAGCCAATTGCAAGAGGTTGGCTAGACTTCATTGGGCGTTCCATATTGCCCACTAGCAACCGTTCTGAGGTCACCATCAAGAGAGCAATGATGATTCATTGCATTATGCTTGGAAAAGAGGTGGAGGTCCATCATGTGATTGCTTGTGAGATCTACACAATTGCAAATAAGAATTCCACTGAAGCCAAATTGGCTTATCCAAGCTTGATTTCCTTGCTCTGTAAAGAGGCTGGGGTGAAGATGGGAGTAGATGAGTTCATACCCATTGAACACCCAATCACCAAGAAGTCAATGGAAGGACAAGTGCAAGACAACTCCATCAAGAGGAGGGCGCAGGAATTCCTCCCTGAATTCCCAAGAATTGACTACTGGTCCAACCTAGAAGCATCTATTAACAAGTTGCAAGAGACTATGGAGCAACTGAAGGAAGAACAGCAGAATCAGAACTGCATGCTCTGCAAATTGCTGAAGGAACAAGAGAAGCAGGGGCGTGAAATTCAAGAGATGAAACGCCAAAAGTTCTCCTCTCAAGCTGAGGGAGCATCCACTTCTCAAAATCAAGGTTGTTGAGTCCTAACTCTGTGAAAACCTCTATCATTAGAAGCCTATGTTTGCGTTTTTTTTGTTTTATTTTCTATTTATAATTTTTTTAGTTAGTTCCATCTTATATCTATATTTGAGCCTTGTTCCTAGTTCATAATTAATAAAATTTATGCCTTAAAGTTATAAATGTCCTATGAATCCATCACCTCTCTTAAAAGAAAAATGCTTTAATCACAAAAGAACAAGAAGTACAGGGTTTCGAAATTTATCTCTGAAACTAGTTGAATTAGTTTGATGTGGTGACAATACTTTTTGTTTTCTGAATGAATGCTTGAACAGTGCATATGTCTTTTGAATTTGTTGCTTTGAGAATGTTAAAATTGTTGGCTCTTGAAAGAATGAGGAGAAAGAGAACTGTTATTGAGGATCTGAAAAATCATCAAATTGATTCTTGAAGCAAGAAAAGCAGTGAAAAAAAAAATTTCGAAAAAAAAAGAAAAAAAAAGAGAGAAAAAGAAAGAAAAAGAAGGAAATAAAGTTGTGATCCAAGGCAAAAGAGTGTGCTTAAGAACCCTGGACACCTCTAATTGGGGACTTTAGCAAAGCTGAGTCACAATCTAAAAAGGTTCACCCAATTATGTGTCTGTGGCATGTATGTATCCGGTGGTAATACTGGAAGACAGAGTGCTTTGGGCCACAGCCAAGACTCATGCACTGGCCATGTTCAAGAATCAATATACTTAACTAGGAGAATCAATAACACTATCTGAGTTCTGAGTTCTTATAGATGCCAATCATTCTGAACTTCAAAGGATAGAGTGAGATGCCAAAACTGTTCGAAGGCAAAAAGCTACTAGTCCCGCTCATCTAATTGGAGCTATGTTTCTTTGATATTTTGGAATCTATAGTATGTTCTCTTCTTTTTATCCTATGTTGATTTTCAGTTGCTTGGGGACAAGCAACAATTTAAGTTTGGTGTTGTGATGAGCGGATAATTTGTATGCTTTTTGGCATTGTTTTTAGTATGTTTTTAGTATCTTTTAGTTAGTTTTTAGTATATTTTTATTAGTTTTTAATTAAAATTCACTTTTCTGGACTTTACTATGAGTTTGTGTATTTTTCTGTGATTTCAGGTATTTTCTGACTGAAATTGAGGGTCCTGAGCAAAAATCTGATCCAGAGACTGAAAAGGACTGCAGATGCTGTTGGATTCTGACCTCCCTGCATTCGAAGTGGATTTTCTGGAGCTACAGAAGCCCAATTGGCGCGCTCTTAACAGCATTGGAAAGTAGACATCCTGGGCTTTCCAGCAATATATAATAGTCCATACTTTGCTCAAGATTTGATGGCCCAAACCGGCGCTCAAAGTCACCTACAGAAATTCTAGCGTTAAACGCCGGAACTGGCATAAAACTTGGAGTTAAACGCCCAAACTGGCATGAAAGCTGGCGTTTAACTCCAGAAAAGGTCTCTACACGAAATTCCTTCATTGCTCAGCCCAAGCACACACCAAGTGGGCCCGGAAGTGGATTTTTCTGTCATTTACTCATTTCTGTAAACTTTAGGACACTAGTTTACTACTTATAGGATCTTTTGACATTGTATCCGTACCTTATGACCTCATAACATTTTTTACACGTTTCTTTCCACAGTATGAGTCTCTAAACCCCATGGTTGGGGGTGAGGAGCTCTGCTGTGTCTTGATGGATTAATGCAATTACTACTGTTTCTTATTCAATCATGCTTGCTTCCACTCTAAGATAATACTTGTTCTTAATCCGGATGAATGTGATGATCCGTGACAATCATCATCATTCTCAACCATGAACATGTGCCTGACAACCACCTCTGTTCTATCTTAGATTGAGTAATTATCTCTTAGGTTCTTTAATCGGAATCTTCGTGGTATAAGCTAGAACTGATGGCGGCATTCAAGAGAATCCGGAAGGTCTAAACCTTGTCTGTGGTATTCTGAGTAGGATTCAATGACTGGATGACTGTGACGTGCTTCAAACTCCTGAGGGCGGGGCGTTAGTGACAGACGCAAAAGAATCACTGGATTCTATTCCGGCCTGATTGAGAACCGACAGATGAATTCCGCTATGCTGTGACAGAGCATATGCAATCGCTTTCACTGAGAGGATGGGAGGTAGCCACTGACAACGGTGAAACCCTACACACAGCTTGCCATGGAAGGAGACTTGCGTGTTTGAAGAAGAAGACAGTAGGAAAGCAGAGATTCGGAAGATGGAGCATCTCCAAAGCCTCAGCCTATTCTCCATTACTGCAGTACAAGTAACCATTTCATGTTCTTTTGCTTTTGACAATCAATCCTGATAATTTCTGATATCCTGACTAAGATTTACAAGATAACCATAGCTTGCTTCAAGCCAACAATCTCCGTGGGATCGACCCTTGCTCACGCAAGGTATTACTTGGACGACCCAGTGCACTTGCTGGTTAGTTGTGCGGGATTGCAAAAGTGTTATTGCAATTTCGTGCACCAATGACATATCCACTTTCCACTACGCCGGTAGTATGCCTCTGAGATAAACCATATTTTATGGTCTGAGTTAATCTAAATGAAAAGGAGATTTGACGTATTGAGTAACTTCGGTTGAGGTTGACAATTTCAGTGAAAATAACTAGGCGGAAGAGTAGTATCGATAATAAAAGTTGCTAGGAATCAGGTTGAGATCGAAGAACATATTTGGAAACTCGGATCGGATATATAGAAGGACTACCCACACCTCTTTTCAGGTAACTAAATCTGAATTTTGAGGGCGAAATTCCTAATTAGGTGGGTAGGATATAAACCCCGCAAAATTAGCGAATAATTAGTTAATAAATTAAATTTTAATAAAGAAAATTAGAAATATTAATATTATATAAAATTAGGATAGAGCTCATTAAAACGTGAATTTTGACACTAATTTCAAAGAATTTGGCCTAAGATTGGACCGAACGGGCCGAACTGGTTGAACTGGGCCCGTGGGCCCAACAAATCCACTCATTTAAGTGAGCTTTAGATCACTTCTCTCTCTTCTGCATGCAAAGAATGCAGAATGCTCAAAGGGGGAAGAACATGAGGTAAATCACAAAACCCTTGGTTCCAATTCAATCCTCCATAACTTTTCGCTCCAAGTTCCGATCGCTGCACCGTTTGCGGCCATGCATTCGCAGCGTTGAGCTCTACAAAGCCCGGTACATTACAAGGTAAGAAAGTCACATTTTCTTCCTCAATTTTCTCAGTTTCAGTTTCGGAAATTTATGTGCAAAGATATTGAAAATTGTTAAATTTCGGTGTTTGGGATCAAATTAACTTGGTGGACTTGCCAAGTCTTATCCCAATTTTCCATTGGTAAGGTGAGAATCCTAGAACTCTAGATAATTCCTTAATTTTGTGTGTTGGGTATATTAGGTTTTGAATTTTGGGTATGAATGTGTCATATATGTGAATTAGGTTGATGTGTATAGGAATTGGAGCTTAATTGTATACATTGGTAGCTTGGTGGAGTTCGGGTGCCCTTACTTTGGGGATTTTGGATCTTTGGAGCTGTGTTTGGTGCCTCTTTGATGGTGTTATAGATAATACGTGAAAATCGGTCAAGGTATTGTTTAGGTTTAACATATATAATATATAATGTTCTGTGAAGACTTAGGCTAGTTGATAAGATAGGAATGAATGTATGAGCATGTAAATTATTAGTACTTAATGATAAATGATGAGTTTTTGCTTAATTGTTGACGTTGGAGTTAGGTTGTTGAATGATGAGTTATTGATGCTTGTAAAGTAGGAAGGGGAACGGATATGAGTTTATGGTGTATGTTGTGATTAAGTCATGAGAAATAGATATGATATTAGGTATATATTGATGTATAATTGATTAAAGCAGGTTGTGGATGACTTTGTAAAATAAATGGTATGTAGATATGCCAAATATATGTAATGATAATGTGATTTGAGTTTGGTTTAATGAAAATTGAGGTTTGGAGCTTTTGTGTAAAATTGATTTTTGGCTAAACTTTGGCAAAGCATAACTTGACCTCTGGACCACAAAATGGTTTCAAACTTAACTCATATGAAAATTGGATTTGTGAAAGTTACACCGTTCAAAGAACGGATGAAAAATGCTTTAAAACGAAAAAGTTAAGCGCATCAGAAGTTTGAGGTATTAAATTAAAATTCTGCAGATTTTAGACTTAGCCAAATTTTTGGCTAAAAAGCCTTGCATTCGTACGCATACACCCTTATACGCATTGATTACATTCTGTTTGGTACCTATGCATATGCATACAGGAGCCATATGCATGCATTCAATTCTGTCTAGTGTACATGTGTACGCAGACGGTGCCTCCGAATGCGTCTTGGCCAAAAAGATGTCAATGCGTACACATACATGTGTGTGCGCACGCATACTCCTATTTTCAGCAAATCATTATTTTGTGTTTTCAAACCCAATTTGACCTCATAAACCTCTCTTTTCATATTGTTAGTTCTAAATTTGTTTAGTAAGCCTAGTAATAAGTTGTAATTAGGAAATAGAGGTAACTTGGGGATGAAGTAAAGGTTAAAAGTAATGAGTTATATGAGAAGAATGTGTATGCTTGGAGAATATATGATGCCATGGCTATGACAAACAATTATGTAATGAATATAAATGATTATGAATGAATTAGGAAAATGATGAAAACTGAATTGGATTGTGAAATTGAAGAATTATAAATGAATTATAATGATAATGAAATTGAAATTGATTGTGTTATGCCTCCGGGTAAGATGCAATGGTATCATCCGCTTGCTCTGGGTAAAAGGCAAGATTGCCGGGTAAAATGCAGTGGTGTATCCACTTGCTCCGGTTAGGAGTTGGAAGCTTCGGGTAAGATGCAAGGGTGGATTATATCGCCGCTTACTCCGGGTTGAGAACTATAACAGCGCCTGGGTAAGAGGCAGGGTGAAGTTGTCCCCTGCTCCGGGTACGTGGGTAAGATGCAAGGGTTGCGACATTGTCCCATTTGCTCTGTGTTTGGTGTTTTGTCCACGGTTAGCTACCAGGACATGTCATGCTGGCTAAGTAACTGACAGTTGATATCAACAGCCATAGGACAGGCATGCATCATAAGCATATTGTTTGAATTGCTTGTTCATGCTCTAATTGGGGATGCCTATGTGACTTGCATATGTCTACTTGTATACGTGGTACTTGCATTACTTGTATCCTAATTGTGCTTGTTATTGTCTGCTTGCTTGTCTGTGTGATTCTACTGGTGATAGAGGTTGATGAGCGGATATTTTATAAGCTTTTTAGGGATAATTTCATGTAGATTTTAGTATGTTTTAGTTAGTTTTTAGTATAATTTTATTAGTTTTTTGGAAAAATTCATATTTCTGGACTTTACTATGAGTTTGTGTGTTTTTTTGTAATTTCAGGTATTTTCTGGCTGAAATTGAGGGAGTTGAGCAAAAATCTGATTTAGGCTGAAAAAGGACTGCTGATGATATTGGATTCTGACCTCCCTGCACTCAGAATGGATTTTTTGGAGCTACAGGAGTCCAATTGGCGCGCTCTCAATTGGATTGGAAAGTAGACATCTAGGGCTTTCCAGCAATAGGTAATAGTCCATACTTTATGCGAAGATAGATGACGTAAACTAGCGTTCAACGCCAGTTTCATGTTGCAGTTTGGCGTTCAGCGCCAGAAACAGGTTGCAAGTTGGAGTTCAACGCCAGAAACAGGTTACAACCTGGCGTTCAACTCCAGAAATAGCCCAGGCACGTGAGAAGCTTAAGTCTCATCCCCAACACACACCAAGTGGGCCCCAGAAGTGGATTTCTGCACTATCCATCCTAGTTGACTCATTTTCTGTAAACCTAGGTTACTAGTTTAGTATTTAAACAACTTTTAGAGATTTATTTTATATCTCATGACATTTTTAGATCTGAATTTTATACTCTTTGACGGCATGAGTCTCTAAACTCCATTGTTGGGGGTGAGGAGCTCTGCAGCGTCTCAATGAATTAATGCAATTATTTCTGTTTTCCATTCAAACATGCTTGTTCCTATCTAAGATGTTCATTCGTGCTTCACTATGAAGAAGGTGATGATCCGTGACATTCATCACCTTCCCCAATCCATGAACGTGTGCCTGACAACCACCTCCGTTCTACATTAGATTGAATGAGTATCTCTTAGATTCCTTAATCAGAATCTTCGTGGTATAATCTAGAATTGTTGGCGGCATTCATGAGGATCCGGAAAGTCTAAACCTTGTCTGTGGTATTCCGAGTAGGATTCTGGGATTGGATGACTGTGACGAGCTTCAAACTCGCGAGTGTTGGGCGTAGTGACAGACGCAAAAGGATCAATGGATCCTATTCTGACATGATCGAGAACCAACAGATGATTAGCCGTGCTGTGACAGAGCATTTGGACCATTTTCACTGAGAGGACGGGAGGTAGCCATTGACAACGGTGACACCCTACATACAGCTTGCCATGGAAGGAGCCTTGCATTTATGAAAGTGAGAAAACATTATGTTACAGGAATTCAGAAGACAAAGCATCTCCAAAACTCCAACATATTCTCCATTATTGAGTAACAATTACTTATTCCAAACACTTTCACTTTTTACAATTAAATTCAAAGAACCTTATTGGAATCCTGACTAAGATTAATAAGATAACCATAGCTTGCTTCATACCAACAATCTCCATGGGATCGACCCTTACTCACGTAAGGTATTACTTGGACGACCCAGTGCACTTACTGGTTAGTTGTGCGGATTGCAAAAGTGTGATTGCAATTTCGTGCACCAAGTTTTTGGCGCCGTTGCCGGGGAATTGTTTGAGTTTGAACAACTAACGGTGAATCTTGTTTCTTAGATTAGGAAAAAATTATCTTTTTTTTTCACTAGAATTGCATCTTTTATTTTCCCTTTTAATAACTTTTTCAAAAATATTATTTTTCTTTATTAATTTTTAGTTTTTCTGTGAAGTTTAGTGTCATGTTTTAAGTTTGGTGTCAATTACATGCATTTCTTTGTCTTTCAATTTTCGAATTGCATGTTCTTTATTTTTCCTTGATCTTTAAATTGTTCTTGTCAAATTTTCTTGTTTGATCTTTGGTTTTTCCTAATTTGTGTATTTTTCGTGTTTTCCTTGTGCAAGTTCAAAATATTAGTTTTCAAAAATTTTATTTTTAATTATTAAAAATACCTCTTTAAAACACGTTATATTTATAGCTCATTTGGCTAGAGCGTTGGCTTATGTTCTTGGTAATTGAGTATCTTCTTTTTAAAATATTTTTCAAAAATAATTTTTCTTTGATTGAATCTTGTGCCAAACTTTAAGTTTGGTGTTCTCTTGTTAATTTTCTTTAATTTTTGAAAATTTATTTAAAAATTTTAAGTTTGGTGTTTTATCTTTTGTTCTTGTTGTTCTTGTGAGTCTTCAAAGTGTTCTTGAGTCTTCCTTGTGTTTTGATCTTAAAATTTTTAAGTTTGGTGTTCCTTGGTGTTTTCCCTCCAAAATTTTCGAAAGCAAGGAACATTAGATCTAAAAATTTTAAGTCTTGTGTCTTTTGTGTGTTTTTCTCTTTCATCATAAAATTCAAAAATAAAAAAAATTATCTTCTCTAACTAATTTTAAGCCATATTTTCGAATTTTTTTTATATAAAAAATCAGATTTCAATTTCAAAATTTTTCAAATCTTATCCTTTTAATTTAAAAAAAATTTATATCTTTTTCGAAAATATCCTAACCACTTTCTCTCTCCTCACTTTTTGGAAAATCTTCATAAAATATTTTTAAATTCCTTTTTTATTTTATTTTTATTTTTATTTATTTTTAATTTTATTGTCGTCTTTATTTTATTTTATTTTATTATTATTATTTCGAAATTTTTATATATAATAAAATAAATAAAATAAATTCACATCATCTCTCTTTCTCCATTATGGACTTAAGTGGAAATGAACAGTCCAGAAGGACTCTGGGGTCATATGCTAACCCCACTACTGCTTCATATGGGAGTAGTATCTGTATACCTTCCACTGGAGTTAGTAGTTTTGAGTTGAACCCTCAGCTCATTATCATGGTGCAGCAAAGTTGCCAGTATTCCGGTCTTCCACAGGAAGAACCTACAGAGTTTCTGACAGTTTTTATAAATGCTGACATAGTACATGATAAGAAAGTAGATCAGGATGTCTACAGATTGTTACTGTTTCCATTTGCTGTAAAAGACCAAGCTAAGAGGTGGTTAAATAACCAACCTAAGGACAGCATAAAGACATGAAAACAGCTGTCAGAAAAATTTCTAAATCACTATTTTCCTCTAAAATGGATGACACAGCTAAGGCTGAGCATCCAAGGCTTCAAACAAGGAGATAATGAATCCCTTTATGATGCCTGGGAGAGATACAGAGAGATGCTAAGAAAATGCCCCTCTGAAATGTTTTCAGAGTGGGTACAGTTAGACATCTTCTATTATGGGCTTACAGAGAGAGCTCAGACTTCTCTAGACCACTCAACTGGTAGGTCTATACATATGAGAAATACAATAGAAGAAGCTCAAGAGCTTATTGATACAGTTGCTAGAAATCAGCATCTGTACCTAAGCAGTGAACCTTCCATCAACGAAGAGGCTAAAACAGTAACTGCTGAACTCAGTCCTACAGAACAAGTTACTGAATTCAATCAGCAACTGGATTTTCTAACAAAACAGCTAGCCGAATTCAAGGAGATACTACAAGAAACAAGAATGGCTAATATGTATATGGAAGTATAGTTGAAGCAAACAGAACAACAGTTATCAAAACAAATAACAGAAGAGTGCCAAGCAGTTTAATTAAGAAGTGGAAAAACATTAAATACCTCACTTCAAGGTAGCAGGAAGCCAAGAAATGAGCAAACTACCCAAAATCTATCTGAGGACAGTAAGAGCCCAGAGAGGAATAATTCTGGCGCTCAAACGCTAGAAAATGGGTGGGAAGCTGGCGTTGAACGCCCAACCCATGCTCAGTCCTGGCGTTCAACGCTAGAAACAAGCAAGGAACTGGCGTTGAACGCCCAAAGGAAGCACAGTTCTGGCGTTCAGACACTAGAAACAGGTAAGGAGTTGGTGTCTAACGCCACTCCAGCTTCCACCCCTGGCATTCAAACGCCAGTGGGAGATCAGACACATACAAGTGCTGATAGTAACCCCTCTAAAAAGGCATCTCAACCCACATCTGTAGGCAATAAACCTACAACAACTAAGGTTGAGGAATACAAAGCCAAAATGTCTTATCCTCAGAAAATCCGCCAAGCAGAACAGGATAAGCAATTTGCACGCTTTGCAGACTACTGATGAGCGGATAATTTATACGCTTTTTGGCATTGTTTTTAGTATGTTTTTAGTATGTTTTAGTTAGTTTTTAGTTAAAATTCACTTTTCTGGACTTTACTATGAGTTTGTGTGCTTTTCTGTGATTTCAGGTATTTTCTGGCTGAAATTGAGGGACCTGAGCAAAAATCTGATTCAGAGACTGAAATGGACTGCAGATGCTGTTGGATTCTGACCTCCCTGCACTCGAAGTGGATTTTCTCGAGCTACAGAAGCCCAATTGGCGCGCTCTCAATGGCGTTGGAAAGTAGACATCCTGGGCTTTCCAGCAATGTATAATAGTCCATACTTTGTCCGAGATTTGATGGCCCAAACCGGCGTTCCAAGTCAGCTTAAGAATGCCCGGCGTTAAACGCCGGAACTGGCACAAGAATGGGAGTTAAACGCCCAAACTGGCACAAAAGCTGGCGTTTAACTCCAAGAAGAGTCTCTACACGAAAATGCTTCAATGCTCAGCCCAAGCACACACCAAGTGGGCCCGGAAGTGGATTTTTCTGTCATTTACTCATTTTTGTAAACCTTAGGCTACTAGTTCTTTATAAATAAGACCTTTTGCTATTGTATTTTCATCTTTAGATCTTTGAATCTTTGGATCCTTGATCATTTTGAGTCTTTTGATCATGTATTGGGAGGCTGGCCATTTGGCCATGCCTAGACCTTGTTCTTATGTATTTTCAACGGTGGAGTTTCTACACACCATAGATTAAGGTGTGGAGCTCTGCTGTACCTCGAGTATTAATGCAATTACTATTGTTCTTCTATTCAATTCAGCTTGTTCTTATTCCAAGATATTCATTCGCACTCAAGAACTTGATGAATGTGATGATTATGTGACGCTCATCATCATTCTCACTTATGAACGCGTGCCTGACAACCACTCCCGTTCTACAAGCAAACAAGGATTGAATGTTTATCTCTTGGATTCCTTAATCGGAATCTTCGTGGTATAAGCTAGAATTGATGGCGGTATTCAAGAGAATCGGAAAGTCTAAACCTTGTTTGTGGTATTCTGAGTAGGATTCAATGATTGAATGACTGTGACGAGCTTCAAACTCCTGAAGGCTGGGCGTTAGTGACAGACGCAAAAGAATCAATGGATTCTATTCCAACCTGATTGAGAATCGACAGATGAATAGCCGTGCCGTGACAGGGTGCGTTGAACATTTTCACTGAGAGGACGGGACTGTAGCTACTGACAACGGTGATGCCCAACATACAGCTTGCCATGGAAAGGAGTAAGAAGGATTGGATGAAGACAGTAGGAAAGCAGAGAGACGGAAGGGACAAAGCATCTCCATTCGCTTATCTGAAGTTCTCACCAATGAATTACATAAGTATCTCTATCTTTATTTTATGCTTTATTCATATATCACCCATAACCATTTGAATCTGCCTGACTGAGATTTACAAGGTGACCATAGCTTGCTTCATACCAACAATCTCCGTGGGATCGACCCTTACTCGCGTAAGGTTTATTACTTGGACGACCCAGTGCATTTGTTGGTTAGTTGTGCGAAGTTGTGAAATTATGTTTATACCATGGTATTGAGCACCAAGTTTTTGGATTCATTACCGGGGATTATTTGAGTTGTGAAAAGTAGTGATCACAATTTCGTGCACCAAGTTTTTGGCGCCGTTGCCGGGGATTGTTGAGTTTGGACAACTGACGGTTCATCTTGTTGCTTAGATTAGGTATTTATCTTCAGAGTTCTTAAGAATGAATTCTAGTGTTTCAAAGTGATGTTCTTATCATCACCAAAGCTGATTGATTCTCATCAATTTAGCTCTTGAATGCAATGTCCTGCAGAAGCTTGGCTAGCCATGTCTAATTCCTTTAGACTAAAGCTTTAGACTGACATTGCATGATTCCTGGAATTCTCATTAAGAATTTTGATATCTTTATTTTCTTTTTCCACTTAATTTTCGAAAAATCCAAAAAAAAGTACAAAATCATAAAAACAAAAAATATTGTATGTTTCTTGTTGAGTCTAGTGTCTCATGTTAAGTTTGGTGTCAATTGCATGTTTCTGTTCTTCTTGCATTCATTCATGTGTCTTAAGTGATTTTCAAGATGTTCTTGATGATTTCATTGCTCTGATCTTTAAATTCTCTTGACTTGAGTGTTTTGTTGTTTCTCATATGCATTCTCATTTTGTTAGTGTCAGTAGTATACAAACTTCTAAGTTTGGTGTCTTGCATGCATTGTTATTTGATTTTAGTTGCATTTTAATTATTAAAAATCCAAAAAAATTTTAATTTATGTCTTTTCAAGTCAATAATACAGAGAATTGAAGATTCAGAATATACAGCAGAGGAATTACACAGAAAAAGCTGGACGTTCAAAACGCCCAGTGAAGAAGGCAAACTGGCGTTTAAACGCCAGCCAGGGTGCCTGGCTGGGCGTTTAAACGCCAGCCAGGGTGCCTGGCTGGGCGTTTAACGCCCAAAAGGGTAGTGCTTTGGGCGTTAAACGCCAGAATGTGCACCATTTTGGGCGTTTAACGCCAGGATGGCACAAGAGGGAAGATTCTGTTTTTAATTCAAATTTTTTTTCAAGTTTTCAAAATTTTTTCAAAATCAAATCTTTTTCAAATCATATCTTTTCAATCAAATCTTTTTCAAAATCAATTTCTTTCCATTTTCAAAAATACTTGCTATCAATTAATAATTTGATTCAACATTTCAAGTATGTTGCCTTTTCTGTTGAGAAAGGTTTAATGTCTGAATCATATCTTTTCTTGTTAGCCAAGTCATTGATTTTAAAATTGTTTTTTTTTTCAAATCATATCTTCTCAATCACATCTTTTTAAAACCATAACTTTTCAATCATATCTTCTTAATCATATCTTTTTCAAAATAGTTTTCAATCATATCTTTTTGATTTCTAATTTCAAAATCTTTTTCAAAAATCACTTGATTTCTTTTCCACTCTTGGTTTTCGAAAATCAATTACTATTTTTCAAAATGTTTTTAAAATCTTTTACTTAATTTTCGAAAATTTCTTCCCCTCTTCTCACATCCTTCTATTTATGGACTAACACTATTCCTTAATGCACAATTCAAACTCCATCTTTCTTGATAAGTTCGAATCCTCTACTTCTTCCTTCTATTTTTCTTTTCCTCTGACACCTCAAGGAATCTCTATACTGTGACATAGACGATTCCAAATTTTCTTGTTCTCTTCTCTTTCATATGAGCAGGAGCAAAGACAAAAACATTCTTGTTGAGGCTGACCCTGAACCTGAAAGGACCTTGAAGCGAAAGCTAAGAGAAGCTAAGGCACAACTCTCTGTAGAGGACCTAACAGAAATCTTCAAAGAAGAAGAACCCATGGCAGCCGAAAAAAACAACAATGCCAACAATGCAAGGAAGGTGCTGGGCGACTTCACTGCACCTACTCCCGACTTCTATGGGAGAAGCATCTCTATCCCTGCCATTGGAGCAAACAACTTTGAGCTTAAGCCTCAATTAGTTTCTCTAATGCAACAGAATTACAAGTTCCATGGACTTTCATTGGAAGATCGTCATCAGTTTTTAACTGAGTTCTTGCAAATCTGTGACACTGTCAAGACTAATGGGGTTGACCCTGAGGTCTACAGACTTATGCTATTCCCTTTTGCTGTAAGAGACAGAGCTAGGATATGGTTGGACTCACAACCTAAAGAAAACATGAACTCTTGGGAAAAGCTAGTCAATGCCTTCTTGGCAAAGTTCTTTCCACCTCAAAAATTGAGTAAGCTTAGAGTGGAAGTCCAAACCTTCAGACAGAAGGAAGGAGAATCCCTCTATGAAGCTTGGGAAAGATACAAACAATTAATCAGAAAGTGTCCCTCTGACATGCTTTCTGAATGGAGCATCATAGGTATTTTCTATGATGGTCTCTCTGAACTATCCAAGATGTCATTGGATAGCTCTGCTGGAGGATCTCTTCATCTGAAGAAGACGCCTACAGAAGCTCAAGAACTAATTGAAATGGTTGCAAATAACCAATTCATGTACACTTCTGAAAGGAATCCTGTGAACAATGGGACAAATCAGAAGAAAGGAGTTCTTGAGATTGATACTCTGAATGCCATACTGGCTCAGAACAAAATATTAACACAGCAAGTCAATTTGATTTCTCAAAGTCTGTCTGGAATGCAAAATGCACCAGGCAGTACTAAGGATGCTTCATCTGAAGAAGAAGCTTATGATCCTGAGAACCCTTCAATGTAAGAGGTGAATTACATGGGAGAACCCTATGGAAACACCTATAATTCTTCATGGAGAAATCATCCAAATCTCTCATGGAAGGATCAACAGAGACCTCAACAAGGTTTCAACAATCATAATGGTGGAAGAAACAGGCTTAGCAATGGCAAGCTTTTTCCATCAACTTCTCAGCAACAGACAGAGAATTCTAAGCAGAACAACTCTGACTTAGCAACCATGGACTCTGATCTAATCAAAATCACTCAGAGTTTCATGACTGAAACAAGGTCCTCCATTAGAAACTTGGAGGCACAAGTGGGTCAGCTGAGCAAGAAAATTACAGAACTCCCTCCTAGTACTCTTCTAAGCAATACAGAAGAAAATCCAAAAGGAGAGTGCAAGGCCATCAACATGGCTGAATTTGGAGAGGAGGGAGAGATAGTGAACGCCACTGAGGAAGACCTCAATGGACGTCCACTGGTCTCCAATGAGTTCCCTAATGAGGAACCATGGGAATCTGAGGCTCACACTGAGACCATAGAGATTCCAATAGATTTACTTCTGCCATTCATGAGCTCTGATGAGTATTCTTCCTCTGAAGAGGATGAGTATGTCACTGAAGAGCAAGTTGTTAAATACCTTGGAGCAATCATGAAGCTAAATGACAAGTTATTTGGCAATGAGACTTGGGAGGACGAACCTCCTTTGCTCACCAAAGAACTGGATGACTTGTCTAGGCAGAGATTACCTCAAAAGAGACAAGATCCTGGGAAGTTTTCAATACCTTGTACCATAGGCACCATGACCTTTAAGAAGGCTCTGTGTGACTTAGGGTCAAGTGCCTCTCTCTGTAATGGAGAAGCTAGGGATCTTTGAGGTACAAGCTGCAAGAACCTCACTAGAGATGGTAGACAATTCAAAGAAATAAGCTTATGGACTTGTAGAGGATGTTCCGGTAAAGGTTGAAGACCATTACATCCCTGCTGATTTCATAGTCCTAGAGACTGGGAAGTGCATGGATGAATCCATCATCCTTGGCAGACCCTTCCTAGCCACAACAAAGGCTGTGATTGATATGGACAGAGGAGAATTGATCATTCAAGTGAATAAAGAATTCTTTGTGTTTAAGGCTCAAGGATATCCCTCTGTCACCATGGAGAGGAAGCATGAAGAGCTTCTCTCAAAACAGAGCCAAACAGAGCCCCCACAGTCAAACTCTAAGTTTGGTGTTGGGAGGCCACAACCAAATTCTAAGTTTGGTGTTGAACCCCTACATTCAAACTCTAAGTTTGGTGTTGGGAGGTTCCAACATTGCTCTGAGCATTTGTGAGGCTCCATGAGAGCCCACTGTCAAGCTACTGACATTAAAGAAGCGCTTGTTGGGAGGCAACCCAATGTTATATTTATCTATTTTTCTTTGTTATTTTATGTTTTCTGTAGGTTGATGATCATGGAAAGTCACAAAATCAATTAAAAAAGCAAAAACAGAATGAAAAACAGAAAGAAAAATAGCACACCATGGAGGAAGAACCTGCTGGCGTTTAAACGCCAGTAAGGACAGCAAATGGGCGTTTAACGCCCAGTCTGGCACCATTCTGGGCGTTTAACGCCAGAAAGAGGCACCAGACTGGCGTTAAACGCCAGGAAAGGGCAAGAAGTTGGCGTTAAACGCCAGAAATGGGCACCAGCCCGGCGTTTAACGCCAGAATTGGCATGAAGAGCAATTTTGCTCGCCATTTGGTGCAGGGATGACTTTTCCTTGACACCTCAGGATCTGTGGACCCCACAGGATCCCCACCTACCCTACCACCCTCTCTCTTCTTCTTCACCCATTCACCAATCACCTCAACACGTCTTCCCCAAAAACCCCTCACCTATCAAATCCCATCTTTCTCTTCACCACTCACATCCATCCTTCATAAAACCCCACCTACCTCACCATTCAAATTCAAACCACTTTCCCTCCCAAACCCACCCTCCTATAGCCGAACCCTATCCCTCTCTTCACCATATATAAACCCATCTTCACTCCTTCATTTTCACACAAGCTAAACACTACTTCTCCCCCTTTGGCCGAACCACAAAGCCATATCCATCTCCTCTATTTCTTCTTCTTCTACTCTCTTCTTTCTTCTTTTGCTCGAGGACGAGCAAACCTTTTAAGTTTGGTGTGGTAAAAGCATTTCTTTTTGTTTTTCCATAACCATTTATGGCATCCAAGGCCGGAGAAACCTCTAGAAAGAGGAAAGGGAAGGCAAAAGCTTTCACCTCCGAGTCATGGGAGATGGAGAGATTCATCTCAAGGGTGCATCAAGACCACTTCTATGAAGTTCTGGCCTTGAAGAAGGTGATCCCCGAGATCCCTTTCAAACTCAAAAAGGGTCAACTTTGATCAAAGGTTGGACCAAGTCCTCATAAACATTTGTGAAGAGGGCGCTCAATGGAAGAGAAACTCAAGAGGGAAGCCAGTTCAACTAAGAAGGCATGACCTCAAGCCCATCACTAAGAAAAGGATGGAGCAAACAAGAGATCCCACTCATCATGAAATCCCTGAGATATCTCAAGGGATGCACTTTCCTCCACAAAACTATTGGGAGCAAATCAACAACTCCCTAGGAGAATTGAGTTCCAACATGGGACAACTAAGGGTGGAGCACCAAGAACATTCCATCCTCCTCCATGAAATTAGAGAAGATCAAAGAATCATGAGAGAGGAGCAACAAAGGCAAGGAAGAGACATTGAGGAGCTCAAGCACTCCATAAGATCTTCAAGAGGAAGAACAAGCCGCCATCACTAAGGTGGACCCGTTCTTTAATTTCCTTGTTCCTTATTTTCCTGTTTTTCGAAAATCATGCTTATGTTATCCACGTTTGTGTCTTGTGATCATTATTGTCTATGCCTTAAAGTTATGAATGTCCTATGAATCCATCACCTTTCTTAAATGAAAAATGTTCTTAATTGAAAAAAAGAAGAATTGCATGAATTTTAAATTTTATAACAGATTAATTATTTTGATGTGGTGGCAATACTTTTGTTTTCTGAATGTATGCTTAAACAGTGCATATGTCTTTTGAATTTATGGTTCATGAATGTTGGCTCTTGAAAGAATGATGAAAAAGGAGACATGTTACTGAGGATCTGAAAAATCATAAAAAAATGATTCTTGAAGCAAGAAAAAGCAGTGAATACAAAAAAAAAGAAAAAAAGAAAAAAAAAAGAAAAAAAAGGAAGAAAAAGAAAAAAAAAGAAAAAGAAAGAAATAAAGTTGTGATCCAAGGCAAAAAGAGTGTGCTTAAGAACCCTGGACACCTCTAATTGGGGACTCTAGCAAAGCTGAGTCACAATCTGAAAAGGTTCACCCAATTATGTGTCTGTAGCATGTATGTATCCGGTGGTAATACTGGAAGACAGAGTGCTTTGGGCCACGGCCAAGACTCATAAAGTAGCTGTGTTCAAGAATCATCATACTTAACTAGGAGAATCAATAACACTATCTGGATTCTGAGTTCCTATAGAAGCCAATCATTTTGAATTTCAAAGGATATAGTGAGGTGCCAAAACTGTTCAGAGGCAAAAAGCTAAAAGCCCCGCTCATCTAATTAATACTGATCTTTATAGATGTTTTTGGAATTCATTGCATATTCTCTTCTTTTTATCTTATTTGATTTTCAGTTGCTTGGGGACAAGCAACAAGTTAAGTTTGGTGTTGTGGTGAGCGGATAATTTATACACTTTTTGGCATTGTTTTTAGTATGTTTTTAGTATGTTTTAGTTAGTTTTTAGTATATTTTTATTAGTTTTTAGTTAAAATTCACTTTTCTGGACTTTACTATGAGTTTGTGTGTTTTTCTGTGATTTCAGGTATTTTCTGGCTGAAATTGAGGGACCTGAGCAAAAATCTGATTCAGAGACTGAAATGGACTGCAGATGTTGTTGGATTCTGACCTCCCTGCACTCGAAGTGGATTTTCTTGAGCTACAGAAGCCCAATTGGCGCGCTCTCAACGGCGTTGTCCATACTTTGCCCGAGATTTGATGGCCCAAACTGGCGTTCCAAATCAGCTTAAGAATGCCCGGCGTTAAATGCCGGAACTGGCATAAGAATGGGAGTTAAACGCCCAAACAGGCACAAAAGCTGGCGTTTAACTCCAAGAAGAGTCTCTACACGAAAATGCTTCAATGCTCAGCCCAAGCACACACCAAGTGGGCCCGGAAGTGGATTTTTCTATCATTTACTCATTTCTGTAAACCTTAGGCTACTAGTTCTTTATAAATAAGACCTTTGCTATTGTATTTTCATCTTTAGATCTTTGAATCTTTGGATCCTTGATCATTTTGAGTCTTTTGATCATGTATTGGGAGGCTGGCCATTCGTCCATGCCTAGACCTTGTTCTTATGTATTTTCAACGGTGGAGTTTCTACACACCATAGATTAAGGTGTGGAGCTCTGGTGTACCTCGAGTATTAATGCAATTACCATTGTTCTTCTATTCAATTCAGCTTGTTCTTATTCCAAGATTTTCATTCGCACTCAAGAACTTGATGAATGTGATGATTATGTGATGCTCATCATCATTCTCACTTATGAACGCGTGCCTGACAACCACTCCCGTTCTACAAGCAAACAAGGCTTGAATGTTTATCTCTTGGATTCCTTAATCGGAATCTTCGTGATATAAGCTAGAATTGATGGCGGCATTCAAGAGAATCCGGAAGGTCTATACCTTGTCTGTGGTATTCTGAGTAGGATTCAATGATTGAATGACTGTGACGAGCTTCAAACTCCTGAAGGCTGGGCGTTAGTGACAGACGCAAAAGAATCAATGGATTCTATTCCAACCTGATTGAGAACCGACAGATGAATAGCCGTGCCGTGACAGGGTGCGTTGAACATTTTCACTGAGAGGACGGGACTGTAGCCACTGACAACGGTGATGCCCAACATACAGTTTGCCATGGAAAGGAGTAAGAAGGATTGGATGAAGACAGTAGGAAAGCAGAGAGACAGAAGGGACAAAGCATCTCCATTCGCTTATCTGAAGTTCTCACCAATGAATTACATAAGTATCTCTATCTTTATTTTATGCTTTATTCATATATCACCCATAACCATTTGAATCTGCCTGACTGAGATTTACAAGGTGACCATAGCTTGCTTCATACCAACAATCTCTGTGGGATCGACCCTTACTCGCGTAAGGTTTATTACTTGGACGACCCAGTGCACTTGCTGGTTAGTTGTGCGAAGTTGTGAAATTATGTTTATACCATGGTATTGAGCACCAAGTTTTTGGATTCATTACCGGGGATTATTTGAGTTGTGAAAAGTAGTGATCACAATTTCGTGCACCAACTACCCCAGGACTCTTGAAATAAAGATTTCGTTTGCAGAGGCACTTGAGCAAATACCCTCTTATGCTAAGTTCATGAAAGAGAGCTTAAGTCATAAGAAGGATTGGAGGGAGACTGAGAAAGTTTACCTCACTGAAGAATGCAGTGTAGTCATTCTGAAAAGCTTACATGAGAAGCTTAAAGATCCTGGAAGCTTTATGATACCATGCACATTAGAAGGTACTTGTACCAAGCAAGCTCTATGTGATCTTGGGGCAAGTATCAACCTAATACCTGCATCTACTATCAAAAAGCTTGGATTGACTGATGAAGTCAAACTAACCCAGATATGTCTCCAACTTGCTGATGGTTCCATTAAACACCCATCAGGCGTGATTGAAGGAACCAGAGAGAATAATAGAACCTCTGAAAATCCCTCAGAAAGAGGAGAAACCTCCCAAACCCGAGCTCAAACCATGACCACCATCCCTGAAATATGCATTTCTGGGAGAAGGTGATACCTTTCCTGTAATCATAAGCTCTACCTTAGAGCCACAGGAAGAGGAAGCACTAATTCAAGTGCTAAGGACACACAAGACAACTCTTGGACAGTCCATCAATGATCTTAAGGGCATCAGCCCAGCCAGATGCATGCACAAAGTCCTATTGGAGGGTGACACTAAGCCAGTAGTTCAACCACAGAGGCGGCTGAATCCAGCCATGAAGGAGGTGGTGCAGAAGGAGGTCACTAAATTACTAGAGGCTGGGATTATTTATCCTATTTCTGATAGCCTCTGGGTAAGCCCTGTCCAAGTCGTCCCTAAGAAGGGTGACATGACAGTGGTTCATAATGAAAAAAATGAACTAGTTCCTACAAGAACAGTTATAGGGTGGCGTATGTGTATTGATTACAGAAGGCTCAACACAGCTACCAGAAAGGATCATTTTTCTTTTACCATTCATAGACCAGATGCTAGAAAGACTAGCAGGTCATGAATACTACTGCTTACTGGATGGATATTCAGGTTATAATCAAATTGTAGTAGATCCCCAGGATCAAGAGAAAACAGCATTCACATGCCCATCTGGAGTATTTACATACAGAAGGATGCCATTTGGTCTGTGCAATGCACCTGCAACCTTTCAAAGATGCATGCTCTCTATTTTCTCTGATATGGTGAAAAATTTTCTGGAAGTCTTCATGGATGACTTTTCAGTGTTTGGAGACTCATTCAGCTCCTGTCTTGACCATCTAGCACTTGTTCTAAAGAGATGCCAAGAGACTAATCTGGTTTTAAACTGGGAGAAATGTCACTTTATGGTGACTGAAGGAATTGTCCTTGGGCACAAAATTTTGAACAAGGGAATAGAGGTGGATCAAGCTAAGGTGGAGGTAATTGAAAAATTACCACCACCTGCCAATGTTAAGGCAATCAGAAGCTTTCTGGGACACGCAGGATTCTATAGGAGGTTTATAAAAGATTTTTCAAAAATTGCCAAACCTCTGAGTAATCTGCTAGCTGCTGACACGCCATTTATCTTTGATAAAGAGTGTCTGTAGGCGTTTGAGACTCTGAAAGCTAAGTTGGTCACATCACCAGTCATCTCTGCACCAGACTGGACATTACCATTTAAACTAATGTGTGATGCTAGTGACCATGCCATTAGTGCAGTGCTGGGACAAAGGCATGACAGGCTTCTGCACATCATTTACTATGCTAGTCGTGTTTTAAATGACGCACAGAAGAACTACGCAACCACAGAAAAAGAGTTACTTGCTGTAGTTTACGCCATTGACAAGTTCAGATCTTATTTAGTAGGATCAAAAGTGATTGTGTACACTGACCATGCTGCTCTTAAATATCTACTCACAAAGCAGGATTCAAAATCCAGACTCATCAGATGGGTGTTGCTTCTGTAGGAGTTTGATATAGAAATAAGAGACAGAAAAGGGACAGAGAACCAAGTAGCAGATCATCTGTCCCGAATAGAACCAGTAGAAGGGGCGTCCCTCCCTCTTACTGAAATCTCTGAAAACTTTCTGAATGAGCACCTCTTTGCCATCCAGGAAGTGCCATGGTTTGCAGACATTGCAAACTACAAGGCAGTGATATTCATACCCAAAGAGTACAGTAGGCAGCAAACAAAGAAATTGATCACGGATGCAAAGTACTATCTTTGGGATGAACCATATCTCTTCAAGAGATGTGCATACGGAGTAATCCGTAGATGTGTGCCTAAAGAAGAAGCACAGAAGATCCTCTGGCACTACCATGGATCACAGTATGGAGGACATTTTGGAAGTGAGCGAACAGCTACAAGAGTACTCCAATGTGGCTTCTACTGGCCTACTCTCTATAAAGACTCCCGAGTGTTTGTACTTAATTGTGACAGTTGCCAAAGATCTGGCAATTTGCCTCACAATTATGCCATCCCTCAACAAGGGATCTTGGAGATTGAGTTGTTTGATGTATGAGGTATTGACTTCATGGGACCTTTCCTACCATCATACTCAAACACTTATATTCTAGTGGCAGTAGATTATGTATCCAAATGGGTGGAAGCTATTGCAACACCCACTAATGATACTAAGACAGTGCTGAAATTCCTCCAGAAATACATCTTCAGCAGATTTGGTATCCCTAAAGTACTAATCAGTGATGGGGGCACTTATTTCTACGATAAACAGCCTTACTCTGCTTTGGTTCGATATGGAGTTAGCCACAGGGTAGCTACTCCATATCATCCACAGACAAATGGGCAAGTTGAAGTCTCTAATAGAGAACTTAAAAGAATCCTGGAATGGACTGTGATTAACCGTAGAAGGGAGTGGGCAAAAAGCTTGGATGATGCTTTGTGGGCATACAGAACAGCATTCAAGACACCTATAGGAACTTCTCCATACCAGCTGGTGTATGGAAAAGCCTGTCACTTGCCAGTGGAACTGGAACATAAGGCCTATTGGGCAACCAGATTCCTAAACCTTGATGCCAAGTTAGCTGGAGAAAAATGATTGCTCTAGTTAAATGAACTAGAGGAATTCAGACTCAATGCTTTCGAAAATGCAAAAATTTACAAAGAAAAAGCTAAAAGATGGCATGATGAGAAACTATCATCCAGAGTCTTTGAGCCAGGGCAGAAAGTTCTGCTATTTAATTCTAGGCTCAGATTATTCCCCAGGAAATTGAAATCCCGGTGGAGAGGTCCATATGTGATTACAAGTGTGTCACCATATGGATATGTGGAGCTTCAAGATAATGATTCTAACAAAAATTTCATTGTTAATGGACAGAGAGTTAAACATTATCTTGAAAGCAATTTTGAGCAAGAATGCTCAAAACTGAGACTTGATTAAAGCCCAGTAATAGTCCAGCTAAAGACAATAAAGAAGCGCTTGTTGGGAGGCAACCCAGCCATTTACAAAGCTTATTTGTTAATTAATTGATTTTTACAGGTTTATGTCAATTATCTTCAAGATAAAATAGCAATAACTCGAGTTCACAGAGTTACAAAAGGATTCAGAGGATAAGACAGCAAAAAGAAGCTCACTGGTGCGAAAAAAAAGCCAGTAAGAGCTATTTTGGGCGCTGAACGCCCAAAAGAAGCACTTACTGGGCATTCAACGCCAATAAGGATAGCCATCTGGGCGTTAAACGCCAGAAAGAAGCATCTTCTGGGCATTGAACACCATAAAGAAGCACCTTCTGGGCGTTCAACGCCAAATTTATAGCGTCCTGGGCGTTCAGAAAAAACGCCCAGTGACAAAGGAGTTCCTGGCGTTCAACGCCATCTAGAAGCAACAGCTGGGCATTGAACGCCCAGGAGAAGCTGCAAATGGGCGTTAAACGCCCAAAACATGCAGCGTTTGGGCGTTTAACGCCAGGATTGTGGGGAGGAGGTAATTTCGTTTTTAATTCACATTTTTCAAAATTTTTATATTCCAATTCATGATTTCTTGCATAAACATGTTACAAACTCTCATCCTTCAATTCCAAAAATTTTAATCCTAATTTCTAAAATCCCTTTTTCAAAAATATCAAATGTATCTTAATTCATAAACACAAATCCTTTTCAAATCCCATCCAACTCCTTTTCAAATTTTTTTTTTAAAAAACTCAATTATCTTTTAAAATCTTTTTCAAAATAAAAATTTAGATTTATCTTTTTCAAATATCATTCACAACTTTTTAATTTTAAATTATATCTTTTTCTTATCATATTTATCTTTTATAAATCATATCTTCTATCTTATCTTTCTTCAAAATTTTCGAAAACCCACCCCCTCCCTTTAAATCAACATTCGGCCTCCCTCCTCTCATCCACCATTCGATACTAGCTCTCCTTCTATCCCTCTTCTTTCCTTTCTTTTGCTTGAGGACAAGCAAACCTCTAAGTTTGGTGTGTAAATCCGTGATCATTAAACCATATTCACTAAGATCATGGCTCCTAAAGGAAAATAACCCACTCCAAGAGCCAAGAAAGAGAGTATCTCAAAACCACTTTGGAATCAAGGGAAGTTCTTAACCAAAGAACATTCAGACCATTATTACAAAATAATGGGTCTAAGGTCAGTGATCCCCGGAAGTCAAATTCGATCTGAAAGAAGATGAATATCCGGAGATCCAAGAGCAAATTCAAAACAGGAGCTGGAAATCCTAGCTAATCATGAGACAAAGGTGGGAAGAAATATGGTTCAAGAATTCTACGCTAATCTATGGCAAACAGACAGGCAAAGAATATCTGGAACTGCTCTCTATGACTATCGAACCTTGGTTAGAGGAAAGATTGTTCACATTCACCCTGATAAAATCAGGTGGATCTTTAAGCTACCCCAGCTGAAAGATGACCCAAACTCCTTTAATAGGAGAATGATGAGAACAAATAAAGGCCTGGACAAGATTCTAGAGGACATATGCCTCCCTGGAGCCAGGTGGACCACCAGCACCAAGGGCGTCCCAAATCAACTCAAAAGAGAAGATCTCAAACCAGTTGCCAGAGGCTGGCTGGACTTCATTGGGCATTCTATACTGTCCACTAGCAACCACTCTGAGGTCACTGTTAAAAGAGTAGTGATGATCCACTGCATTATGTTAGGAAGAGAAGTGGAAGTTCATCAGTTGATTTTATGTGAACTTTACATAATTGCAAACAAGAATTCCAAAGATGCCAAATTGGCTTATCCTAGCTTAATATCTATGCTATGTAAAGATGTTGGAGTAAAGATGGGAATAACTGAGTATATCTCAGTTGAGCGATCAATCACCAAAACATCAATGGAAAAACAACAAGGGCAGGATGAGCCCATCAAGAGGAGAGCACAGGAATTCCTCCCAGAATTTCCTCAATTTGAATACTGGGAGCATCTTGAAGCATCGGTTACCAAGTTGCAAGAAGCTATGGACCATATAAAGGAAGAACAGAATAATCAAAATAGCATGCTTTGCAAACTGCTTGGGGAACAAGAGGAGCAAATGCGTGACTTGAAGGAACTGAAACGTCAGAAATTATCTCTTGAAGGATCAAGCACCCCACAGACTAGAGGAACATCCACTTCCCAAAATAAAGGTTGTTGAGTCCTAATCTTAGCTTTACTCTGTGATAGTTATCATATAGATTTATCCTATATAGGTGCCTCCGTACGCGTCTTGGCCAAAAAGATGTCAATGCGTACACATACATGTGTGTGCGCACGCATACCCCTATTTTCAGCAAATCATTATTTTGTGTTTTCAAACCCAATTTGACCTCATAAACCTCTATTTTCATATTGTTAGTTCTAAATTTGTTTAGTAAGCCTAGTAATAAGTTGTAATTAGGAAATAGAGATAACTTGGGGATGAAGTAAAGGTTAAAAGTAATGAGTTATATGAGAAGAATGTGTATGCTTGGAGAATATATGATGCCATGGCTATGACAAACAATTATGTAATGAATATAAATGATTATGAATGAATTAGGGAAATGATGAAAACTGAATTGTATTGTGAAATTGAAGAATTATAAATGAATTATAATGATAATGAAATTGAAATTGATTGTGTTATGCCTCCGGGTAGGATGCAATGGTGTTATCCACTTGCTCTGGGTAAGAGGCAAGATTGCCGGGTAAAATGCATTGGTGTATCCACTTGCTCTGGTTAGGAGTTGGAAGCTCCGGGTAAGATGTAAGGGTCGATTATATCGCCGCTTACTCCGGGTTGAGAACTATAATAGCGCCTGGGTAAGAGGCAGGGTAAAGTTGTCCCCTGCTCCGGGTACGTGGGTAAGATGCAAGGGTTGCGACATTGTCCCATTTGCTCTGTGTTTGGTGTTCTATCCACGGTTAGCTACCAGGACATGTCATGCTGGCTAAGTAACCGACAATTGATATCAACAGCCATAGGACAGGCATGCATCATAAGCATATTGTTTGAATTGCTTGTTCATGCTCTAATTGGGGATGCCTATGTGACTTGCATATGTCCACTTGTATAAGTGGTACTTGCATTACTTGTATCCTAATTGTGTTTGTTATTGTCTGCTTGCTTGTCTGTGTGATTCTACTGGTGATGGAGGTTGATGAGCGGATATTTTATAAGCTTTTTGGGGGTAATTTCATGTAGATTTTAGTATATTTTAGTTAGTTTTTAGTATAATTTTATTAGTTTTTAGGCAAAATTCATATTTCTAGACTTTACTATGAGTTTGTGTGTTTTTTTGTAATTTCAGGTATTTTCTGGCTGAAATTGAGAGAGCTAAGCAAAAATCTGACTTAGGCTGAAAAAGGACTGCTGATGTTGTTGGATTCTGACCTCCCTACACTCGGAATAGATTTTTTGGAGCTACAGAAGTCCAATTCGCGCGCTCTCAAATGGGTTGGAAAGTAGACATCCAGGGCTTTTTAGCAATATATAATAGTCCATACTTTGCGTGAAGATAAACGACGTAAACTGGCGTTCAACCCAAATCCATGTTGCAGTTTGGCGTTCAGCGCCAGAAACAGGTTGCAAGTTGGAGTTCAACGCCAGAAACAGGTTACAACCTGGCGTTCAACTCCAGAAACAGCCCAGGCACGTGAGAAGCTTAAGTCTCAATCCCAGCACACACCAAGTGGGCCCCAGAAGTGGATTTCTGCACTATCCACCTAGTTTACTCATTTTCTGTAAACCTAGGTTACTAGTTTAGTATTTAAACAACTTTTAGAGATTTATTTTATATCTCATGACATTTTTAGATCTGAATTTTATACTCTTTGACGACATGAGTCTCTAAACTCCATTGTGGGGGGTGAGGAGCTCTGCAGAGTCTCGATGAATTAATATTATTATTTCTGTTTTTCATTCAAACATGCTTGTTCCTATCTAAGATGTTCATTCGCGCTTCACTATGAAGAAGGTGATGATCCGTGACACTCATCACCTTCCTCAATCCATGAACGTGTTCCTGACAACCACCTCTGTTCTATATTAGATTGAATGAGTATCTCTTAGATTCCTTAATCAGAATCTTCGTGGTATAAGCTAGAATTGTTGGCGGCATTCATGAGGATCCGGAAAGTCTAAACCTTGTCTGTGGTATTCCGAGTAGGATTCTGGGATTGGATGACTGTGACGAGCTTCAAACTCGCGAGTGTTGGGCGTAGTGACAGACACAAAAGGATCAATGGATCCTATTCCGACATGATCGAGAACCAACAGATGATTAGCCATGCTGTGACAGAGCATTTGGACCATTTTCACTGAGAGGATGGGAGGTAGCCATTGAAAACGGTGACACCCTACATACAGCTTGCCATGGAAGGAGCCTTGCATTTATGAAAGTGAGAAAGCATTATGTTACAGGAATTCAGAAGACAAAGCATCTCCAAAACTCCAACATATTCTCCATTATTGAGTAACAATTACTTATTCCAAATACTTTCACTTTTTACAATTAAATTCAAAGAACCTTATTGGAATCCTGACTAAGATTAATAAGATAACCATAGCTTGCTTCATACCAACAATCTACGTGGGATCGACCTTACTCAGGTAAGGTATTACTTGGACGACCCAGTACACTTGCTGGTTAGTTGTGCGGATTGCAAAAGTGTGATTGCAATTTTGTGCACCAGAGGTTTTGGAGGAAAGAGGATGATGGAGGGTTAGGTTAAAGTATTTGGTTAAGTTTAGGAATCTTTAGAAAACTACCCTTATTTATGGTTTCAGTTTTAATTCTTAAGTTTTATAATCTGAGTGTCGGCATTCTATGATTGCCTCTGGCATTCCCAGAACCTTATATCTTATGTGTGTGGCACCTTTACCATGCTGAGAACCCCCGGTTCTCATTTCATACTATGTTGTTGTTTTTCAGATGCAGGTCGAGAGGCACCTCGGTAGGCGTCTGGAATTTTTGCGGCAAAGTGGTTTACTTTGGGTTTTCCTTTTGTTACTTTGATTTTATTATGTATAAATGTATAGTTTCTCTCCTTGTGTATAAGAATGCTTTGTTTATGTACCTCTTAGAGGTTTTATGGAGAACTAGGGTTTACGTATGTGCATTTTGGGACTTGGGGCTATGTATATATATACGTAAATATTCTTCGGCCAGCCTTAGTTTCGCAGGCTAAGTTAGGAGCTTGTTATTTTGTACCCTTGATCCTCTACTCTTATCTTTTGTATAATTATGTTAGTGGACTTTAGATTTCTTCGTACGCAAGTAATCACATTTTCTGAGCGTTGCGCTTTTATATTTTGTGATTTTTGCTTTACCTCTTCATCAAGGCTCCTCGTATGTTAAATCTTTTCAATTATATATATATATATATATATATATATATATATATATATTTTAGAGGTTGTAGTGTCTCGCCACCTCTGCTTTACATCCTAGGTGTAAAGCTCTGTGTGGTAGGGTGTTACATTAATCACTTACAGCCTTGCCATTGAAAGAATCACTTATCGTTAAAGTAGTCAGTAAGAAGTATTAATCCGGAAGAACAAGCATCTCTGAGGCCTTAACTAATTTCTTACTATTGTTTCTACGTCAATTCTTTATTGCTTTTGTTATTGTTTTTTTTATGCGCCTTCAACAACAACAATCAACTTTCTATTCACCTGACTAAGATCTGCAGGATAATCATAGCTTGCTCAATTTGACAATCCTCGTGTGATCAACCCTCACTCACCTGAGGTATTAGTTTGATGAACCGGTGCACTTGCCGGTTCAGTTCTGCGAGTTCTAATTTTGCGCACCAATTAGTACAACATAACACTTTACTTTCTTTTCAAAAAAAGTCACGCCATTGTAAAGGAGCTGATTGGGTTTAGAGCAAGAGTGCACGCGTGTGCAAGGAATGAAGCTGAGTTCATTATGTCTCTTATCTAATGAAATGATTTTGGTTTTGAGGTTACAAGATATGTTTGTGATGTCTCTGTTCCTCATTAGAGGGAGAAGATGATGGACTCTGTGTGTTTTTAATTCCAAAGGAAACTCAACATCCTTGTAAGCTCTCTTATTCCTTTGCATTTCATATGTTTGATATTATTCTCCAACTAACACTATTGTGTACGTTTTGAATTCACATTAATTGATACATCAATACCGGTATAGATAAACAATGTAGGGACAAACATTAGGAAAGCAATGAGAGAACTCACTACTTCAGAGCTTTCCAAACTAATGGGATACATACGTGTAAACAAAGAGGAAAATATGTGTAGATATGTGCATAATTCGAGTCTATAAATTTTCAAATAATAATAGGAAAAAAGCTTTAATATTCTTATAGTTGAAACTTTACACTATAATTTGAAGGTGCAGGAGGATGACTTTGTTAGTTTAGTTTGAAGTGTTGTTAGTTTTAGTTCTGGTCATATTGCTTGCTTGTTAAGTGTAGGATTAGACCACAGATTATGTACAGTAAATGAATATGTATAGGATTTGCTTTTTTATTATAATTTTCCTAATACTAATAGTATCAAAAATAAATTAATGACACAATAAACTAATAGTTAAAGCATTTACAATGCACCATATTCGGATGTTTTTGAAAATATACTTTTGTATGTTATTGTTCTTTCTAAAATAGTTTGAAAAGAAAAGTCACAATCGTAAATGCTGCAGGAAATGTTCAAGGATGTTAATGTATAAAAAATTAATCAGGATCTGGGGCATCCAACGAAATAAGACCAAGATGATCTGCAACTCTTGCGGCCATCTCCTTCGCTATATCTACAACAACTGTTGGGTATATTAGTATGAGAAGATGACAAAGTCTTTTATTGTGTTTTGGTTTCAAGGCACGATTAGATCACTTTCTTTAGAGATATTTGTCCCCACACTTAGTTGCTACAGGGTTGATGACAATACTCTCCCAGGATACAATGAAACCTAAGAATTTCTTAATTAGCAATAGTAAGAAATTCTCAACTCTCTTGAACAAAGAAAATATCTTAATAGTTGAGTAAATTGTACACTTAGTACTTATATATTTGAAAATAGTGGACAAGAACTTATTTAAACATATTGCACATAGCAATTATGATTAGTTACGTACACAAATGGTTGTGTCTTTTTATTGCCAATAGATATAATATTTTGAACATACACAATTCTTTAAAGAGTTGTGTCCCTTTAGCCAATAGACATAATGTTTTGAACATACACAATTCTTAAAAGGTTGTGTCCGTTTAACGAAATGGTACTAAACGGTTAGTAACCGTTTATTAATATTAATAATAATATTAATAATAATATCAATAATATTAATAATGTTAATTAATCAAATTTGTAAATACCCTTCAATCCCACGCTATTTACAAAATTTAAATGTCATACAAGTATATGCATAAAGAATGTGTCACTAAGATTAAACATTCTTTTAGTGTAAATTTTAAAGTTCTAACAAAGTAATAAGTGTCTAATCGATTAAACCTATACTCCATATGGTAGTACCAAAACTCACACACATTATTTATACCCTCCAAGTTCAAGAGTTTATAATTTTAAGCACTTATATGGCCTTGTGCTCATCCTAGTTTCATGAATATTTTATGAGAATAAAACCTCTAAAATTCTTGATTTGAGCGGCACCACTCTTATATTCATATAGGTGGAATTTTTTGATAAATAATATTATCATTCCATTAAGAGTTTTAACTCACCCTCCTTATTTATTGTAAATAGCACTAAATCCTATACCTTAGTGCTCCAATTGCTAAATAACTTGTTATTACCCATTAAACCTTGAAACTAGTGGTCTACTAGAATAAAGTTGGGTTCCCATTATTTAGTAATAATAGGTTTTAATCCCATTTTAGTAGTAGTCTCTTTGATTTTATCCCTTGACAAACCTTTAGTCAAAGGGTCTGATAAATTTCCTTGGGATCTTACATAAGTGATGGTGATTACACCATCATCTATTAGTTGCCTCACAAACTCATGTCTCAAACTTATATGTCTAGAATTTCCATTATAAACCTTATTATATGCTCGAGACATGGTTGATTCACTATCATAGAAGATTGAAATGGATGTCGTCTGCTGTGGCCACAGCTTTATATCATATAACAAATTTCTTAATCATTCCGCTTCTTTACCTGCGGCTGATAAAGCTACAAACTCAGCCTCCATAGTAGAATGTGTAATACATGTTTATTTCTTTGAGGCCTGATGAATCCATATTTGATGATAAATTTTAGATTGATTTGGATGGATTTCATCACAAAACCACATTTATTTATTCAATTAGCATACTTTTGTGTTCTCTCCCTAAGTTGATCTTAATTGTGAAAACATGTTATTTTGGGCTTAATTTAACTAATTTTATTCCACTTTCATTCCATTCGATGACTTGATGTTTTTTATGAGTGATTTTAGGTATAATAGGTTGGAATGGCTTGATGAAAGTAGAGGAGAAGCATGCAATAGAGAGAAAACATGAAGAAATCAAAGGAGTTGCACACAGCCATGTGTGCGTACGCACAACATCCTGTGTGTACGCACAAGAGGAAAATTCAGCACGTGTGCGTAAGCACGAATCAGTTCACGCGACTCACTTAAAGGAAAACGTTGGGGGCGATTTCTGGGCCTCCAGAGCCCAGTTTTGGACTTTCTAAAACTGATTGAGTGTTATATCAAAGGGGCATCATTCCATGTCAAGGGGGGAGCAATTAGGGTAGATTAAAAACATGCTTTAGGTCATATTCTAGAGAAAAAAGCTCTCCATTATCTCTAGAATTAGGGTAGATTAGCTTATATCTCTCTTAGATTTAGGTTTAATTCTTGTTTTCATTTAGTTTTCCTTGCCATTTATTGTTCTTGCACCCTTGTTCTTTAATTCTACTTGTTATTTCTTTTATTTTGTTCTTTTATGTTTATGACACTTTGTTACTTTTAATTTTAATTAATGCAATTCATGTTTTATGTTTCTTATTGCTTAATTTAGTTGTTATTATTGTTTTCTTGCAATTGGTAGTTGTAGAATTTATTATTTCTTGTTATTTTACCATGCATTCTTTTTATACCTTCCAAGTGTTTGATAAAATGCTTGGTTGGATTTTTGCCTAGTTTTTCACACTCTTGGTTGGGAAATTGGGTAATTAGGTGAACTTGAGTGATGGATGTCCATTCTACATTGTGTGAGGATTGTTAGTTGATTTGGTTTCCACTAACACTAAGGCTTACATTAATAGAGTTGGCTAGGACTTGTAGATTGAGATCAATTTTGCCCTTTTGACTAGTCCTCGATGTTAGGATTGACTAATTGGGATTAATTCTACACAATTACCATGTTTGTGGTCCATAACTAGGATAGGAATCTTTAATTTTCCAATTCTTGCCAAGAGCCCTTTTTCGCCATTTAATTTCCATTTTTATTGCTTTTACTTACTTTCCATTTAATTACTTACCATTTTAATTTCTTGCCTCTTGCAATCAAAACCCCCAAATCCCCCATAGCCAATAATAGAGCATTTCATTGTAACTCCTAGGGAAGACGACTTGGGACTTAAAACTCCCGGTTTATATTTGCTTTGTATTGTGACATCTTTGAATTAAAATTTGATTGATGGTCGATTGTCGGGTTGGGACTATATTTGCAATGCCAATCTTAGTTTGAGAAAAAATTCCTAGCCCACTGATGAGCGGATAATTTATACGCTTTTTGGCATTATTTTTAGTATGTTTTTAGTATGTTTTAGTTAGTTTTTAGTATATTTTTATTAGTTTTTAGTTAAAATTCACTTTTCTGGACTTTACTATGAGTTTGTGTGTTTTTTTGTGATTTCGGGTATTTTCTGGCTGAAATTGAGGGACCTGAGCAAAGATCTGATTCAGAGGCTGAAAAGGACTGCAGATGCTGTTGGATTCTGACCTCCCTGCACTCAAAGTGGATTTTCTGGAGCTACAGAAGCCCAATTGGCGCGCTCTCAATTGCGTTGGAAAGTAGACATCCTGGGCTTTCCATCAATATATAATAGTCCATACTTTGCTCGAGATTTGATGGCCCAAACCGGCGTTCCAAATCAGCTCAAAACTGCCCGGCGTTAAACGCCGGAACTGGCACAAGAATGGGAGTTAAACGCCCAAACTGGCACAAAAGCTGGCGTTTAACTCCAAGAGAAGTCTCTACACGAAAATGCTTTAATGCTCAGCCCAAGCACACACCAAGCGGGCCCGGAAGTGGATTTTTATGTCATTTACTCATCTTTGTAAACCCTAGGCTACTAGTTTTCTACAAATAGGACCTTTCACTATTGTATTTTCATCTTTTGATCATGTTTTTATGATTGAACCCTCTTTGGGAGGCTGGTCATTCGGCCATGCCTGAACCTTGTTCTTATGTATTTTCAACGGTGGAGTTTCTACACACCATAGATTAAGGTGTGGAGCTCTGCTGTACCTCGAGTATTAATGCAATTACTATTGTTCTTCTATTCAATTCAGCTTATTCTTATTCTAAGATATCACTTGTTCCTCAACTTGATGAATGTGATGATCCGTGACACTCATCATCATTCTCACCTATGAACGTGTGCCTGACAACCACCTCCGTTCTACCTTAGATTGAGTGGATATCTCTTGGACCCCTTAATCGGAATCTTCGTGGTATAAGCTAGAATTGATGGCGGCATTCAAGAGAATCCGGAAGGTCTAAACCTTGTCTGTGGTATTCTGAGTAGGATTCAATGACTGAATGACTGTGACGAGCTTCAAACTCCTGAAGGCTGGGCGTTAGTGACAGACGCAAAAGAATCAATAGATTCTATTCCAACTTGATTGAGAACCGACAGATGATTAGCTGTGCTGTGACAGAACGCGTTGAACATTTTCACTGAGAGGACGGGACTATAGCCACTGACAATGGTGATGCCCAACATACAGCTTGCCATAGAAAGGAGTAAGAAGGATTGGATGAAGACAGTCGGAAAGCAGAGAGACGGAAGGGACAAAGCATCTCCATACGCTTATTTGAAATTCTCACCAATGAATTACATAAGTATCTCTATTCTTATTTTATGCTTTATTCATGTATCATTCATGACCATTTGAATCTGCCTGACTGAGATTTACAAGGTGACCATAGCTTGCTTCATACTAACAATCTCCGTGGGATCGACCCTTACTCGTGTAAGGTTTATTACTTGGACGACCCAGTGCACTTGCTGGTTAGTTGTGCGAAGTTGTGAAATTATGTTTAGACCATGGTATTGTGCACCAAGTTTTTGGAGCCATTACCGGGGATTGTTTAAGTTGTGAAAAGTAGAGATCACAATTTCGTGCACCAAGTTTTTGGTGCCGTTGCCGGGGATTGTTGAGTTTGGACAACTGACGGTTCATCTTGTTGCTTAGATTAGGCATTTTTCTTCAGAGTTCTTAAGAATGAATTCTAGTGTTTCAAGGTGATGTTCGTATCATCACCAAAGCTGATTGATTCTCATCAATTTAGCTCTTGAATGTAATGTCCTGCTGAAGCTTGGCTAGCCATGTCTAATCTCTTTAGACTGAAGCTTTAGACTAACATTGCATGATTCCTGGAATTCTCATTAAGAATTTTGATATCTTTATTTTCTTTTCCACTTAATTTTCGAAACATCCAAAAAAATTACAAAATCATAAAAACAAAAAATATTGTATGTTTCTTGTTGAGTTTAGTGTCTCATTTTAAGTTTGGTGTCAATTGCATGTTTCTATTCTTCTTCCATTCATTCATGTGTCTTAAGTGATCTTCAAGATGTTGTTGATGATTTCCTTGCTCTGATCTTTAAATTCTCTTATCTTGAGTGTTTTGTTGTTTCTCATGTGCATTCTCAATTTGTTAGTGTCAATAGTATACAAACTTCTAAGTTTGGTGTCTTGCATGCATTATTATTTGATTTTAGTTGCATTTTGATTATTCCTCATCATTAAAAGTCCAAAAAAATTTTTAATTTGTGTCTTTTTAAGTCAATAATACAGAGAATTGAAGATTCAGAACATACAGCGGAGGAATTAAACAGAAAAAGCTGGGCGTTCAAAACACCCAGTGAAGAAGGAAAACTGGCATTTAAACGCCTGCCAGGGTGCCTGGTTGGGCGTTTAACGCCCAAAAGGGTAGTGTTTTAGGCGTTAAACGCCAGAATGGATACCATTCTGGGCGTTTAACGCCAGGATGGCACAAGAGGGAAGATTCTGTTTTTAACTCAAATTTTTTTTCAAGTTTTCAAAATTTTTCAAAATCAAATCTTTTTCAAATCATATATTTTCAATCATAATCAATTGCTTTCTTTTTCAAAAATACTCGCTATCAATTAATGATTTGATTCAACATTTCAAGTATGTTGTCTCTTCTGTTGAGAAAAGTTTAATGTCTGAATCATATCTTTCTTGTTAGGCAGGTTATTAATTTTTAAAATCAAATCTTTTTAAATTGTTTTTCAAATCATATCTTCTCAATCACATCTTTTTAAAACCATAACTTTTCAATCATATCTTCTTAATCACATCTTTTTCAAAATAGTTTTCAATCATATCTTTTTAAATTTCTAATTTCAAAATCTTTTTCAAAAATCAGATGATTTCTTTTCCACTCTTAAGTTTTCGAAAATCAATTAGTTTTTTTTCAAAATGTTTTTAAAATCTTCTTAATTTATTTTCAAAAATTTCTTCCCCTCTTCTCACATCCTTCTATTTATGGACTAACACTCCTCCTCAATGCACAATTCGAACTCCATCATACTTGATAAGTTCGAATTCTTCTACCTCTTCCTTCTATTTTTCTTTTCCTCTGACACCTCAAGGAATCTCTATACTGTGACATAGAGGATTCCATATTTTCTTGATCTCTTCTCTTTCATATGAGCAGGAGCAAAGACAAAAGCATTCTTGTTGAGGCTGACCCTGAACCTGAAAGGACCTTGAAGCGAAAGCTAAGAGAAGCTATGGCACAACTCTCTGTAGAGGACCTAATAGAAGTCTTCAAAGAAGAAGAACCCATGGCAGCCGAAAACAACAACAATGCCAACAATGCAAGGAAGGTGCTGGGTGACTTTACTGCACCTACTCCCGACTTCTATGGGAGAAGCATCTCTATCCCTGCCACTGGAGCAAACAACTTTGAGCTTAAGCCTCAATTAGTTTCTCTAATGCAATAGAATTGCAAGTTCCATGGACTTCCATTGGAAGATCCTCATCAGTTTTTAGCTAAGTTCTTGCAAATCTGTGACACTGTCAAGACTAATGGGGTTGACCCTGAGGTCTACAGACTAATGCTATTCCCTTTTAATGTAAGAGATAGAGCTAGAATATGGTTGGACTCACAACCTAAAGAAAGCCTGAACTCTTGGGAAAAGCTAGTCAATGCCTTCTTGGCAAAGTTCTTTCCACCTCAAAAATTGAGTAAGCTTAGAGTGGAAGTCCAAACCTTCAGACAGAAGGAACGTGAATCCCTCTATGAAGCTTGGGAAAGATACAAACAATTGATCAGAAAGTGTCCTTCTGATATGCTTTCTGAATGGAGCATCATAGGTATCTTCTATGATGGTCTGTCTGAATTGTCCAAAATGTCACTGGACAGCTCTGCTGGAGGATCTCTTTATCTGAAGAAGACGCCTGCAGAAGCTCAAAAACTCATTGAAATGGTTGCAAATAACCAATTCATGTACACTTCTGAAAGGAATCCTGTGAGCAATGGGACAAATCAGAAGAAAGGAGTTCTTGAGATGGATACTCTGAATGCCATATTGGCTCAAAACAAAATATTGACTCAGCAAGTCAATTTGATTTCTCAAAGTCTGTCTGGAATGCAAAATGCACCAGGCAGTACTAAGGATGCTTCATCTGAAGAAGAAGCTTATGATCTTGAGAACCCTTCAATGGAATAGGTGAATTACATGGGAGAACCCTATGGAAACACCTATAATTCTTCATGGAGAAATCATCCAAATCTCTCATGGAAGGATCAACAGAGACCCCAACAAGGTTTCAATGATAATAATGGTGGAAGAAACAGGTTTTACAATGGCAAGCCTTTTCCATCATCTTCTCAGCAACAGACAGAGAATTCTAAGCAGAACCACTCTGACTTAGCAACCATGGTCTCTGATCTAATCAAAACCACTTAAAGTTTCATGACTGAAACAAGGTCCTCCATTAGAAACTTGGAGGCACAAGTGGGACAGCTGAGCAAGAAAATTACTGAACTCCCTCCTAGTACTCTTCCAAGCAATACAGAAGAAAATCCAAAAGGAGAGTGCAAGGCCATCAACATGGCCAAATTTGGAGAGGAGGAAGAGGCAGTGAACGCCACTGAGAAAGACCTCAATGGACGTCCACTGGCCTCCAATGAGTTCCTTAATGAGGAACCATGGGAATCTGAGGCTCACACTGAGACCATAGAGATTCCATTGAATTTACTTCTGCCATTCATGAGCTCTGATGAGTATTCTTCCTCTGAAGAGGATGATGATGTCACTGAAGAGCAAGTTGCTAAATACCTTGGAGCAATCATGAAGCTAAATGACAATTTATTTGGTAATGAGACTTAGGAGGATGAACCCCCTTTGCTCACCAAAGAACTGGATGACTTGTTTAGGCAGAAATTACCTCAAAAGAGACAAGATCCTGGGAAGTTTTCAATACCTTGTACCATAGGCACCATGACCTTTAAGAAGGCTCTGTGTGACCTAGGATCAAGCATAAACCTCATGCCTCTCACTGTAATGGAGAAGCTAGGGATATTTGAGGTGCAAGCTGCAAGAATCTCAATAGAGATGGCAGACAACTCAAGAAAACAAGCTTATGGACTTGTAGAGGATGTTCTGGTAAAGATTGAAGACCATTACATCCCTTCTGATTTAATAGTCCTAGAGACTGGGAAGTGCATGGATGAATCCATCATCCTTGGCAGACCCTTCCTAGCCACATCAAAGGCTGTGATTGATGTTGACAGAGGAGAATTGATCATTCAAGTGAATGAAGAATCCTTTGTGTTTAAGGCTCGAGGATATCCCTCTGTTACCATGGAGAGGAAGTATGAAGAGTTTCTCTCAAAACAGAGTCAAAAAGAGCCTCCACAGTCAAACTCTAAGTTTGGTGTTGGGAGGCCACAACCAACTTCTAAGTTTGGTGTTGAACCCCCACATTCAAACTCTAAGTTTGGTGTTGGGAGGTTCCAACATTGCTCTGAGTATCTGTATGGTTCCATGAGTGCCCACTGTCAAGCTACTGACATTAAAGAAGCGCTTGTTGGGAGGCAATCCAATGTTATATTTATCTATTTTCCTTTGTTATTTTATGTTTTCTGTAGGTTGATGATCATGGGAAGTCACAAAATCAATTGAAGAAGCAAAAATAGAATGAAAAATAGAAAGAAAAATAGCACACCCTGGAGGAAAACCTTGCTGGCGTTTAAACGCCAGTAAGGGCAGCAAATTGGCATTTAACGCCCAGTCTGGCACCATTCTGGGCGTTTAACGCCAGAAAGGGGCACCATACTGGCGTTAAACGCCAGGAAAGGGCAAGAAGCTGGCGTTAAATGCCAGAAATGGGCACCAGCCCGGCGTTTAACGCCAGAATTGGCATAAAGAGCATTTTTGCTCGCCACTTGGTGCAGGGATGAATTTTCCTTGACACCTCAGGATCTGTGGACCCCACAGGATCCCCACCTACCCCACCACTCTCTCTCTTCTTCTTCACCCATTCACCAATCACCTCAACCACTCTTCCCCAAAAACCCCTCACCTATCAAATCCCATCTTTCTCTTCACCACTCACATCCATCCTTCATAAAATCCCACCTACCTCACCATTCAAATTCAAACCACTTTCCCTCCCAATCCCACCCTTACATGACCGACCCATACCACTCTCTCCACCCCTATATAAACCCATCTACACTCCTTCATTTTCACACAACCTAAACACTACTTCTCCCCCTTTGGCCGAACAACAAAGCCATCTCCATCTCCTCTATTTCTTCTTCTTCTACTCTCTTCTTTCTTCTTTTGCTCGAGGACGAGCAAACCTTTTAAGTTTGTTATGGTAAAAGCATTGCTTTTTGTTTTTCCATAACCATTTATGGCACCTAAGGCCGGAGAAACCTCTAGAAAGAGGAAAGGGAAGGCAAAAGGTTCCACCTCCGAGTCATGGGAGATGGAAAAATTCATCTCAATGGTGCATCAAGATTCAAGACCACTTCTATGAAGTTGTGGCCATGAAGAAGGTGATCCCCGAGGTCCCTTTGAAACTCAAAAAGAGTGAATACCCAGAGATCCGACATGAGATTCGAAGAAGAGGTTGGGAAGTTCTTACCAACCCCATTCAACAAGTCAGAATCTTAATGGTTCAAGAGTTCTATGCTAATGCATGGATCACCAAGAGCCATGATCAAAGTGTGAACCCGAACCCAAAGAATTGGCTTACAATGGTTCGGGGGAAATGCTTAGATTTTAGTCTGGAAAATGTAAGGTTGGCATTCAACTTGCCCATGATGCAAGGAGATGAACACCCTTACACTAGAAGGGTCAACTTTGATCAAAGGTTGGACTAAGTCCTCATAGACATTTGTGAAGAGGGCGCTCAATGGAAGAGAGATTCAAGAGGGAAGCCGGTTCAACTAAGAAGGCATGACCTCAAGCCCGTGGCTAGGGGATGGTTGGAGTTTATCCAACGCTCAATCATTCCCACTAGCAACCAGTCCAAAGTTACTATAGACCGGGCCATCATGATTCATAGCATCATGATTGGAGAGGAAGTAGAAGTTCATGAGGTTATAGCCCAAGAACTTTATAAGGTGGCGGACAAGTCCTCTACCTTGGCAAGGTTAGCTTTTCCTCATCTCATTTGTCACCTCTGTTATTCAGTTGGAATTGACATAGAGGGAGACATCCCCATTGATGAGGACAAGCCCATCACTAAGAAAAGGATGGAGCAAACAAGAGATCCCACTCATCATGAAATCCCTGAGATGCCTCAAGGGATGCACTTTCCTCTACAAAACTATTGGGAGCAAATCAACACCTCCCTAGGAGAATTGAGTTCCAACATGGGACAACTAAGGGTGGAGCACCAAGAACATTCCATCCTCCTCAATGAAATTAGAGAAGATCAAAGAATCATGAGAGAGGAGCAACAAAGGCAAGGAAGAGACATTGAGGAGCTCAAGCACTCCATAAGATCTTCAAGAGGAAGAACAAGCCGCCATCACTAAGGTGGACCCATTCTTTAATTTCCTTGTTCTTCATTTATTTGTTTTTCGAAAATTATGCTTATTTTTACCTATGTTTGTGTCTTATGGTCATTAGTGTCTTAGTGTCTATGCCTTAAATTTATGAATGTCCTATGAATCCATCACCTTTCTGGAATGAAAAATGTTCTTAAATGAAAAAGAGAAGAATTGCATGAATTTTGAATTTTATAACAGATTAATTATTTTGATGTGGTGGCAATACTTTGACTTCTGAATATATGCTCGAACAGTGCATATGTCTTTTGAATTTGTTGATTCATGAATGTTGGCTCTTGAAAGAATGATGAAAAAGGAGACATGTTACTGAGGATCTGAAAAATCATAAAAATGATTCTTGAAGCAAGAAAAAGCAGTGAATACAAAAAAAAGAAACGAAAAAAAAGAAAGAAAAAAAAAGAGAGAAAAAAAAAGAAAAAAAAAATAAAGTTGTGATCCAAGGCAAAAAGAGTTTGCTTAAGAACCCTGGACACCTCTAATTGGGGACTCTAGCAAAGCTGAGTCACAATCTGAAAAGGTTCACCCAATTATGTGTCTGTGGCATGTATGTATCCGGTGGTAATACTGGAAGACAGAGTGCTTTGGGCCACGACCAAGACTCATAAAGTAGCTGTGTTCAAGAATCATCATACTTAACTAGGAGAATCAATAACACTATCTGGATTCTGAGTTCCCATAGAAGCCAATCATTCTGAATTTCAAAGGATAGAGTGAGATGCCAAAACTGTTCAGAGGCAAAAAGCTAAAAGCCCCGCTCATCTAATTAATACTGATCTTCATAGATGTTTTTTGGAATTCATTGCATATTCTCTTCTTTTTATCTTATTTGATTTTCAGTTGCTTGGGGACAAGCAACAATTTAAGTTTGGTGTTGTGATGAGCGGATAATTTATACGCTTTTTGGCATTGTTTTTAGTATGTTTTTAGTATGTTTTAGTTAGTTTTTAGTATATTTTTATTAGTTTTTAGTTAAAATTCACTTTTCTGGACTTTACTATGAGTTTGTGTATTTTTCTGTGATTTCAGGTATTTTCTGGCTGAAATTGAGGGACCTGAGCAAAAATCTGATTCAGAGACTGAAAAGGACTGCAGATGCTGTTGGATTCTGACCTCCCTGCACTCGAAGTGGATTTTCTGGAGCTACAGAAGCCCAATCGGCGCGCTCTCAACGGCGTTGGAAAGTAGACATCCTGGGCTTTCTAGCAATGTATAATAGTCTATACTTTACTCAAGAATTGATGGCCCAAACCGGCGTTCCAAATCAGCTCAAAATTGCCCGGCGTTAAACGCCGGAACTGGCACAAAAATGGGAGTTAAACGCCCAAACTGGCACAAAAGCTGGCGTTTAACTCCAAGAAGAGTCTCTACACGAAAATGCTTCAATGCTCAGCCCAAGCACACACCAAGTGGGCCCGGAAGTGGATTTTTATGTCATTTACTCATCTTTGTAAACCTTAGGCTACTAGTTCTTTATAAATAAGACCTTTTGCTATTGTATTTTCATCTTGGTTCTTCTGGTTCCCTCTTTGGGGCCGAAGCCAATGATCACTTTTGTTCTTATGTTTTTTCAACGGTGGAGTTTCTACACACCATAGATTAAGGTGTGGAGCTCTATTGTACCTCGAGTATTAATGCAATTACTATTGTTCTTCTATTCAATTCAGCTTGTTCTTATTCCAAGATATTCATTCGCACTCAAGAACTTGATGAATGTGATGATTATGTGACGCTCATCATCATTCTCACTTATGAATGCGTGCCTGACAACCACTCCCGTTCTACATGCAAACAAGGCTTGAATTTTATCTCTTGGATTCCTTAATCGGAATCTTTGTGGTATAAGCTAGAATTGATGGCGGCATTCAAGAGAATCCGGAAGGTCTAAACCTTGTCTGTGGTATTCTGAGTAGGATTCAATGATTGAATGACTGTGACGAGCTTCAAACTCCTGAAGGCTGGGCGTTAGTGACAGACGCAAAAGAATCAATGGATTCTACTCCAACCTGATTGAGAACCGACAGATGATTAGCCGTGCCGTGACAGGGTGCGTTGAACATTTTCACTGAGAGGACAGGACTGTAGCCACTGACAACGGTGATGCCCAACATACAGCTTGCCATGGAAAGGAGTAAGAAGGATTGGATGAAGACAGTAGGAAAGCAGAGAGACGGAAGGGACAAAGCATCTCCATTCGCTTATCTGAAGTTCTCACCAATGAATTACATAAAGTATCTCTATCTTTACTTTATGCTTTATTCATATATCATTCATAACCATTTGAATTTGCCTAACTGAGATTTACAAGGTGACCATAGCTTGCTTCATACTAACAATCTCCGTGGGATCGACCCTTACTCGCGTAAGGTTTATTACTTGGACGACCCAGTGCACTTGCTGGTTAGTTGTGCGAGGTTGTGTTTATGCCATGGTATTGAGCACCAAGTTTTTGGATTCATTACCGGGGATTATTTGAATTGTGAAAAGTAGTGATCACAATTTCATGCACCAAGTTTTTGGCGCCGTTGCCGGGGATTGTTTCGAGTATGGACAACTGACGGTTCATCTTGTTGCTTAGATTAGGTACTTTTCTTCAGAGTTTTTAAGAATGAATTCTAGTGTTTCAAGGTGATGTTCTTATCATCACCAAAGCTGATTGATTCTCATCAATTTAGCTCTTGAATGCAATGTCCTGCTGAAGCTTGGCTAGCCACGTCTAATTTCTTTAGACTAAAGCTTTAGACTAACATTGCATGATTCCTGGAATTCTCATTAAGAATTTTGATACCTTTACTTTCTTCTTCCACTTAATTTTCGAAAAATCCAAAAAATTACAAAATCATAAAAACCAAAAATATTGTATGTTGAGTCTAGTGTCTCATTTTAAGTTTGGTGTCATTTGCATGTTTCTGTTCTTCTTGCATTCATTCATGTGTCTTAAGTGATCTTCAAGATGTTCTTGATGATTTCCTTGCTTTGATCTTTGAATTCTCTTGACTTGAGTGTTTTGTCATATGCATTCTCATTTTGTTAGTGTCAGTAGTATACAAAACTGCTAATTTTGGTGCCTTGCATGCATTGTTATTTGATTTTAGTTGCATTTTGATTATTCCTCATTATTAAAAATCCAAAAATATTTTTAATTTGTGTCTTTTCAAGTCAATAATACAGAGAATTGAAGATTCAGAACATACAGCAGAAGAATTACACAGAAAAAGGCTGGGTGTTCAAAATGCCCAGTGAAGAAGGCAGATTGGTGTTTAAACGCCAGCCAGGGTGCCTGGCTGGGCGTTTAACGCCCAAAAGGGTAGAGTTTTGGGCGTTAAACGCCAGAATGTGCACCATTCTGGGTGTTTAACGCCAGGATGGCACAAGAGGGAAGATTCTGTTTTTAATTCAAATTTTTTTTCAAGTTTTCAAAATTTTTCAAAATCAAATCTTTTTCAAATCATATATTCTCAATCAAATCTTTTTCAAAATCAATTTCTTTCCATTTTCAAAAATACTTGCTATCAATTAATGATTTGATTCAACATTTCAAGTATGTTGCCTTTTCTATTGAGAAAGGTTTAATGTTTGAATCATATCTTTTCTTGTTAGCCAAGTCATTAATTTTTCAAATCATATCTTCTCAATCACATCTTTTTAAAACCATAACTTTTCAATCATATCTTCTTAATCATATCTTTTTCAAAATAGTTTTCAATCATATCTTTTTGATTTTTAATTTCAAAATCTTTTTCAAAAATCACTTGATTTCTTTTCCACTCTTAGTTTTTGAAAATCAATTAGTATTTTTCAAAATGTTGTTAAAATCTTTTACTTAATTTTCAAAAATTTCTTCCCCTCTTCTCACATCCTTCTATTTATGGACTAACACTATTCCTTAATGCACAATTGGAACTCCATCTTTCTTGATAAGTTCGAATGTTCTACTTCTTCCTTCTATTTTTCTTTTCCTCTGACACCTCAAAGAATCTCTATACTGTGACATAGAGGATTCCATATTTTCTTGTTTTCTTCTCTTTCATATGAGCAGGAGCAAAGACAAAAACATTCTTTTTGAGGCTGACCCTGAACCTGAAAGGACCTTGAAGCGAAATCTAAGAGAAGCTAAGGCACAACTCTCTGTAGAGGACCTAACAGAAAACTTCAAAGAAGAAGAACCCATGGCAGCCGAAAACAACAACAATGCCAACAATGCAAGAAAGGTGCTGGGTGACTTTACTGCACCTACTCCCGACTTCTATGGGAGAAGCATCTCTATCCCTGCCATTGGAGCAAACAACTTTGAGCTTAAGCCTCAATTAGTTTCTCTAATGCAACAGAATTGCAAGTTCCATGGACTTCCATTAGAAGATCCTCATCAGTTTTTAGCTGAATTCTTGCAAATCTGTGACACTGTCAAGACTAATGGGGTTGACCCTGAGGTCTACAGACTTATGGTATTCCCTTTTGCTGTAAGAGACAGAGCTAGAATATGGTTGGACTCACAACCTAAAGAAAGCCTGAACTCTTGGGAAAAGCTAGTCAATGCCTTCTTGGCAAAGTTCTTTCCACCTCAAAAATTGAGTAAGCTTAGAGTGGAAGTCCAAACCTTCAGACAGAAGGAAGGAGAATCCCTCTATGAAGCTTGGGAAAGATACAAACAATTAATCAGAAAGTGTCCCTCTGACATGCTTTTTGAATGGAGCATCATAGGTATTTTCTATGATGGTCTGTCTGAACTGTCCAAGATGTCTTTGGATAGCTCTGCTGGAGGATCTCTTCATCTGAAGAAAATGCCTACAGAAGCTCAAGAACTAATTGAAATGGTTGCAAATAACCAATTCATGTACACTTCTGAAAGAAATCCTATGAACAATGGGACAAATCAGAAGAAAGGAGTTCTGGAGATTGATACTCTGATTGCCATATTGGCTCAGAACAAGATATTAAGTCAGCAAGTCAATTTGATTTCTCAAAGTCTGTCTGGAATGCAAGCTGCACCAGGCAGTACTAAGGACGCTTCATCTGAATAAGAAGCTTATGATCCTGAGAACCCTTCAATAGAAGAGGTGAATTACATGGGAGAACCCTATGGAAACACCTATAATTCTTCATGGAGAAATCATCCAAATCTCTCATGGAAGGATCAATAGAGACCTCAACAAGGTTTCAACAACAATAATGGTGGAAGAAACAGGTTTAGCAATGGCAAGCCTTTTCCATCATCTTCTCAGCAACAGACAGAGAATTCTAAGCAAAGCCACTCTGACTAACAACCATGGTCTCTGATCTAATCAAAACCACTCAAAGTTTCATGACTGAAACAAGATCCTCCATTAGGAATTTGGAGGCACAAGTGGGACAGCTGAGCAAGAAAATTACTAAACTCCCTCCTAGTACTCTTCCAAGCAATACAGAAGAAAATCCAAAAGGAGAGTGCAAGGCCATCAACATGGCCGAATTTGGAGAGGAGGAAGAGGCAGTGAACGCCACTGAGAAAGACCTCAATAGACGTCCACTGGACTCCAATGAGTTCCCTAATGAGGAACCATGGGAGTCTGAGGCTCTGATGCGCATAATCTTGTTATGCTACGATTTTAGGAAATTGCACGAACGGCAAAATTCCTTCCGGCAAGTGCACCGGTTATCGTCAAGTAAAAACTCACAATAGAGTGAGGTCGAATCCCACAAGGATTGGTTGAATGAGCAATTCAAATTAGAAGTTTGTTTAGTTGAGCGGAATCAACTTTTGGATGTGAATTGCATAAAGTAAATGTGGCAGGAAACGTAAATTGCAAGGAATTGAAATTGCATAAACTTAAATTGCGTGAATTAAGGTGCGAGAAAGTAAATTGCTGAAATTAAAAGGGAATTGGGGGTGATTGCATGAATTGAAATTGTAGAAGGTAAATAGAAAGTGTAGATCAGAAATGGGGAGTTCATTGGGTGTTAGGAGATATTGAAATCTCCGAATCAAAACATTTTCATCTCTTCCTCAACCAATGCATTCATTGAATCTTGCTTGGCAATCTTATATGATTGGATCCCAATTCCTTGGCTCACCAATTCTCTCTAAAAACAAATAAATTCCCAATCCCTTGGTTTAAATGTTCATAAGAAGAGATGATGCTCGATCACTGATTATACCACACAGTTTCATGAACCACAATTTGGTAGGATTACATGTCACAATATCCATCCAAACCCCAATCCAATTCACTGTGAGAAAGCTTCTCTAGCATGAATCCATCATTCCTTTCCCAAGGTTCCGAAGGATTCCAATTATGGGTAGTTTCTTTCCCAAGACAACTACCCAATGGAATTAGATCGAGAAGCTTTCTAACAAAATTCAAGAGAAAAGATTGAAGAAGAAGATAAAAACTATTATTGATTCATTGAATTACAATAGAGCTCCCTAACTGATGAGCGGATAATTTGTACGCTTTTTGGCATTGTTTTTAGTATGTTTTTAGTATATTTGGTTTAGTTTTTAGTATATTTTTATTAGTTTTTAGTTAAAATTCACTTTTCTGGACTTTACTATGAGTTTGTGTGTTTTTCTGTGATTTCAGGTATTTTCTGGCTGAAATTGAGGGACCTGAGCAAAAATCTGATTCAGAGACTAAAAAGGACTGCAGATGCTGTTGGATTCTGACCTCTCTGCACTCGAAGTGGATTTTCTGGAGCTACAGAAGCCCAATTGGCGCGCTCTCAACGGCGTTGGAAAGTAGACATCCTGGGCTTTCCAGCAATATATGATAATCCATACTTTGCCCAAGATTTGATGGCCCAAACCGGCGTTCAAAGTCACCTACAGAAATTCCAGCGTTAAACGCCGGAACTGGCACCTAAATGGGAGTTAAACGCCCAAACTGGCATAAAAGCTGGCGTTTAACTCCAAGAAGAGTCTCTACACGAAAATGCTTCATTGCTCAGCCCAAGCACACACCAAGTGGGCCCGGAAGTGGATTTTTATGTCATTTACTCATCTCTGTACACCTAGGCTACTAGTTCTCTATATAGGACCTTTTACTATTGTATTTTTCATCTCTGGACATCTAGTTCTTAGATCATTTGGGAGGCTGGCCTCACGGCCATGCCTAGACCTTGTTCTTATGTATTTTCAACGGTGGAGTTTCTACACACCATAGATTAAGGTGTGGAGCTCTACTGTACCTCGAATATTAATGCAATTACTATTGTTCTTCTATTCAATTCCGCTTGTTCTTTGTCCAAGATATCACTTGTTCTTCAACTTGATGAAGGTGATGATTGACACTCATCATCATTCTCACTCATGAACAAGGTGACTGACAACCATTCTTATTCTACAAGCATATGAGGCTTAGTGAATATCTCTTGGATTCCTGATTGCACGATGCATGGTTGATCGCCTGACAACCGAGTGCTCGCCTGACAAACGAGCCAACCATTCCGTGAGATCAGAGTCTTCGTGGTATAGGCAAGAACTGATGGCGGCATTCAAGAGAATCCGGAAGGTCTAACCTTGTCTGTGGTATTCTGAGTAGGATTCAATGATTGAATGACTGTGACGTTCTTCAAACTCCTAGCAGGCTAGGGCGTTAGTGACAGACGCAAAAGAATCAATGGATTCTATTCCGGCCTGAACGAGAACCGACAGATGATTAGCCTATGCTGTGACAGAGCATCAGGGACGTATTTTCACTGAGAGGATGGGAGGTAGCTGCTGACAACAGTGAAACCCTACACGAGCTTGCCATGGAAAGGAGTAAGAAGGATTGGATGAAGGCAGTAGGAAAGCAGAGAGACGGAAGGGAAGGCATCTTCATACGCTTGTCTGAAGCTCTTACACCAATGATATACATAAGTATCTCTATCTTTATCTTTATGCTTTATTCGTTCATCACTATACCCATTTGAGTCTGCCTGACTGAGATCTACAAGATGACCATAGCTTGCTTCATACCACCAATCTCCGTGGGATCGACCCTTACTCGCGTAAGGTTTATTACTTGGACGACCCAGTGCACTTGCTGGTTAGTTGTGCGAAGTTGTGTTTATGCCATGGTATTGAGCACCAAGTCTTTGGAGCCATTACTAGGGATTGTTTATGTTTTGAAAAGTATTGATCACAATTTCGTGCACCAAGTTTTTGGCGCCGTTGCCGGGGATTGTTTGTGTATGGACAACTGACGGTTCATCTTGTTGCTTAGATTAGGTATTTTCTTCAGAGTTCTTAAGAATGAATTCTAGTGTTTCAAAGTGATGTTCTTATCATCACCAAGCTGATTGATTCTCATCAATTTAGCTCTTGAATGCAATGTCCTGCTGAAGCTTAGCCGGCCATGTCTAATTCCTTTAGACTAAAGCTTTAGACTAACATTGCATGATTCCTGGAATTCTCATTAAGAATTTTGATACCTTTATTTTCCTTTTCACTTAATTTTCGAAAAAGCACAAAAAAAATTTACAAAATCATAAATCCAAAAATATGTCTTGTTGAGTCTAGAGTCTCATCTTAAGTTTAGTATCAATTGCATGTTTCTGTTCTTATTGCATTCATGCATGTGTCCTCATTGATCTTCAAGTTGTTCTTGATGATTTCCTTGTTTTGATCTTTGAATTCTATTGACTTGAGTGTTTTGTGTTTCTCATATGCATTCTCATGTAGTTAGTGTCAATAGTATACAAACTGCTAAGTTTGGTGTCTTGCATGCATTGTTATTTGATTTTAGTTGCATTTTGATTATTCCTCATTATTAAAAATCCAAAAATATTTTCAATTTGTGTCTTTTCAAGTCAATAATACAGAGAATTGAAGATTCAGAACATACTGCAGAGGAATTATACAGAAAAGGCTGGGCATTCAAAAATGCCCAGTGAAGAAGACAGACTGGCGTTTAAACGCCAGCCAGGGTGCCTGGCTGGGCGTTTAACGCCCAAAAGGGTATAGTTTTGGGCGTTAAACGCCAGAATGTGCACCATTCTGGGCGTTTAACGCCAGGATGGCACAAGGGGGAAGATTTGTTTTCAAAATCAATCTTTTTTCAAGTTTTCAAAGTTTTTCAAAATCAAATCTTTTTCAAATCAAATCTTTTCAATCAAATGTTTTCAAAATCAATTTCTTTCCTTTTTCAAAGATACTTACTAACAATTAATGATTTGATTGAACATTTTTTGCCTTTTCTGTTGAGGAAGGTTTTATGTTTGAATCATATCTTTTCTTGTTAGGCAAGTCATTAATTTTTAAAATCATATCTTTTCAAATTGTTTTCAAATCATATCTTTTAAAATTGTTTTTAAATCATATCTTTTAAAATTGTTTTCAAATCAAATCTTTTTAAAATGTTTTTCAAATCATATCTTTTCAATCAAATCTTTTTTTTTCTCAATCACATTTTTTTCAAAATAAGTTTTCAATCAAATCTTTTTTATTTCCAATTTCAAAATCTTTTTCAAAAATCACTTTACTTCTTTCCCACTTTTGTTTTCGAAAATCAATTAGTGTTTTTTAAAATGTTTTCAAAATCTTTTACTTAATTTTCAAAAATTACTTCCCTTCTTCTCTCATCCTTCTATTTATGGACTAACACTATTCCTTAATGCAAAATTCGAACTCCATCTTCTTGATAAGTTCGAATTTTCTACCTCTGTCTTCCATTTTTCTTCCTCTGACACCTCAAGGAATCTCTATACTGTGACATAGAAGATTCCATACTTTCTTGTTCTCTTCTCTTTCATATGAGCAGGAACAAAGACAAAGGCATTCTTGTTGAAGCTGACCCTGAGCCTGAAAGGACCTTGAAGCGAAAGCTAAGAGAAGCTAAGGCACAACTCTCTGTTGAGGACCTGACCGAATTCTTCAAAGAAGAAGAACCCATGGCAGCCGAAAACAACAACAATGCCAACAATGCAAGGAAGGTGCTGGGTGACTTTACTGCACCTACTCCCAACTTCTATGGGAGAAGCATCTCTATCCCTGCCATTGGAGCAAACAACTTTGAGCTTAAGCCTCAATTAGTTTCTCTAATGCAACAGAATTGCAAATTCCATGGACTTCCAATGGAAGATCCTCATCAGTTTTTAGCTGAGTTCTTGCAAATCTGTGACACAGTCAAGACTAATGGGGTTGACCCTGAGGTCTACAGACTGCTGCTATTCCCTTTTGCTGTAAGAGACAGAGCTAGAATATGGTTGGATTCACAACCTAAAGATAGCCTGGACTCTTGGGAAAAGCTAGTCAATGCCTTCTTGGCAAAGTTCTTTCCACCTCAAAAATGGAGTAAGCTTAGAGTGGAAGTCCAAACCTTCAGACAGAAGGATGGAGAATCCCTCTATGAAGTTTGGGAAAGATACAAACAATTAATCAGAAAATGTCCTTCTGACATGCTTTCTGAATTGAGCATCATAGGTATTTTCTATGATGGTCTCTCTGAACTATCCAAGATGTCTTTGGATAGCTCTGCAGGAGGATCTCTTCATTTGAAGAAGACGCCTACTGAAGCTCAAGAACTAATTGAAATGGTTGTAAATAACCAATTCATGTATACTTCTGAAAGAAATCCTGTGAACAATGGGACTAGTCAGAAGAAAGGAGTTCTTGAGATTGATGCTCTGAATGCCATTCTGGCTCAGAACAAGATATTGACTCAACAAGTCAATTTGATTTCTCAAAGTCTGTCTGGAATGCAAAATGCACCAAGCAGTACTAAGGATGCTTCATCTGAGGAAGAAGCTTATGATCCTGAGAACCCTTCAATGGAAGAGGTGAATTACCTAGGAGAACCCTATGGAAACACCTATAATTCTTCATGGAGAAATCACCCAAATTTCTCATGGAAGAATCAAGAGAGACCTCAACAAGGTTTCAACAACAATAATGGTGGAAGAAATAGGTTTAGCAATGGCAAGCCTTTTCCATCATCTTCTCAGCAACAGACAGAGAATTCTAAGCAGAACCCCTCTGACTTAGCAACTATGGTCTCTGATCTAATCAAAACCACTCAAAGTTTCATGACTAAAACAAGGTCCTCCATTAGGAATTTGGAGGCACAAGTGGGACAGCTGAGCAAGAAAGTTACTGAACTCCCTCCTAGTACTCTCCCAAGCAATACAGAAGAAAATCCAAAAGGAGAGTGCAAAGCCATAACCATGGCCGAATATGGAGAGGAAAGAGAGGAGGTGGACGCCACTGAGGAAGACTTCAATGGGCGTGCACCAATCTCCTCTGAGTTCCCCAATAAGGAACCATGGGAATCTGAGGCTCAAAATGAGACCATAGAGATTCCATTGGACTTACTTCTGCCTTTCATGAGCTCTGATGAGTATTCTTCCTCTGAAGAGGATGAGTATGTCACTGAAGAGCAAGTTGCTAAATACCTTGGAGCAATCATGAAGCTAAATGACAAGTTATTTGGAAATGAGACTTGGGAAGATGAACCTCCCTTGCTCACCAAAGAACTGGATGACTTGTCTAGGCAAAAATTACCTCAAAAGAGACAAGATCCTGGGAAGTTTTCCATACCTTGTACCATAGGCACCATGACCTTCAAGAAGGCCCTGTGTGACTTAGGGTCAAGTGTGAACCTCATGCCTCTCTCTGTAATGGAGAAGCTAGGGATCTTTGAGGTACAAGCTGCAAAAATCTCACTAGAGATGGCAGACAACTCAAGAAAACAAGCTTATGGACTTGTAGAGAATGTTTTGGTTAAGATTGAGGACCATTACATCCCTACTGATTTCATAGTCCTAGAGACTGGGAAGTGCATGGATGAATCCATCATCCTTGGCAGACCCTTCCTAGCCACAACAAAGGCTGTGATTGATGTTGATAGAGGTGAACTAATCATTCAAGTGAATAAAGAATCCTTTGTGTTTAAGGCTCAAGGATATCCCTCTATCACCATGGAGAGGAAGCATGAAGAGCTTCTCTCAAATCAGAGACAAACAGAGCCCCCACGGTCAAACTTTAAGTTTGGTGTTGGGAGGCCACAACCAAACTCTAAGTTTGGTGTTGAACCCCCACATTCAAACTCTAAGTTTGGTGTTGGGAGGTTCCAACATTGCTCTGAGGATCTGTGAGGCTCCATGAGAGCCCTCTGTCAAGCTATTGACATTAAAGAAGCGCTTGTTGGGAGGCAACCCAATGATTATACTTTATATATTTTCTTTTGTTATTTTGTAGGTTGATGATCATAAGAAGTCACAAAATCCATTGAAAAAGCAAAAACAGAATGAAAAACAGGAAGAAAAACAGCACACCCTGGAGGAAGAACTCACTGGCGTTTAAACGCCAGTGAGGCTAGCAGTTGGGCGTTTAACGCCCAGTCTGGCACCATTCTGGGCGTTTAACGCCAGAAAGGCGCACCAGACTGGCGTTAAACGCCAGGAAAGGGCAAGAACTTGGCGTTAAACGCCAGAAATGGGCACCAGCCCGGCGTTTAACGCCAGATTTGGCACAAAACGTGATTTTGATTGCCATTTGGTGCAGGGATGACTTTTCCTTGACACCTTAGGATCTGTGGACCCCACAGGATCCCCACCAACCCCACCACTCTCTCTTTCTTCTTCACCCATTCACCAATCACCTCATTACCTCTTCCCTAAAAAACCCCCACCTATCAAATCCCACTATCCTCATCACTCCTTCATTTTCACACACCCTAAACACTACTTCTTCCCCTAATGGCCGAAACACAAAGCCATTCCCTTCTTCCTCATTTCTTCTTCTTCTACTCTCTTCTTTCTTCTTTTCCTCGAGGACGAGCAAACCTTTTAAGTTTGGTGTGGTAAAAGCATTGCTTTTTGTTTTTCCATAACCATTTATGGCATCCAAAGCCGGTTCAACGGAGAAGGCATGACCTCAAGCCCATCACTAAGAAAAGGATGGAGCAAACAAGAGACCCCTCTCATCAAGAGATCCCTGAGATACCTCAAGGGATGCACTTTCCTCCACAAGACTATTGGGAGCAAATTAACACCTCCCTAGGAGAGCTGAGTTCCAATATGGGACAACTAAGGGTGGAGCATCAAGAATACTCCATCATCATTAGAGAAGATCAAAGAATCATGAGAGAGGAGCAACAAAGACAAGGAAGAGACATTGAGGAGCTCAAGAACTCCATAAGACCTTCAAGAGGAAGAATAAGCCGCCATCACTAAGGTGGACCCGTTCTTTAATCTCCTTGTTCTTTATTTTTCTGTTTTTCAAAAATTATGCTTTATGTTTATCCATGTTTGTGTCTTATGATCATTAGTGTCTTAGTGTCTATGCCTTAAAGTTATGAATGTCCTATGAAATCCATCACCTTTCTTAAATGAAAACTGTTTTTATCACAAAAGAACAAGAAGTACAGGATTTCAAATTCATCTTTAAAACTAGCTTAATTAGTTTGATGTGGTGGCAACACTTTTGTTCTCTGAATGTATGCTTGAACAGTGCATATGTCTTTTGAATTTGTGGTTCATGAATGTTAAAATTGTTGGCTCTTGAAAGAATGATGAAAAAGGAGACATGTTACTGAGGATCTGAAAAATCATAAAAATGATTCTTGAAGCAAGAAAAAGCAGTGAATACAAAAAAAAAAGAGAAGGAGAAAACGAAAAAAAAAACGAAAAAAAGAGAGAAAGAGAAAAAGAAAGAAAAAAAAGAAAGAAATAAAGTTGTGATCCAAGGCAAAAAGAGTGTGCTTAAGAACCCTGGACACCTCTAATTGGGGACTCTAGCAAAGCTGAGTCACAATCTGAAAAGGTTCACCCAATTATGTGTCTGTGGCATGTATGTATCCGGTGGTAATACTGGAAGACAGAGTGCTTTGGGCCACAGCCAAGACTCAATAAAGTAGCTGTGTTCAAGAATCATCATACTTAACTAGGAGAATCAATAACACTATCTGGATTCTGAGTTCCTAAAGAAGCCAATCATTCTGAATTTCAAAGGATAAAGTGAGATGCCAAAACTGTTTGGAGGCAAAAAGCTACTAGTCCCGCTCATCTAATTTGGAGCTATGTTTCATTGATAATTTGGAGTCTATAGTATATTCTCTTCTTTTTATCTTATTTGATTTTTCAGTTGCTTGGGGACAAGCAACAATTTAAGTCTGGTGTTGTGATGAGCGGATAATTTATACGCTTTTTGGCATTGTTTTTAGTATGTTTTTGGTAGTTTTAGTTGAGTTTTTAGTATATTTTTATTAGTTTTTAGTTAAAATTCACTTTTCTGGACTTTACTATGAGTTTGTGTGTTTTTCTGTGATTTCAGGTATTTTCTGGCTGAAATTGAGGGACCTGAGCAAAAATCTGATTCAAAGACTGAAAAGGACTGCAGATGCTGTTGGATTCTGACCTACTTGCACTCGAAGTGGATTTTCTGGAGCTACAGAAGCCCAATTGGCGCGCTCTCAACGGCGTTGGAAAGTAGACATCCTGGGATTTCCAGCAATATATGATAGTCCATACTTTGCCCAAGATTTGATGGCCCAAACCGGCGTTCAAAGTCACCTACAGAAATTCCAGCGTTAAACGCCGGAACTGGCACCTAAATGGGAGTTAAACGCCCAAACTGGCATAAAAGCTGGCGTTTAACTCCAAGAAGAGTCTCTACACGAAAATGCTTCATTGCTCAGTCCACACACCAAGTGGGCCCGGAAGTGGATTTTTATGTCATTTACTCATCTCTGTACACCCTAGGCTACTAGTTCTCTATATATAGGACCTTTTACTATTGTATTTTTCATCTCTGGACATCTAGTTCTTAGATCATTTGGGAGGCTGGCCTCACGGCCATGCCTAGACCTTGTTCTTATGTATTTTCAACGGTGGAGTTTCTACACACCATAGATTAAGGTGTGGAGCTCTGCTGTACCTCGAGTATTAATGCAATTACTATTGTTCTTCTATTCAATTCCGCTTGTTCTTTGTCCAAGATATCACTTGTTCTTCAACTTGATGAAGGTGATGATTGACACTCATCATCATTCTCACTCATGAACAAGGTGACTGACAACCATTCTTGTTCTACAAGCATATGAGGTTTAGTGAATATCTCTTGGATTCCTGATTGCACGATGCATGGTTGATCGCCTGACAACCGAGTGCTCGCCTGACAAACGAGCCAACCATTCCGTGAGATCAGAGTCTTCGTGGTATAGGCAAGAACTGATGGCGGCATTCAAGAGAATCCGGAAGGTCTAACCTTGTCTGTGGTATTCTGAGTAGGATTCAATGATTGAATGACTGTGACGTGCTTCAAACTCCTAGCAGGCTAGGGCGTTAGTGACAGACGCAAAAGAATCAATGGATTCTATTCCGGCCTGAACGAGAACCGACAGATGATTAGCCTATGCTGTGACAGAGCATCAGGGACGTATTTTCACTGAGAGGATGGGAGGTAGCTGCTGACAACAGTGAAACCCTACACGAGCTTGCCATGGAAAGGAGTAAGAAGGATTGGATGAAGGCAGTAGGAAAGCAGAGAGACGGAAGGGAAGGCATCTTCATACGCTTGTCTGAAGCTCTTACACCAATGATATACATAAGTATCTCTATCTTTATCTTTATGCTTTATTCGTTCATCACTATACCCATTTGAGTCTGCCTGACTGAGATCTACAAGATGACCATAGCTTGCTTCATACCACCAATCTCCGTGGGATCGACCCTTACTCGCGTAAGGTTTATTACTTGGACGACCCAGTGCACTTGCTGGTTAGTTGTGCGAAGTTGTGTTTATGCCATGGTATTGAGCACCAAGTCTTTGGAGCCATTACTAGGGATTGTTTATGTTTTGAAAAGTATTGATCACAATTTCGTGCACCATCCTCCTTTACAAATCTCGACTAAGGCTCATGCCAGGCAAGTTGAGATCAATATGGGAAGGTCCATATAGAGTAGAGAAGGCAGAACCATACGGAGTTATCACCTAAGCCATCCTTCAAGCTCTGAACTCATTAAAGTTAATGGACAACGCCTGAAGCTATACCATGGCGAGAAGAGGCAGGGAAACAAGGAGTTTCAGATATTCCTCTTGGAAGATCCCCACATAGCAGAAGATTGAGCTAGTGGTGCGTCCAACTTACGGACGTTAAAGCAAAGTGCTAGGTGGGAGACAACCCACCATGGTATGATCGTTCCTTTCTTTATTTTTAGTTTTTCTTATTCAATAACTCTTCTCTTTATTAGTACTTTCGTGCATTTGCATTTACATGTTTTTATTTTCCAAAAAAAAAAATTTTGCTACGCGACGCGATCACATCAGCGACGCGTCCGCGTCGCCTGGAGAGCGAAGAAAAATAAAAGTTAACAGAGAGTTACGCTGGAGCGTGGCTGGAGGCGTGCCTTTGGCACGAATCAACCCACGCGACCGCGTCCTTGACGCGTTCGCGTTGCATGGGAATCATGACCTCCCACGCGACCGCGTGCCCCACGCGGCCGCGTGCCCTGAATTTTCGACGTAATAGGGTGCACACCCGAATGTTGTGCGAGAGTGGTGCTGGATTGGGGCCGAACACACAATCCTACCCACGCAACCGCGTGACCCACGCGACCGCGTCACATTTCCTTAAAGGCCCACTCACGCGATCGCATGCCCCATGCGATTGCGTCACCCTATTTTGGCAAATAAATTAATTTGAACAGAGAGTTGTGCGGCCGCGAGGCTGAACTCGCTCCAGAAGCCCACTATGAGTCATGCGACCGCGTGCCTGACACGATCGCGCGACCATACCCTAAATCGCATCCACGCGAATGCGTGCCCCATGCGGCCGCGTCGCTTGCGCTGCACAGCCCCACCAGAACTGCCACATTATCTTATCTTTCTCTCCTCCAAATCCTAATTTTTCTTTTCCCCCCCTTATTTCTCCCTTCTCCCTTTCCCTCTTCTACCCCACCCTTCACACTCTTCTTCTCTCACTTCCATTAACAAGGTTTTCTTTTCTTCCTCCCTTTTTTTATCATTCTTCTTATTTTAGATGTTATTTTCTTTTCTTTTTTTTTTCTTTTCTTTATCGTTATTTTCTTTCTTCTTCTTTCCTTTTTCCATGGTGCTAGCATATTATTTGAGTCATCATTCCTCATTATTTGCTTGTGACTTATTCTATATTGTTTGGCACTTATATCTTATTCTCACTAAAGGATTCCTTGCATGTTTACTTTAATACTTTCTATGCCTTATTTACCATGCATGCTATGTGTTTGTGAAAAGGCCCGTATGGCATCATGCACTTTTCTACATTATCCTACTCTACTATTCCATGCATGTTTTTCACAACATTCCTTTACTGTTTTATTAATCGAACTTAATTGCCATTACAAATTGTTACTTTGTTACGAAGTGGTGCTTGATCTATGCTACTCATGCCCTTGCCAGCATGCCAATAATCATCTTGCATCTACTTCCCTTTTTGTGCACCTATCCTATTTCCTTTCTTGATCTTTTCACATGTTGTCTAGACCATGTGTTTAGTTCATTCATTTTTACCGTGCACTGTTTATTACCCACCCCATCTTTTCTCTTGCTATTTATCTATTTGAACTTAATTTATTTCTCCTCCCTTTTTCAGGATGGCCACCAAGAAAGGAAAGGAGAAAGCAAATCCTAAACCCCCAGCAAGAAGAGGAACTAAAAGAGCATTAGTGGCAGAGCCCCCTTCAACCGCAGTCAAGCCCTCAACAAAGAGAGTTAAGAGGATAATAAAAGTTGATGAAAAGGAGAAAGCCTTTCCAGCAAAGGACACTGCGCGATTTCCCAATCGTTACTGTGAGCAGATGTTCCCCATCCTCGCAGAAAGGAACTATAACAATGAATACCTTCTTATCCTCCCGTCCAATATTGCTTCCTTTGTTGAGCCGCAAATTGAACGAAGACAATGGGGTTTCCTACGGAGACAGCCGAGACAGGTCAATCTTTCTTGGGTGGTTGAGTTCTACTCTAACTTCTACATGCCAACCCTGCAATCTGTTTATGTCCGGCAGAAACAAGTCCCCATTACAGAAGAGGCTATTCAGCATGCTCTGAGTCTCCCCCTATTCCAGAAGGAATGGACGCCTTCCAAGAAGCCGCACTTAAGCGCCAGAGGTACCAATTTGACTGGGACTCCGTTCTCGGAGTTATCGCTTTACCTGGTAGCCGTTGGATCTACGGATACCACCGTACCCGCCCTAAGGGAATCTTGGCTTCAGCACTTACTTTGGAGGCTCGCGTATGGGCACAGATCATGTCCCATTACGTCTTTCCGAGCACTCACGAGTCCTCCTTCACTACAGACATGGCCGTTCTGCTATGGTGCATCCTTACAGACCAACCTCTGAATCTCTCACGCCATATCCGGAATGCTATGGAACACGTACAAATTGCGGGCAATTTACCTTTTCCCGCCTTGGTCTCCGATATTGTCTCAGTAGCCGGAGTCTCCTACAGAGCTGGGGACACCAAGGCCATGCTTCCACGGAATGATCAGTTTGTCCCTAACGGGAAATACCTCAGACTTCCGGCAACCACTACAAGTCTTCCTACTGCTCCAGTTGAAGATCATCCTTCTTCGACCCCACAAGCACCTACAACTGATGAATTGCTCCAGCAGATAATCCAAAGGTTGGATCAGCAAGAACGCAAAGCTAAGTTGAGAGAGCGCCGCAATAACCGAAGATTTAAACACCTCAGTGAGCTAATTAGAGGAGATTGCAAAGACTCAGACACCCCGGACTCTACATCCTTCACCAGCACCAGGAGCCATGACGGCCCCAACTACGGAGACACTGCCACCAGCCCACCATTGTTCTTGACAGATGGCACCGAGGACGGTGCAAAGCCTTAAGTGTGGGGAGGTCGGTCAGTACCTGACTTCCGGAGGTAAATTCTCTTCCCTAGCACCAATAATTAGGATATTTTTAGTTAGATTTTCTTTCTTTTATAGAATAGTATAATTTGCATAGGTTAGGACAGTTACATGCATGTTCTACTTGATTGAAAAGACAATAAGTTTCTTCTAAGACCCTATCTTTGGAACAAAAATTTCACTAATTTTTCAAAAATTTTTATGATAAAATTGCTTGAGTTGTATTTGGAACATGATGTTTGAGCTAAAGAACACACAACCTGGGAAAGATTTGAGCCTTTATGCATGGTTACATTATTTAACCATAATTATTTTATTCTTGTGTGTTTACTCCTCTATGATTGTAATCTATGTTTTGTCTCATCCTATATGTCCAATAGTTATTATGTTTATATGCTTGCATGTGATTGAGGCCATTATTTGTTTAAACTCACTTATCCAAATTAAGCCTACCCTTTTCAATTACCTTTGTTAACCATTTTGAGCCTTTAAATTCCATCTGTTCTATATTCTACCACATTAATAACCTTAAGCTGAAAAACAATTGTATATCCCAAATTGAATCTTTGGTTAGCTTAAGATGAAATTGTGTGTGCTAGTTAAGTATGGGAAATTGTGAGAACAAAGGTTGTTAAAGAAATGTGTCATTTAATAGGAATTTGGATGCCTACTCATGTGAAACTACAAGAACCGAAAATCCATGTGCATTGATAAGATATATTTATTTTAATCTTTCAAAAAAAAATATAAATACTAATAAATAAATGAATAAATAAGGGGACAAAATTTCCCCAATGTTGAATTCAGAATTCAAAGATCAATGCACATATGATAGAACCAAAATATAAGTTGAAACATAAGTATAGATTAAAAACAAGGGAATTCTGGGTAGCTAGGTATGAACTTTAAGATTACATCAAAAAATATACAGGTTAGGTTGAAGTTTGGGTTAATTAAGGATTCAATTTATCAGCTCACTTAACCATATGTATACCCGTACCTATACATTGGCCTCATTACAACCTTGAAAAGACCTCATGATGTTTGCATTGGTATATTAACTATTGTTGATTGATTAGGAGAAAAACAAAGGTTAGAAAGCATGATTAGAGAAGGATAGAGTGATTACCCTATACACTAGAGAGATTAGAGTGATATACACTACTAGTGAGGGTTCAAAGCTTGAATTTTCATGTCCCCTGCCTTCATAGGCCATTCTCTTGCATTTTTGTCTATTTTACTGTATAAGGGTAGAATTAGTGAAATTTGATTTGTAATTGTTTCGAAGAACTTATTTACTTTTGATCAAGTGGGCAAGAATCATATAGTTGCATTTATTTACATATATAGGATTGCATTGCATTTCATGAGTTTCTACATGTTCATACTTGTCTACTTTATTTCCTTCAATTTAGCATGAGGACATGCTAATGTTTAAGTGTGGAAAGGTTGATAAACCACTATTTTATGATTTATATTGTGTTTAATTGTGTGGTTTTATCATGATCTTTACCCACTTATTCATTAATTTAGCATGCATTTATATTTCGTTCCTGGAATTATTACATGGTTGAAAACTGCTCCCTAGAGACTCTTTATTATGCATTTTAGTTCTCCCTTGTCCCATTCGATGCCGTGATCTGTGTGTTAAGTGTTTCAGGCTTTATAGGGCATGGATGAGTTGGAGATTGGAAGGGAAGCTAGCAAAAATGGAAGGAACACAAGAAATTGAGGAGACAACCAGCGAGAAGCGACGCGGCCGCATGGCTCACGCGTTCGCGTGGTAGAGGAGAAATCGCATCGACGCGGCCGCATGGCTCATGCGACCGCGTGGAAAGGAACTGCATAAGTGACGCGGAGGCGTGGACGACGCGAACGCGTGGCACGAAAGAACGCGAATGACGCGTCCGCATGGACGACGCGATCGCGTGACATGCGCGATCTGCATAACCTGCAGAATTCGCTGGGGGGCAATTTCGGGCCCGGTTTTGACCCAGTTCTCGGCCCAGAATAGCATACTAGAGCCAAGGAACATGCAGAAACGAAAGAGAACATTCATTCTAGACAGTTTTTAGTTTTAGATCTAGTTTTTCACTCCTCCTCTAGGTTTTTCTCTCTAGAGTTTTAGAATTTAATTTTCAATTGGTCTTAGCATTGGAACATTGAGAAGAGTTATTTCCTCATCAAGACTTCGTCATTCTAGTTCGTTCTCTTAACTTGGTTTATTCCTTCCATGTTCTTTGCTTTGTTCAATTTTGTCATTTAAATACTTTTATGATTATTTAATACAAGAATGATTTCTTTCATTTTAATCCATTTTACCTTCCAATAATCATGTCTTCTTTTAATTCCCTTTCATATGTTATGGATTTATTATTTATAATGAGCGAGTAGTTCCCCTCACTTGATGGGGAGTTGATTGAAAGGAACTCTTGAGTTGGAAGGATTGAAGGGGAATTTGTAATTGGGTTAACTGTTGGATTGCTATCTTGTCACTAACAACAATCCCTTTGAACTAAGTGGGTTGTAACTCGTGAACAGATCTATCATTCCAACTTGTTTGACTTTCCTTTACCTAGTAAAGAATAACTAAACAGAACAACCATTAATTATAAATTAATCCTAAAATCACTCCATCAATAATAGAGATTCCAACTAATCAACTCCCAGTCAAGACTTTTATTTATATTATTCAATTTCCTCAATTTAATTTTCCATCTACTTAACTCAACTTTTTGGAAACATCTGATTAATAAAATAGCACACCTTCCTGCAACTCGTTGGGAGACGACCTGGGATTCATACTCCCAGAAATTTTTAATTTAAATTTTTTGTGACATTTTAAATTGATAGGCAGATTTTGGTGAGTTAAGAACTATACTTACAACGCAACCATTTTAAAAATTTTTAATTCACCAATTTTTCGCACACATCAGGCGCGATCGCATGGATCGCGCGATCGCATGGGAGGGGTAGGAGAGGGGTGGACGCGATCGCGTGGGTCGCGCAATCGCGTTGCTGGAATTTGTGCTAGACGCACGATTCCAGCATCGTTTCAGCGCAACTCTCTGTCTCCTTCTAGGGTGTTGTGCAGTCCATGCGACGTGGTCGCGTCGCTCACGTGGTCGCGTGGAATTGGTTATGTACATGTGACGCAATCGCGTGGGTCTTTTGCGCGAAAAGCACAAGGGCAGCACCATTCCAGCCCAACTTTCTGGACGTTGGGGTTATATGCCGATCTCCAGGGCACGCGACCGCGTGAGGGACACGGACGCGTGGGGGTGTTTTATTGCAATTGACGCGATCGCATGATTGATGCGGTCGCGTCGCACGCCACTTTTTTTTTTTGCAGATATGTAATTATGCAGTATGCAGAATGCAAAATGATATGAATGTTATGAGTAATTCCAGGTTCAATGAAAAATAAAATAAAACTTGAAAACAACTAAAACTAAATAAAAAATGAAAAAGGAACGATCATACCATGGTGGGTTGTCTCCCACCTAGCACTTTTGGTTAAAGTCCTTAAGTTGGACGTTGGTTGAGCTTCCTGTTATGGCGGCTTGTGTTTAAATTCATCCAGAAATCTCCACCAATGCTTGGAATGCCAATGGCCTCCGGGGTCCCAAACTAGGCATGTGAAGCTTCTGAGCAGCTTTAAACAGATTTTCAGGCTCCCGGGGTGATGAATATCAGAATATGTTCCAGGATCCCAAACTTTGGTTCCAAATCCGCTTTCGTTTTGATCTATACTTTTCCATCTGGGCGGTTTGGAAATTAGATTCTCACCACGGTGACTAAATGTTCTCTGTGATCCACTCAATTGAGCATGATACTAATCCTTGCACTTCGAGTTGAAGCGTGGAACCTTATTGAACCTTGTGCACCGGCTCTGAGTATGAGCCATTTCCCTTTTACTCTTAAAGCCGCAGAGAGCTCTAAGCTGGCCATCTATTTCAAGCAAACCATATTCAAGTGGAATATTGAAGATAAAAGACAAGGATTTTACCCACTTGTAGTTTGTGGTGGGCGGTAACGGCCTTGGGATAGGTGTTTCCAGTGGTTTTGTAAGTTCTACTCCCTTATAATCTTTTGTGAATTCTTCCACTTCAACCATCTCTTGATCAGAGTCTTCAATTTCTCCCTCATCATCGCTCAAGTCATATATTGGAGGTTGAGAAAGATCTACCTTAGCATCATCTTCATATTCACTCGGGGAAGATTCTTCTGTCTCAAAGAAATCACTTGTGGATGCAAGTTCACCGCTAAGAGAATAGGTCTCGTGATCATCATCATCAAGGAAACCTATGTCCTGGGTTATTCCGTTCAGTTCTTCATAATATATTTGCATTGGAGGCGGTGCAAAATCCTCCTCAGCGTCAATTGTAACATCCTTAACGGAGTTCTCCACAACAACCGACTCTTCTTCTTATGCAATGACAACTTTCTCGACTTGTTCTAGTACGAAGTTATGCTCTATGCTGTTCACTGGAGCTTCCAGCGTCTCCTTTGTACTGCGTTCTTCATTGGATTCTCTACATAAAGTCATGGGGGTCTGTTGAGGGGCTGAGCGTCTGGAAGATAATTGTTTTAACTTCTCCACTATTGCTTGCTCCAGTTGATGAAGGATTGCAGTACACTGTTTCATTTATTCTTCGAGGCTAACCTGTGATTCTGACTTTGATGGATATGGGTAATGTGTATGGGGGAGTGGTGGTTCTTGGGAGTAATTGGATTGATATTGGGGCGGATAAGGATCGTATGGTGGCGAATGGCGAAAAGAAGCTTGTGAGTGTGGTGGTTCGAGGTCATGTTGAGAGGATGGTCTATAGGCACGGGGTGGGGTTTGTTGGTAGTTACAAGGTTGTCCACCATATCTTTCAGCTGGATATGCATTGTAGAATGGTCGTTGTCTATGATATCTTGGAGGGTGTGGTTTCCTAAAGGGTTGATTAGATCCTCTTGACTCCATCCATCCTTGATTGGTCTGACCTTGATGCATATTCCTGCTGTGGTTTCTATTTCCTTCAACAAAGTTAGAACTAAACTCAAAGCGAGAGGGGTGATAATTCATAATAGCTATCAGAAATACGGGGAAAAAAAAGAGAAAACAAATAAACAAGTAAAAGAAAAATATTTTTTTTTGAAAAATATTTACAATAACCAATAATAAGGCACACGTTTGCAATTCCCCGACAACGGCGCCATTTTGACGTTAAGATTTTTGCCAGTAAAGAATTTCATAAAAACAGTCGCGTTGTAGATATAGTTTCTAAACTAACAGAAATCCCTTCGTACAAATGTTTTGGTTGTCACAAGTAACAAACCCCTAAATAAATTGATAACCGAAGTATTTAAACCTCGGGTCGTCTTCTCAAGGAATTGCAGGGAGGTATGTTCTTATTATTGGCTATGAAAAAGGTAAAATTGGGGTTTTTGGAATTTGGACAATGGGCACAAGCATATTTAAATGACAAGTAAAATAAATAAATGACGGTAAAATAAACTCTTGGCAAGGTATAAAGACTGGAAGTCCTATCCTGGTTATCCTTATCAATTATGAAGAGAATTGGATTCTTCTCCCACTTTGTTAACCTCTAAGTATGAAGGTAAGTTAAGTGGATGAATTAATTCGAATCCTCAAGTCCTAGTCTTTCTTTGGGAAAGGCTAGAGTTATTGGAATATGAATTAATGAAATGAAGAAATCCAATTTTCAATCAATACTGAGTTTGATAACTCTAGAGTCACCAATTATTTAACCAAAGCCAAAGGGAAACAGAAAAATCTAAATTATTTATATAAATAAAAGACACAATTCATAGATCTGAAAATACCTCAAATTATATTTAAATAAGAAAATCAATCCAAACATGGAACATTGAAAATAAATAAATACAAAGAACCTGGGATTGAGAGTCACTCCTAAAACTAAGAGAAGTCCTGAATCCTAAATCCTAAAGAGAGAGAGAAGAGAACCTCTCTCCAAACTATATCTAAATAATTGAAAGTGAATTATGAGAGCCTCTCTCAATGGATGCATTCCTCCACTTCATAACCTCTGGTCTATGACTTCTGGACTTGGATTTGGGCAAAAAAGGCTTCAGAATCTTCTATGAGCGTTTTCTACAATTTCTGGTGCGTGGCCTCTGTCACGCGTCCGCGTGGGTCGCGCGGTCGCGTCATTCGGAGTTCTCCTTGTCACGCGGTCGCGTCGGTCACGCGTCCACGTCGTATGCGATTTGCTCAAGTCACGCGGTTGCGTCAGTCATGCGGCCGCGTCGTTGCCTCTTCGCTTCTAGCATGCGATCGCGTCGTCCATGCGATCGCGTGGATGCCAGTTCCTTCAGAAACTCCATTTTGCGCTTTCCTTCCATTTTTGTATGTTTCCTTTTCCATCCTTTAAGTCATTCCTGCCTTAGAAGATCTGAAACTACTCAACACACTAATCACGACATCGAATGGAATTAAAGGTGATTAAAATAATTAATTTAAAAGCATAGGAACCATGTTTTTCACATACATCACATAATAAGGAAGGAAAAGTAAAACCATACAATTAATTTGAATAAGTGGGTGAAGGATTGAATAAATCACTCAGATTAAGCATAAAATATATCATAAAATATGGGTTTATCAAGCATCGCACACACGTAATTGGCTTCAACGTCGTCCTCCGTTGTAGCCGTAGTCAGAGTCTCCATTCCACCAATGCAGTGGCCAATCTAGAAGAAATCCATCATTCCCACCCGGAGTAAAGCAGTCAGATTTTCTGCTTCTGCGCAGCAATATGGGAACCTCTTTTCAGGCCGTCAAAGTAATATAAAAAGGACACAGTCAGTAGCTCCAACATTGACGTATGCTTATAAACAGTATCAGAACTTGCTGCATCCAAAAACACCTTGTAAATCGCCTGCATGTTGAATAAATCCTGAATCGAATTCGATGCATCCTTCGTAGCAATTCTCACCCATATGTCACAAGGAAAAAGATTAATCGAACATTCGTACTCAATGGCTACGTTCCTTTTCTTTTTGTTTTTTCTATTCTTTCTATGCTTCTTGGATGTTTCAGCCATTTGCAAGAATTTTAGGTGGGATTATTGGAGAATATCAAAAGGAGAGATGACCACTCACGATGCGTTCTGTTTATTCCTATTATATCTTTTTAAATTTTAATATACTGGCATCAGGGGGTTTAGTTTCCTTAGACTTTTTCTTTCTTTACCAATGCTTCTAGGTAAGACCAGATATGAAAAGAATGAAATATTATATTATTATATTTAAAGCATAGCGTAATATTATATTAAATTAAAAATGAGTAATATCTATCCTATTTAACTGCTTCTATGAACACAAATACGAAGGAAATGGTTTAAACCAATTTTAATATACTTCAACTACTTTGGTTTTACAGAATATTTTAATTATTATATCATGCAATAATTTAATGCTTTTGTTCGATTATTCATTTACTAAACGGTTTAAACCAATTTTAATGTTCTATTGTTTATATTTTAATTGTTTATTTTAATTACTCATAAAATAACTTTTATGATTTGCTTTTTTTGTTCACAATAGTGAGGATTTTTTTTTTTTTTGTCAAGTGAAGTCACAATATCTCTTTTTATTCGTACAATAAAGGGAGCCATACTAAAGGATTAGTATATTTTTACCAACATTATTAATAACTCAATCCATAAGCCTAACGTTCGTTTCAGAAAAAGACATACATCTCCATGTCCAAAAACAAATGATACTATACAAGTTCATTATTTTTTTTAGATAGGTATTGACTGCAACAAACTCCAACCCAATTGTGTGCCAACATGACCCGTCCGACTCGAAATATCTTCTGCCTCTCTTTCATTAGTCTCTCGCCCACCATCTCTATGTCGCTTCGATCATTTGTCGCTGATCTTCTCTGGCAAAGCCAAACATCTGTCCAAACCACCAGTCCTTGTCATCCACTGGGAATCGAGTCTCGTTCCAGCGATGACACTGACATCTTGTCATCCTCCGAATGCATGCATCGTGGCAGATGCGCCATTTAGAGAGTAGGTAACTTTGCACCGCGATTCCACAGAGCGAAACTTTCTGCAACTCGAACTGCATACATGGCATGATGGTGAGTGACAGAAATGTAAACATCAAAGCGTTTATTCTATGTGACTAGTGACATCCACGACATATCTCCTTCCCAGTCCAACTTCATTGTCATTTAGTTTAACATAAAATAGAATACTTAACTATAATTAATTTTAACTTACAAATTCATAAATTTTTATTATATTAACCCAGATAGATTTTAGATCTATCAACAATAACTACCAAGAAATCAAATTTTCTAAAGTGACTCCTCTGACACAAAACCTGCAAAAGGTGTTCACTAGCCAATCAAAAGAACCAAGTTTCAGAGTAATCTCTACCGTCAAATTAGAAAACAAAACAAATTCAATGGCTCTCCACTAAAATATGCACCAGTCAGCAAAAGTTAAACCCTATGCATACCAGTTAGCCAAAGACGTCTGGCTCACCGAATCCGTGTCCCAGATTTAAAGGTCATGGAAATAGTGAGTGAGCAGTCAGAGTGAGAAATAAGAGAAAATTTCATTTTCCTTTTTATGTAGAGTAGTTATATCATCAATTTCTCATTCGTTCACTGTTGGATCGGTTCAAAACTTGGGTTGCAAATTCGTCTCATCGAGTTCTTCATTTTGTACGATTATACTGTTGATTCAAGGTCTGTAGTGGGAGAAATTACTGTCGCATAATAGCTCTAATTTTGAGTATTTTTCATCTGTTTTTTAAGTTTTAATACTTTGATATTTTTGTTAGTTATATGTACAATTTGTGTTTTGTTTAAGATTCTCTTATATCTTATATTTGATTATAATGAAGCTATTTCTTTAATCTAAACGAATCGTGATTTTACCTCTCATATTGAGAGAATTTTTCACATTAAAATTTTAGTATGTTCTTAATATTGTTTTACTTAATATATTTGCTTGTTAATATATTTTCCTGTTTAAAGTGCTTCTATATTATTCTTGTGTTGGATATTTATATGATTTTCATTGCTAAGCTCTATCACTTTGAAGGGTCCATTGTTTTGATGGCCCATTAAAGGCCTAAATCTCTTCGTCATAAAGACGAAAAAATCCGACCAAAATGAAAAGGAGCCCCCTTTTAGTGACCAAATCCTCCCGTATTAAGAAAGAATTCCACTCTGATTCTCCATATTAGATTAATTAACAAGTATAATTATCTGTGTTATGCAAGTGATAAGATTGAAATTATAATTTTAAATTATTTTTTAAAAATTAATTTAAATTATAATAATTTGATTAATAAAAAAAATAATGTTATGCGTTGTTTGTTTTTTTTAATCGTAAATCTAAAATAATTATTAATCAGTTTTAATAATCTACTCTTTTCAATAAATTAGATATATATACCGAATGCGATCATAAATAATATAGTAATAGTCGTAATATATATAAATTGAGTCAACAATTTAAATTTTTCTAAAACTAATTTAATCAAATACTAATATTAGAAATAAATTACTTAAATAATATTTAATCTATTCTAGTCTTTAGACATGTATAGATTAGAATAATTCTCGTAATGACAACCAACTGAAACAACATCGTATGTTGGAACATTTAAAATTCATGCAAATTCAGACCATTCCCTTGTTCTTTGAAAACCTTCCATATCCCTGATAGAATTGAATCGTAATTCCTTTTATGAAAAAAGAGTTACAGATGTGGCTTTGACGTGTTGGAGACCAAAATTTGGAAGTCACTATTTATATCTAAGTGTGACACCCGTTAAACCCTAAAGGTCAAATAAAATAGTATCTCTGGTTTTATTCTCATTTAATTTTAAATCAAAAGTAATAATAACTTATTTAATTCAGCATTTATGATAATAAATGAGATGACCATTATATAAGTCATTTAATGTAAAATAGCTTAATTTGTGATTATAATTAATATATGTATTGCCCATAAATAGATTAGGAAATAATAATTTCGTAACAAAATAATCATTCAATTTGAATTACAATTAATTGATTGATAGAAATTATAATAAATTGTATGATATTTAAATAATTAACCAAATCAATTAGTTGATATAATTAATTTATTGTAATAAATTGAATTTAATGAGTTAAAAGAAATAAATCGAAAAACACCATTAGAAACATGCCACGACAGTATTATCATTAAGTGTATAAATTAAATTTTTATATAATAGAATAGATATTTACAAATTATTATATTAAACACAGACTAAAAAAAATACTAAACAAAATAAAATGCATCAATGGTAAAATATAACCTAAAAAATCACTTAAATTCAAAAAGAACATGTGATGAATTATAATAAATCTATATATGAGAAGTAAAAGTAAAATAAATAATTAAAAATAATGTAAAAATAGCAATTAAAAAAGTAAAAGAAGATAGAAAAGATAATGTGTAGAATAGAAAAAAAAATGTATTGCAATAGAAGATTAATATAATTAATTAATACAAAGGATGAAAGAGAAAAATCAAAATACGATTTTATTAAAAAAAATTTCAAAAAAAATATTTTAAAGATGAATCTATTAATCAACTTTTATAAAAATATTACGAAAAATTTAAATTATCTTTAAATAAAATAATAATACCCTTAAGAATTATTAATCAAAATAAATAAAAAAAGAATTAATATAAAACAAAATCATAGAAAAATAATAGCAAAATTAAGATAAAAAACAAAAATAAAAAATTATAAATATTTTACCTGAAGTACAAAATAGAAAGGAAGAAAAGGGATATAAAAAATAATAAGATAATAAATTAAATTAATTGAGTTCATTTATTTCATTGTTTTATATATTATTTATTAAATAATTTAATATCTATCTCGATCAAATTAAATAATAAATTAGTTATAATTAATTTAGTTTAATGAATCAAAAAAAATTAAAATAATTTGATATTTACTCAAATTAAATTAAATATTTGAAGTTATGATTAATGTAATTTAATGAATCAAATAAAATATTAAACGATGAAATATTTATTCTAATCAAATCAAATTACATAATTGATTAGTTATAATTAATACAATTGAACGAATCAAACATATTAAATTGAAAAATAATTTAGTTAATTTGTATCTTAAGGACACATTTTAAAAATATTTATTTTTCAACAATTTTTATAAAATATTTTTTTATAATATTTTTAACCTATGATCTAAAGACACAGTTATAATAACCCATTAAAAAGTACTTAATTAGTTAATAAAAATAATTAATATAATTGATTTAGTTCAATAAATTAAAAGAAATAAATGTAAAAGGAAGAGATAAAGAGAAAGTGAAATTATAAAAACGTGTAGCCATTAAAAAGTAATAAAAAAGTCCCTTTTATTTTTTTATTTATTAATTATTACTTTATTATAACTAATTTCACAATATTTATTATACGTTATTCATCTTACAAATTAATACAATCAATTAATTGATATCAATTATTGATAATTAATTTTAATTGATATAACTCATTTCGTTATACTTTCTAAATAAATAATTAAAAATGCACATCTCAATTTTTTGTTAAAGTAGAATAAAATAAAATACATAAATTGAGTAGATATACATCTCAATTTTAACAACTCAAATAAATTAGTACCATAAAATTAAATTTAATGTCTATTTTAAAAATAATTACTGACATTTTATTCTTTTAATTATTAATAATTTAAATAAAGTAATACCCTATAACTTATTTTGTTATCTATTTTAAGTAATTACTAACATTCTATTTTTCTAATTATTTGCTTGTCTTATTTATCATTTATGCTTTCAATTAATTATATTAATAAACAAATAAACTAAATTAACTCCAGTTATACCTGGACTATTCAACAATTCAACATAATCTTTTTAATTTGAGATTAACTACTAACGATAGAAAATAAAAAAATTTAGAGTAATTCAATATTACGAGCATTAATTATTATTGTAAAATAACCTAAAATCATAATACAATTTATTTTTAAAGAAATAATCAAGTATTATTGTTAATTATGAAATAACCTAAAATCATAATGCATTTTATTTTTAAAGAAAAAATCATCCATTAATATTTATAAATAAAAATTATCGTCAAAATGCTTTGATTAAAAATATGAAGGGTTAATTACTATTTATTATTAATAATATATCGATTATATCAAAAAATAAAAATATAATTTTTCACATTTACACGATTAGAAGAATTACCATCATGAGTAAAATTTTGTCAGAAAAAAATTGCATACATAGTGAATTTAAAAAATAAATATTATTAAGTAATTATGTTTTTTTTTTAATAAATAGTAAAATATTAAATATCATAAACTATATTCTTTCAATACAATTTATAAATATTAATAATGAAAATAGTCTTACTAATATAAATGATCAATACAATAATTATAAGAAAAAATAACTAATTACATAATTGCATAATTTTTAAGATCCTATCTAGTTAAATCTAATGGACAAATAAAAAAATATCTATATGTGATAATATCCTAATATTTTAGTATACCATAAATCATATTATAAATTTATATATCATATTATAATTTTAAGTCAACTCCTTAAACACATTATAACATAAACCATCTAAAAAAATACACCAAATTAACGATACGGGTCACAACATACACTCTAAATTGTCACGATATTTCAAACAAAAAGAGCATGAATACAGAGAAATCAATGAATATAACTAAAATAAAGAGCAACAAAGAGATACACACAAAAAAATAATAAAGAGAATCAATAAAAGCATTAACATATAAACTACATATACAAACAATGTATATATTAATTGTGAATCACAAAAAGAAAAGACATATATATATATATATATATATATATATATATATATATATATATATATATATATGAATTGAAGCACACATGACAAAATAGAATATTACAAAATAAAATTATAGTAAGATTATTTAAAAATAACGTAAAGATGACACATCTTTTTTATTAATCAGAAGTTAAAAGAAAAAAAGTATGCGTCTAATAATAATCAATTAAAATAAACAAAAATTTTAAAAAAATAAAAAAATAAAATGTATAAATAAAGATAAAAGAAACAAAAATTAAAGAAATCATAAAAATTGTACCTTAAACACGAGAGAGAGAGAGAGAGAGGGGAAAAGGAAGGGAGGGAGGGAGAGAGAGAGAAAAGAGAGCCAATGAGTAAAAAATATTTGATCTTATATAAATAGATGGTATTGAGAAAAAAATAAACTAATTAAATTAATTATTAAATAATTTAATATTTACTCCAATCAAATCAAATAATTAATATAATTAACCAAATTAATTAATTACTTTAATTAATCAAATCATATAAATTATAATAAATGGTGAGATTTGAATGTCTAATCAAATTAATTAATTGATATAATTAATTGATTATAATTGATTTGCTTTAACGAATTAAATGAAATAAATCAGGAAATACTTCAAGAGTATGCCACATTAGTTCCATCATTAAGTGCAAAAATCTGATTTTTATATAATAGAATAAATAGAATAGATAGATAATAAAGATATTTTCTTAAATTAGTATAATTATGCATTATTTATTAAATATTAATTGTAATATTGTAATATAATTATAATAAAGATATTTTTCTAAAATAAATTTATTTAAAAAATATAAATTGGTTATTAATAACTGGTGCCATTATCATATAATTATCATATTATTATTATTATTATTATTATTATTATTATTATTATTATTATTATTATTATTATTAAAAATATTTTTGATTGATAATTGATAAGTAGTTTAATAATGCGTTAAATATTGATTTTATATAACTATAATAAAGATATTTTTCTAAATTAGTATAATTATGTATTATTACTTAAATGCTAATTATAGTATAATTATAATAAAGATATTTTTATAAAATAAATTTAAAAGAGAAAATAGTGCATTCATTTTAGCGGAAAAATGGATTCATAAGGAATCGACACCTCACTTCCATTAATTGGGAAAAAATTCAGTTTTAGTATATTAAGTAGAGGCCACCAGACAAATATTAAAAGAGTAAACGACCAAAACTATTTTTAATTTTTTAAAAAGACATAATATCCCCACCTTTATAACAACAAAAATGTCATTAAAATTTATAAAATGAAACAAAATTAACTAAAAATATTTTTTTATAAGTGTTAAATAATTTTTGTATTTGACAAATTATTTATGCATTTGATCCAAAAATTTGTAAAAATATTTAGATGAATATTTAAAATGTACATATAAAAAATTAGATCAAATTTGATCTATAAATTTTTTATTTTTTAAAATTATTCTTGGAGGTTGACAAAAAAATCTCAAAAACAAAATCACTTAACATAAAATTACCAGATTTTAAGAATAAAAATATCTTATTTTTTTAGTTATACTTGCAAAACATTACGTCAAAATCTAATGTTTCAATGTGAATTTACAATTAATATTAAATATTTTTATCGTATTTTAAAATATTTTAAAAATATTTTATTAATACAAATATAAAATATTTTTGTTAGTGTCTTCAAACGTCATAGACGAGTCAGAAAAAAAAAAAAAAAAAAAAAAAAAGAAAAAACAAACGTCATAGAAGAATTTGGTAGATATAAACTAGAGCGCTTAAACTTAGAACTCTCAGTCTAAGGTATACAAAAGCCTTTTATAAATTTACTTTTGTTTAAAATATCTTCTGCCTTCAGTATCAGATTGTCATTGTAAGTATTCTAATAAATTCTGTGCTTAAGTACGTTACTTTGATAACTTATATTGAACAGCCCCAAAAATTTATCAATTTGAGATTAACTAATGCTTCGAATGTTTTTTCAAATACTAAAGGTATATGCTAATATATAATTTTTAAAGAAATTAATATTATTATTTATTAAAAGTACAGCTAAACGGGAGGTAATTGTAAAAAGTAAAAGTGCTTCTGAACAATAACGAGACGTTGAAAACGAAAGACCAAGAGGTGTCGTGGTCTAGTTCGTTATCACGTTAGTCTAACACACCGAAGGTCTCCGGCTTCAGTCTGGGTGACGCAATTTTTATTGATAATCTTTACCTGTATAGCAGAGTCGTTAATAGCGTAGAAGCCTTCGTTATTTAAATGTATTTTACTAAATTGATTCAATGAATCAACCCATTTGGTACGAGCTTCCATGTAGTCATGTACTTCATCCATCTGAGTGCATTTCAATATATTGAAACGGTGATGAGGGTGCTTCGCTTTATGATAGAGTCTCGATGCATAGCAATCGGCGAAATGTTACATCAATCATGCTTCAAGAATACGATCATCCTTAACGCATTCATCTATTTTCCCCGGATCCTACTGCTAAGTCCACTAAAACTCCTTTTAAACTAGTTATGCATATTTTTAAATTTTACAATCAGAATATTTTAAGAGTCTACCATGTAAAAACCTCACATCTTGTCATGCATGGATTTTCATCATTAATATGATACTTTTCCATGAGGTTACCCCCTTTACATTTTACTTATTTAGGTTTTCTAGTCCATTTTACTTTCTACGAAGTTTTCATTTTAGACTTTAGTAGTAGTAGTTTCCTAAATAACCCCAAAGTTAAAATTTGCAACACTATACATTCCGTTGCTCACAAACATACTAAAAGCTCCCTATATGAGAAGTGATGCTTGATTAGAAGCAAATCACAACCTCCGCAAAACAAGAACCAATTATTTCAGTTCAGACAAGACACTTGGAAAAGTGGCATTCATCCAAGCCAAATATATTTATAGAAGCCAAAAAACTCAGTTAAGCATTTGAACATCATTGAAAATATAATAACTCAGAATATCCTTTCTACCAGGAAAAAACAAAACGGAAGCTAACATAAAAGCTGTACTTGAAACCTACTCATGCAGCTTTAGCTGTTTCACGGACTAGAGAAAGCTTAGCCAATAGACCACACATTTGAAGATAGGAACCAACCCCATCACAAATTCTCATATGAGCAAATCCAGTTTCCTGCAATTGAAGGAAACCATGACAAATTCTCAGTCACTTACTACTAAGTAAAACAAAGATTACAAACACAGCAAACAGATAAGCATGTACCTTCATGAATTCCAATTTCAGATACTCAGCCATATCATAATTTTTTATAATACGGAAAATTGTTGTGATGATATCTGTGGGGGAGTATCCTAAGTCATATAGTTGTTTGAGGCCCAAACAAGCCTCATCGAAATTCCCTTCGAGAACATTACGCACCATATTCTTCACATGCAATGGATGCGGCTGGTCACAAACCTGAAAATAATCACAATCTTTTAATGAAATCATGGTGAATCTAACAATTATAGATTAAAAATCGTAGTCAATTCTAACCTTGAAAACATTTTGTTGGTTAACAAACTGGAATCCACTGTATGTTGCTTGTAAGTTATTCAACGCCTGCCTCATATCACCATCAGCAGTGAAAATGATGGCTTCAAGGCCTTCAGGAACATAGGGAACCTTGAACAATAACACAGTTCATTTTATCATGCATTTCCTCAACAGTAATGAAGATTGAAGAACTGAAGATAAATAGATGGCAACCAAGAAAAAGTTTTAAATAGGGTGCTTTTCCTAACAAATTCACATTTCCAATGACAATAACCTTTACAAGAAATTTCAAAAATAACCGCAACAGAAGTATCCTCAGGCTACGATGATGCTAGTGTTGTACCTTGTGCCACCCTTTTTAACACTATAATGAGAAATCAAGGAATGCATAGACAACTTGACATAATTCCATAAATTGCCCGCAGAACCTAGATAAACAACTTAGTAACCTCCCAACATGATGAAATGGCAGCAACATAATCAAGCAAAGCCCTTAATTCACAATTTCACGTGTTTTAGAAGACAATAGTTTGAATTTTTGAAGGGTACAAATGGCACAGATAAAATGCTATATAACATCTGGAGGTTGTGCATTTAATACAAAATGGTATTAAACATGGAATAAATCAAACTCCAATAAAAGGCATTTCTAATGCCCTGCATTGTAATATTTGAAAAAAGAAAGTAAAAAAGGACATAAATGCAAACCACCAGAAGGTGGCGTGGCATTAGATAAGAAATTTGCATGAGAACTAATATGGCGGCCGTTAAGCTGTATTTTAAGATTTGCATAAACAGCAAATAATAGAGAAATTTTCAAATTAAGAGCACTCCCTGTAGTTATCAAAGAATCAATTATAAAGGAGGAAGAGAAAAGAACAAGAGTACAATGATAAATAAGGCATGCAACTACAAAAGCAAAAACAGATAAGCAAAACAATGAAGATGTCAATTCCATATCTATGATTTACTAATATGAGCCATGAAAGCACCAAAATTCTACACAAACTTAAACTTCAGATGGAAAAACAAATTCATAGAGCTTTTAAGGCTTACCTTCTCAGCTTGAACCACAACCATGAGGCGACCGAGTATCTCCTCATCAGACAAGCGCGAAAATCGCACAATGGCACATCTACTCTGAATGGGCTCAATAACCTTAGAGGAAGTGTTGCAAGCAAGGGCAAACCGAGTAGTATTCGAGTATATCTCCATTGTCCTCCTCAAAGCTTGCTGAGCCCCCGAAGTCATACTGCATTAAAAATCAAACAATTAAGAATCAGTAATAAGTAATAACAATTATAATTTCTTCTTGTTTTTCATCCTAATCACAAGCATCAAAGCAAAATTAGATACCTATCAGCTTCATCGAGAATAACAATCTTGTGGCGGCCAGGAGGGAGAGTAACTTTCTTCTGAGCAAACATCTTGATCTTGTTCCGGACGACATCAATTCCACGGTCATCGGAAGCATTGAGCTCAAGAACAGCTTCCTTGGAATTGGAACCGAGAAGCTCATGAGCGAGTGCTAGTATGCTTGTGGTTTTACCAGTTCCAGGAGGACCCTAATAAAGAAACAAAGAGAAACAATTTCAATAATAAATAAGGAATTCACATTTCACAATTATTAACCTAATAAAAAGAATGGAATTGAAAAGAGAGAGAGGTTTGATGGATACATACAGAGAGGATGAGATTGGGCATGTTGCCGTCTCGGGCGATGACTTGAAGGCGGGAGACGGCATCTTGGTTGCCAACGACGTCGGAGACCTTAGAGGGTCGGTACTTCTCAACCCAGGGAACATCGTAGCCGCTGTTGTTTGACGATGACGATGCCATTCTTCTTCTTCTTTGCTTCACTGAGGAAAACGAAGAGAGTGAGAGTATGAAGTCTAAAAAACCCTATGTGCCCCCAACTAGGGATGGAAAGGGTTCCCAATGGAGGCGGGGGCTACCCGTTATCCGCCAGAAATCCCCCGTTTTCATACAAAAAATTTTAAAAAATCAGGAAAATAAAAATGAAAAAACAGAAAAAAGAATCCTAAATATATACAAACATAATGCATAAAACAAATATAATTTGACTCAATTAGCATAGTGTTTGGCTAAAAAGCATAACATTAACATAATCTTCAAGACTTCTTTCATCACATAGTCCAAGGATAGTAGAATCCAGAGTTGAAGACTAACTTATCATGCAAAATAATAATTACATTTTTGAAACTAAAACAATGTGAATATGTGATATATAATACTGAATCTGCATATACAGTGAAAGACTAGAAAGTAAAATGAACAATAAGCACATGCAACAATGTCTTTCAATCTTCCAATACCGCACCTCAAGAAGAAAAACATAAATGTATAACAGTCCATCAACAATCCAGCATACATAACAATCCCATCAACAATAACATAAGTCTCAATACAGAACCTTCGAATTGGAACGAAAACTTCTACTTTTAACTTCTAAAGACACTGAAAAAAAAAATTAAACAATGACAAAAAATAAAACAAATGAATAAACTACCACAAGAATACAGAGGATATACGGGAAAAAAAAAAGAAAAACAGAGAATACAGAAGCATAAATTAGTACCACAAACTGGAGAAGTGGATGGCAAGTCGGCAACACCGCAGAGCCCGGAGAAGAAAACGACGGCAGCGATTATCGACGAGAACTGGAGAAGGCAGATCGAGGAGACTAATCGCGAGGAGAAAACCTAGGAGAAGACCGGCGAATGACGTGGAGCTCCAGGCGCGGTGAATTGCAGACGGCAAAGATCGAGCCGCGGTGAATCGCGGATGACGGAGCTCCAGGAGTGATGAATCACGGACGGCTGTGTGAGACTGTAAGTGTGTGGCTATGTGGGTTGTTGTCTTGTTGAGTTGTGGGAGAAGAGAAAAGTGATGAGTGATGAGTGATGAGTGATGAGTGATGAGAATGGAGAATGGAAAATCTGAATATCTGATGGTGAATGTTGAATTCAAGGAAAGTGATTTAGGGTTTGTGTGTGGTGTGCAGCCGTGAGAGTGTGTGCGGCGCCGAGGCTTGAAGGAGTGAGGGGTTCAGGTTATGGTTTTAGGGTTTTGGGGCTTGAGAGAGTGAGCGAGAAAGGCCAAGGGCCCGGTGAGGGCGTGAGGCAGCGGATTAGAGCAGGCCGAATAGCAGAGGTGACACAGGGGTTGTGGCAAACCGTAAGGGTTAGGGGAGACCGGAAGAGTCACGAAGTTTCTCTCTCAATCTTTGGAGGGAATTTCTCCCAAACTTCGTATTTTTGGAGGGGCCTAAAATATCAAAATCAAACTACTAAAAAAAAGATTTTTTATTTAAATAAATATTTTATTTAGTGAAATAAATTATAAAAATTATTATGAAAATACCTCCTCCAATTTTATCTCATTTATCGTGTAAACGAGATAAAATTGGAGTACATGACACGTGTATATTTCGTTTAAAGTGTCAACGAGATACGTATTAAATTATTGCATTTATAGTGTAAACGAGATACGTTAAGATAAATTTTCAATTGCTATAAAAGAATATGCAATTCTTGGCATTCTCCACATACATTTCATATCTTCTTCTCCTCCATTTTTCTTCCAAAAAATAAGCAAAAATGTCCAATAGTAGTGGATATGAGGTTGTCTGTGTGTATCCCAATTGTCGTATGAGAAACAGCGACAATGGGGTGATATCTGAGTGTGAGAATCCGTTACTATGGCGTACTCAGCGCAAAAGTTCGTTGTCCGAGTTGAAGAGTTTGATATTGAGCAACCTTGGTAGCATAGGGAGAAGAGAGATCGGAAGGATCGGGTATAGGTTGCTAGCACCGTTGGGTAATGGAGTTTTCCGGTTTTGACTATTTTGGCTCCAGGGCGACGAGCATGTGCGACTCATGTTTGACATCCACGGGAGAATCATGGCAGAACAAGTGATGGAGCTTTCCGCTGAGGTTGGTGATGTTGGTGATGGTGGTTCTGTACACTCGACCTTTGTGCAGGATGACCCACCTCTCGCATCACCACCGATTCATGTTGCCAGTCCAGTGGAAGACATGGAGGTGGGTGAGGAAGACTCCAATGAAGAGTGCATTGTGGATAGCAATGATAGTGATTCCTCTGAAGATGATTATGAGGAGGAGTTTGTACCGGAGATGCTAGCCGAGACAGCAGTGCACTATGTTTTGCCTCCCCCCTAATCCGATTCTGGCGCTATCGGATGTACCAAGTCACTATCATACATTGGATTTGGACGTCATGCATGAGAAATCTTTGTTTTCCAACACCAGGGAAGATGATTACAACCTAGACGGTGGGGTAGAGTTTCGAGTCGACCGCAGATTCAAATGCACAGATACAGTATTGCAGGGGGTGAAGAACTACAGTATTTGCAAAAGTGCTGAGTACCGGGTGGTCGAATCGGACCGATTAAAGTACCATGTGCATTATCGTCAAGCTGTAAATGGAAGTCCCTGGAGTCTCCGTATTGCCCTCCGACAGAATCTCAGATACTTGTGAGTTCAAGTTTAATTGTGGCGTACTTACTCATGAATGATTGCAACATATTGAGTAGTTTCCAACCATAAATGTTTTATTTCGTTAGGGAGATCTGGAAGGTTGGTGGAGCGCAAACTTGTTTAGCACCCACCATGTTCCAAGACCATCGACAGTTGGACAATAGCCTCAAGGTCATTCTGCCATTGATACAGTCCAACCCATCCATCAGCATCCCTGTCCTACAAGGTGCAGTCCGGTAGAGCTATCACACAAAGTCATGGTCATTTTGCAATTGTGGAGTCCGAGAGTACAGAGTCATGGTCGTTCTTCTTGACAAATCTGATATGACATGTCACCCCACAGGAAGGCCTGTTGATTATATCTGATAGACCACAGGCAATCAAGGCTGCACTGAGGGCCGATGATAGTGGTTGGCAACCTCCTAGGGCGTTCCATGCTTATTGTATTAGACATATGGCCGCAAACTTCATGTCTCGTTTCAAGTCGGCCGAGGGCAAGCGATACCTTATAAATGTCCCTTATAGTCCAAGCAAGGCTAGGTATGAGTGGTACATGGATGCCTTGAGAGGTTTGTCACGAGAGATGGCAGACTGGGCTGGTCGTTTCAACCAAGAGATATGGCTACAACAGTGCGACTGCGGTCGCTGGTTCAGTCATATAACAACAAATCTGTCGGAGTGTCTCAATGCAGTTCTCAAGGGTACACGGTACTTGCCGATTTCTTCCATCGTGCACATCACGTACAAGAGTTTGCAGATGTTGCATGTCACGAAGGGCAAGAAAGCACAATCACAACTAGCAGTTGGAAATTGCTTCTTGACGGAGAAAAAATATCGGTAAAGAATTTCTCAATAAAAATCGCATTGCAAATATAGTTCTAAACCGACAATTAAACCTCAATCAACGTTTAATTTATTTGTCACTTAAGCATACCTAATAAAAATTGAAGTATTTAAACATTGGGTCGTCTCTCAAAGGAATTGCAAGGAAGTGTGTTTATTATTGGTTATGGGAAATTATTTTCGGTGGTTTTTGAAATAAAAGACAAGAAAGTAAAATGGCAAGAAAATAAACTAATAACTAAGAAAGCTCTTAGCAAGGAAAGAGAATCAGAAGTCCTATCCTCATTATCGTCGTCAATTGTGATGGTAAATGTAAATTGCCTTCACTTAGTTAATATCTAACTAATGAAGGAAAGTCAAATGCATACAATGAACTTAAGTTCACAAGTCCTAGCAACTCATAAGGAGAGACTAGATTTAGTGAAATTCAAGCTAACCAGAGACTTTGACAATTCAAGAGTCTCCAAATCATCAACCCAAGCCAAGAATACAAAAATCTATTTTAAAATCCAACCAAGCATTTCATTAAACACTTGGAAGACACAAAATAAAAATATAGAAAATTAACAAGAAATATTAAATCTAAACTACCAAATGCAAGAATCAATAACTAACAGTTAAATAGAGCAACAATAAACATAGAAAACATAAATTGCATTAATAGAAATCAAACATAACAAGAGTTCATAAACATAAAAATGGCATAAAAGGAAAATTAACAATGTAAACAAAGAGACCTAAGATAATGAAGCATGAAAACATAATGAAACTACACTGAAATAAGAATTAAGGAGAGAACTAAAGAGAAATTAAACTAATCTACCCCAATTTCTAAAGAGAAGAGAGAGCTTATCTCTCTAGAAAACCTAACTTAAAGCATGGTAAAAATAAACTATGACTCCCCCTGTTCACTACTCCATCCCCAGACTCCTGATGGACGAAATTGTGATCTCTAATAATGGCTTCAACTTGGTATGCGCGTTTATAACTTAGCACTTTCTTCACAACCTTGCACAACTAACCAGCAAGTGCACTGGGTCGTCCAAGTAATAAACCTTACGTGAATAAGGGTCGATCCCATGGAGATTGTTGGTATGAAGCAAGCTATGGTCATCTTGTAAATCTCAGTCTGGCGGATAATAAATGGGTATGGAGTTTTCGAATAATAATAATAATAAATAAATAGAAAATAAAGATAGAAATACTTATGTAGATCATCGGTGGGAATTTCAGATAGGCGTATGAAGATGCTGTGCTCCTTCTGAATCTCTGTTTTCCTACTGCTTTCATCCAATCCTTCTTACTCCTTTCCATGGCAAGCTGTATGTAGGGCATCACCGTTGTCAATGGCTACATCCCATCCTCTCAGTGAAAAAGATCCAAATGCTCTGTCACGGCACGGCTAATCATTTGTCTATTTTCGATCATGTCAGAATAGAATTCCTTGATTCTTTTGCGTTTGTCATCACGCCCAACAATCGCGAGTTTGAAGCTCGTCACAGTCATTCAATCCCGGAATCCTACTCGGAATACCACAGACAAGGTTTAGACTTTCCGGATTCTCATGAATGCCGCCATCAATTCTAGCTTATACCACGAAGACTCTGATCTCACGGAATGGAAGGCTCGGTTGTCAGGCGAGGGCAACCATGCGTCGTGTATCAGGAATCCAAGAGATACACACTCTAGCTTTCGCTTGTAGAACGGAAGTGGTTGTCAGGCACGCGTTCATAGGGATGGATGATGATGAGTGTCACGGATCATCACATCCATCAGGTTAAAGTATGAGTAGTATCTTAGAACAGAAATAAGATTGAAATTGAATAAAAGATAGTAGCAATTGCATTAAAACTCGAGGTACAGCAGAGCTCCACACCCTTAATCTATGGTGTGTAGAAACTCCACCGTTTAAAATACATAAGTGATGAAGGTTCAGGCATGGCCGAATGGCCAGCCCCCAAACGTGATCACAGGATCAAAAATATAATCCCAGATCCAGGATTGGTCAAAAGACTTCTAATACACTAGTAAAAAGTTCTATTTATACTAAACTAGCCACTAGGGTTTACAGAAGTAAGTAATTGATGCCGAAATCCACTTCCGGGGCCCACTTGGTGTGTGCTTGGGCTGACCTTGAGCTTTACACGTGCAGAGGCTTCTTTTGGAGTTGAACGCGAAGTTGTAACGTGTTTTTGGCGTTCAACTCTGGTTCGTGACGTGTTTCTGGCATTTGACTCCAGAATGCAGCATGAAACTGGTGTTGAGCGCCAGTTTACGTCATCTAGTATTGAATAAAGTATGGACTATTATATATTGCTGGAAAGCTCTGGATGTCTACTTTCCAACTCCGTTGAGAGCGTGCCATTTGGAATTCTGTAGCTCCAGAAAATTCATTTCGAGTGCATGGAGGTCAGAATCCAACAGCATCAGCAGTCCTTTGTCAGCCTTTTATCAGAGTTTTGCTCAGGTCCCTCAATTTCAGCTAGAAATTACCTGAAATCAGAGAAAAATACACAAACTCATAGTAAAGTCCAGAAATGTGAATTTAGCATAAAAACTAATGAAAACATCCCTAAAAGTAGCTAGATCCTACTAAAAACTACCTAAAAACAATGCCAAAAAGCGTATAAATTATCTACTCATCACAACACCAAACTTAAATTGTTGCTTGTCCCCAAGCAACCGAAAATCAAATAGGATAAAAAGAAGAGAACATACTATAAATTTCAGAATATTAATGAATATTAGTTCCAATTAGATGAGCGAGACTTGCAGCTTTTTGCTTCTGAATAGTTTTGGCATCTCACTTTTCCCTTGAAGTTTAGAATGATTGGCATCTATAGGAACTTAGAATTTCAGATAGTGTTATTGATTCTCCTAGTTAAGTATGTTGATTCTTTAACACAGCTACTTTTATGAGTCTTGGCCGTGGCCCTAAGCACTTTGTTTTCCAGTATTACCACCGGATACATAAATTCCACAGACACATAACTGGGTGAACCTTTTAAGATTATGACTCAGCTTTGCTAAAGTCCCCAGTTAGAGGTGTCCAGAGCTCTTAAGCACACTCTTTTTGCTTTGGATCACGACTTAAACCACTCAGTCTTAGGCTTTTCACTTGGACCTGCATGCCACAAGCACATGGTTAGGGACAGTTTGATTTAGCCGCTTAGGCCTGGATTTTATTTCCTTAGGCCCTCCTATCCATTGATGCTCAAAGTCTTGGATCCTTTTTACCCTTGCCTTTTGGTTTTAAGGGCTATTGGCTTTTTCTGCTTGCTTTTTCTTTTTCTTTCTAATTTTTTTCGCAAGCTTTTGCTTTTTCACTGCTTTTTCTTGCTTCAAGAATCAATTTTCATGATTTTTCAGATTGTCAATAACATTCTCTTTGTTCATCATTCTTTCAAGAGCCAACAATTTTAACATTCATAAACAACAAGATCAAAATTATGCACTGTTCAAGCATTCATTTAGAAAACAAAAAGTATTGTCACCACATCAATATAATTAAACTAAATTCAAGGATAATTTCGAAATTCATGTACTTCTTGTTCTTTTGAATTAGAAACATTTTTCATTTAAGAGAGGTGAATGATTTATAGAATTTATTCATAGCCTTAAGACATAGTTACTAAATACTAATGATCATGAGGTAGAGACACAAAACATAAACACACATATAGCATAAAAATAAAAAAACCAGAAAAAATAAGAACAAGGAATGAGTCCACCTTAGTGATGGTGGCGATTTCTTCTTGAAGAACCAATGATGCTTTTTGAGCTCCTCTATGTCTCTTCCTTGCTTCTGTTGCTTGATCCCTAGTGATTTTGGTGCTCCTATCCTTAGTTGCTCCCAATAATTGTGTGGAGGAAAATGTATCCCCTGACGTATCTCAGGGATCTTTTGATTTGCAGTCAAATGCTCTACTACTGAGCTATGGATCCTTGAGATGAATCTCTCCATCTCCCATGACTCAGAGGTGGAAGCTTTTTTTGTCTTCCCTTTTCTCTTTTTTTTGAGGTTTCTCTGGCCTTAGGTGCTTGATGAGCGGATAATTTATACGCTTTTTGGCATTGTTTTTAGTATGTTTTTAGTATGTTTTAGTTAGTTTTTAGTATATTTTTATTAGTTTTTAGTTAAAATTCACTTTTCTGGACTTTACTATGAGTTTTTGTGTTTTTCTATGATTTTAGGTATTTTCTGGCTGAAATTGAGGGACCTGAGCAAAAATTTGATTCAGAGGCTGAAAAGAACTGTAGATTCTATTGGATTCTGACCTCCCTGCACTCGAAGTAGATTTTCTGGAGCTACAGAAGCCCAATTGGCACGCTCTCAATTGCGTTGGAAAGTAGACATTCTGGGCTTTCCAAAAATATATAATAGTCTATACTTTGCTTGAGATTTGATGGCCCAAACCGGCGTTCCAAATCAGCTCAAAACTGCCCGGCGTTAAACGCCGGAACTGGCACAAGAATGAGAGTTAAACGCCCAAATTAGCACAAAAGCTGGCATTTAACTCCAAGAAAAGTCTCTACACATGAAAGCTTCAATGCTCAGCCCAAGCACACACCAAGTGGGCCTGGAAGTGGATTTTTATGTCATTTACTCATTTCTGTAAACCCTAGGCTACTAATTCTCTACAAATAGGACCTTTTACTATTGTATTCTCATCTGGGTAGCTATCTTGGAGAGTTTTATGCTATCTTAGATCACGTTTTGGGGGCTGGCCTCACGGCCATGCCTAGACCTTGTTCTTATGTATTTTCAACGGTGGAGTTTCTACACACCATAGATTAAAGTGTGGAGCTCTACTGTACCTCGAGTATTAATGCAAATACTATTGTTCTTCTATTCAATTCAGCTTATTTTTGTTCTAAGATATCACTTATTCTTCAATTTGATGAATGTGATGATCCGTGACACTCATCATCATTCTCACCTATGAACGTGTGCCTGACAACCACCTCCGTTCTACCTTAGATTGAGTGGATATCTCTTGGATCCCTTAATCGGAATCTTCGTGGTATAAGCTAGAATTGATGGCGGCATTCAAGAGAATTTGGAAGGTCTAAACCTTGTCTGTGGTATTCTGAGTAGGATTTAATGATTGAATGACTGTGACGAGCTTCAAACTCCTAAAGGCTGGGCGTTAGTGACAGATGCAAAAGAATCACTGGATTCTATTCCAACCTGATTGAGAACCAACAGATGATTAGCCGTGCTGTGACAGAGCGCGTTGAATATTTTCATTGAGAGGACGAGATTGTAGCCACTAACAACGGTGATGCCCAACATACTGCTTGCCATGGAAAGGAGTAAGAAGGATTGGATGAAGACAGTAGGAAAGCAGAGAGACGGAAGGGACAAAGCATCTCCATACGCTTATCTGAAATTCTCACCAATGAATTACATAAGTATCTCTATCTTTATGCTTTATTCATATATCATTCATGACCATTTGAATCTGCCTGACTGAGATTTACAAGGTGACCATAGCTTGCTTCATACCAACAATCTTCGTGGGATCGACCCTTACTCGCGTAAGGTTTATTACTTGGACGACCCAGTGCACTTGCTGGTTAGTTGTGCGAAGTTGTGATAAAGAATTGAGATTGAAATTAAGCGTACCATGTTGATGGCACCATTGATGATCACAATTTCGTGCACCAAGTTTTTGGCGCTGTTGCCGGGGATTGTTGAGTTTGGACAACTGACGGTTCATCTTGTTGCTTAGCTTAGGTATTTTTTCTTCAGAGTTCTTAAGAATGAATTCTAGTGTTTCAAGGTGAGGTTCTTATCATCACCAAAGTTGATTGATTCTCATCAATTTAGCTCTTGAATATAATGTCCTGCTGAAACTTGGCTAGCCATGTCTAATTTCTTTAGACTGAAGCTTTAGACTAACATTGCATGATTCCTGGAATTCTCATTAAGAATTTTGATATCTTTATTTTCTTTTCCACTTAATTTTCGAAAAATCCAAAAAAAAAATTACAAAATCATAAAAACCAAAAATATTGTATGTTTCTTGTTGAGTCTAGTGTCTCATGTTAAGTTTGGTGTCAGTTGCATGTTTCTGTTCTTCTTGCATTCATTCATGTGTCTTAAGTGATCTTCAAGATGTTCTTGATGATTTCATTGCTCTGATCTTTAAAATTCTCTTGTCTTGAGTGTTTTGTTGTTTCTCATGTGCATTCTCAATTTGTTAGTGTCAATAGTATACAAACTTCTAAGTTTGGTGTCTTGCATGCATTGTTATTTGATTTTAGTTGCATTTTGATTATTCCTCATCATTAAAAATCCAAAAGAAAAATTTTTATTTGTGTCTTTTCAAGTCAATAATACAGAGAATTGAAGATTCAGAACATACAACAGAGGAATTATACAGAAAAAGCTGGGCGTTCAAAACGCCCAGTGAAGAAGGAAAACTGGCGTTTAAACGCCAGCCAGGGTGCCTGGTTGGGCGTTTAACGCCCAAAAGGGTAGTGTTTTGGGCGTTAAACGCCAGAATGGATACCATTCTGGGCGTTTAACGCCAGGATGGCACAAGAGGGAAGATTTTGTTTTTAATGCAAATTTTTTTCAAGTTTTCAAAATTTTTCAAAATCAAATCTTTTTCAAATCATATCTTTTCAATCAAACCTTTTTCAAAATCAATTTCTTTCCATTTTCAAAGATACTTGCTAACAATTAATGATTTGATTCAACAATTCAAGTATGTTGCCTTTTCTGTTGAGAAAGGTTTAATGTCTGAATCATATCTTTTCTTGTTAGCCAAGTCATTGATTTTAAAAATCAAATCTTTTTAAATTGTTTTTCAATCATATCTTTTCAATCATATCTTATTAATCACATCTTTTTCAAAATAGTTTTCAATCATATCTTTTTAAATTTCTAATTTCAAAATCTTTTTCAAAAATCACTTGATTTCTTTTCCACTCTTAGTTTTCGAAAATTAATTAGTATTTTTCAAAATATTTTTTTTAAATCTTTTTAATTTATTTTTGAAAATTTCTTCCCTTCTTCTCACATCCTTCTATTTATGGATTAACACCCCTCCTCAATGTACAATTCGAACTCCATCATACTTGATAAGTTCGAATTCTTCTACCTCTTCCTTCTATTTTTCTTTTCCTCTAACACCTCAAGGAATCTCTATACTGTGACATAGAGGATTCCATATTTTCTTGTTTTCTTCTCTTTCATATGAGCAGGAGCAAAGACAAAAGCATTCTTGTTGAGGCTGACCCTGAACCTGAAAGGACCTTGAAGCGAAAGCTAGGAGAAGCTAAAGCACAACTCTTTGTAGAGGACCTAACAGAAATCTTCAAACAAGAAGAAGATATGGCAGCCGAAAACAACAACAATGCCAACAATGCAAGGAAGGTGCTGGGTGACTTTACTGCACCTACTCCTGACTTCTATGGGAGAAGCATCTCTATCCCTGCCATTGGAGCAAACAACTTTGAGCTTAAGCCTCAATTAGTTTCTCTAATGCAATAGAATTACAAGTTCCATGGACTTCCATTGGAAGATCCTCATCAGTTTTTAGCTGAATTCTTGCCAATCTGTGACACTGTCAAGACTAATGGGGTTGACCCTGAGGTCTACAGACTTATGCTATTCCCTTTTGCTGTAAGAGACAGAGCTAGGATATGGTTGGACTCACAACCTAAAGAAAGCCTGAACTCTTGGGAAAAGCTAGTCAATGCCTTCTTGGCAAAGTTCTTTCCACCTCAAAAATTGAGTAAGCTTAGAGTGGAAGTCCAAACCTTCAGACAGAAGGAAGGTGAATCCCTCTATGAAGCTTGGGAAAGATACAAACAATTAATCAGAAAGTGTCCTTCTGATTTGCTTTCTGAATGGAGCATCATAGGTATCTTCTATGATGGTCTGTCTGAACTGTCTAAGATGTCATTGGACAGCTCTGCTGGAGGATCTCTTCATCTGAAGAAGACGCCTGCAGAAGCTCAAGAACTCATTGAAATGGTTGCAAATAACCAATTCATGTACACTTCTGAAAGGAATCCTGTGAACAATGGGACAAATCAGAAGAAAGGAGTTCTTGAGATTGATACTCTGAATGCCATATTGGCTCAGAACAAAATATTGACTCAGCAAGTCAATATGATTTCTCAAAGTCTGTCTGGAATGCAAGCTGCACCAGGCAGTACTAAGGACGCTTCATCTGAAGAAGAAGCTTATGGTCCTGAGAACCCTTCAATGGAAGAGGTGAATTACATGGGAGAACCCTATGGAAACACCTATAATTCTTCATGGAGAAATCATCCAAATCTCTCATGGAAGGATCAACAGAGACCTCAACAAGGTTTCAACAACAATAATGGTGGAAGAAACATGTTTAGCAATGGCAAGCCTTTTCCATCATCTTCTCAGCAACAGACAGAGAATTCTAAGCAGAGCCACTCTGACTTAGCAACCATGGTCTCTGATCTAATCAAAACCACTCAAAGTTTCATGACTGAAACAAGGTCCTCCATTAGAAACTTGGAGGCACAAGTGGGACAGCTGAGCAAGAAAATTACTGAACTCCCTCCTAGTACTCTTTCAAGCAATACAGAAGAGAATCCAAAAGGAGAATGCAAGGCCATTAATATGACCCACATGGCCGAACTTGGAGAGGAGGAAGAGGCAGTGATCGCCACTGAGGAAGACCTCAATGGACGTCCACTGGCCTCCAATGAGTTCCCTAATGAGGAACCATGGGAATCTAAGGCTCATAATGAAACCATAGAGATTCCATTGGATTTACTTCTGCCATTCATGAGCTCTGATGAGTATTCTTCCTCTGAAGAGGATGATGATGTCACTAAAGAGCAAGTTGCTAAATACCTTGGAGCAATCATGAAGCTAAATGACAAGTTATTTGGTAATGAGACTTGGGAGGATGAACCCCCTTTGCTCACCAAAGAACTGGATGACTTGTCTAGGCAGAAATTACCTCAAAAGAGACAGGACCCTGGAAAGTTCTCAATACCTTGTACCATAGGCACCATGACCTTTAAGAAGGCTCTGTGTGACCTAGGGTCAAGCATAAACCTCATGCCTCTCTCTGTAATGGAGAAGCTAGGGATCTTTGAGGTACAAGCTGCAAAAATCTCACTAGAGATGGCAGACAATTCAAGAAAACAAGCTTATTGGTGGACGAAATTGTGATCCATGTTCTTTGTATTTGTATGAAATCATTATTATGGCATCGGTTGTTTTCACAACTCCGTTCAACTAACCAGCAAGTGTACTGGGTCGTCCAAGTAATAAACCTTACGTGAGTAAGGGTCGATCCCACAGAGATTGTTGGTATGAAGCAAGCTATGGTCACCTTGTAAATCTCAGTCAGGCAGATTAAATTGGTTTATGGTTTCGAAAATAGAAATAAGAAAATAGAAGAATTAAAAGGGATAGAATACTTATGCAGATTCATTGGTGGGAATTTCAGATAAGCATATGGAGATACTGTATGGCTCAAGGACGCCTGCTCTCCTACTGCTTCAAATAAATCCTTCTTACTCCTTTCCATGGCAAGCTGTGTATAGGGGTTCACCGTTTGACGATGGCTACTTTCAATCCTCTCGGGAAAATGGTCCTCTGCGGCTGTCACTCGCATGGCTAATCGTCTGGAGGCATCACCTGGCCGAAGGCTACATCCCATCCTCGTAGTGAAAACTACGCTCACGCGCTCTGTCACAGCACGGCTAATCACTGGTTGGTTCCCGCGCCTACTGGAATAGAATCCCTTGATTCTTTTGCATTTTTCACTAACGCCCAGCACTTGCAAGTCTGAAGCACGTCACAGTCATTCATTACCGGAATCCTACTCGGAATACCACGGACAAGGTTAGACTTTCCGGATTCCCAGGATCCTACTCGGAATACCACAGACAAGGTGAGACTTTCCGGATCCTCATGAATGCCGCCATCTATCTAGCTTATACCACGAAGATTCTGTTGGGGAATCTAAGAGATACACATTCAAGCTCGGTTGCATGTAGAACGTAGGTGGTTGTCAATCACGTGCGTTCATAGGTGAGAATGATGATGAGCGTCACATAATCATCACATTTATCATGTTCTTGGGTACGAATGAATATCTTGGAATAAGAATAAGAGAGATTTGAATAAAAGAAAATAGAATTGCATTAATACTTGAGGTACAGCAGAGCTCCACACCCTTAATCTATGGTGTGCAGAAACTCCACCGTTGAAAATACATAAGTAAAAGGTTCAGGCATGGCCGGATGGCCAGCCCCCATGATCTGAGAACTATGCGTCCCAAGATATCAAATACATTAGTTAAATGTTCTATTTATAATAAACTAGCTCCTAGGGTTTACATGGGTAAGTAATTGATGCATAAATCCACTTCCGGGGCCCACTTGGTGTATGCTTGGGCTGAGCTTGATCTATCCACGAGCTGAGGCTTCTCTTGGAGTTGAACTCCGAGTTATGACGTGTTTTGGGCGTTCAACTCCGGATCATGACGTTTTTCTGGCGTTTAACTCCAGACAGCAGCATATACTTGGCGTTCAACGCCAAGTTACATCGTCAATTTCCGAATAAAGTATGGACTATTATATATTGCTGGAAAGCCCTAGATGTCTACTTTCCAATGCCGTTGCGAGCGCGCCAATTGGAGTTCTGTAGCTCCAGAAAATCCATTTCGAGTGCAGGGAGGTCAGAATCCAACAGCATCAGCAGTCCTTTTGTCAGCCTTTTTCAGAGTTTTGCTCAAATCCCTCAATTTCAGTCAGAATTTACCTGAAATCACAGAAAAACACACAAACTCATAGTAAAGTCCAGAAATGTGAATTTAACATAAAAACTAAGGAAAACATCCCTAAAAGTAGCTTGAACTTACTAAAAACTACCTAAAAATAATGCCAAAAAGCGTATAAATTATCCGCTCATCACAACACCAAACTTAAATTGTTGCTTGTCCCCAAGCAACTGAAAATCAATTAGGATAAAAAGAAGAGAATATACTATAAATTCCAAAATATCAATGAATATTAATTATAATTAGATGAGCGGGACTTGTAGCTTTTTGCTTCTGAACAGTTTTGGCATCTCACTTTTTCCTTTGAAGTTTAGAATGATTGGCTTCTCTAGGAACTTAGAATTTCGGATAGTGTTATTGACTTTCCTAGTTAAGCATATTGATTCTTGAACACAGCTACTTATGAGTCTTGGCTGTGGCCCTAAGCACTTTGTTTTCCAGTATTACCACCGGATACATAAATGCCACAGACACATAACCGGGTGAACCTTTTCAGATTGTGACTCAGCTTTGCTAGAGTCCCCAGTTAGTGGTGTCCAGAGCTCTTAAGCACACTCTTTTGCTTTGGATCACGACTTTAACCACTCAGTCTCAAGCTTTTCACTTGGACCTTCATGACACAAGCACATGGTTAGGGACAGCTTGATTTAGCCGCTTAGGCCTGGATTTAATTTCCTTGGGCCCTCCTATCCATTGATGCTCAAAGCCTTGGATCCTTTTTACCCTTGTCTTTTGGCTTTAAGGGCTATTGGATCCTTTTTACCCTTGCTTTAAAGCCTTGGATCCTTTTTACCCTTGGATCCTTTTTCACTGCTTTTTCTTGCTTCAAGAATCAATTTCATGATTTTTCAGATCATCAATAACATTTCTCTTTGTTCATCATTCTTTCAAGAGCCAACGATTTTAACATTCATAAACAACAAGATCAAAAGACATATGCACTGTTCAAGCATTCATTCAGAAAACAAAAAGTATTGTCACCACATCAATATAATTAAATTAAATTCAAGAGCTATTTTCGAAATTTATGTACTTCTTGTTCTTTTGAATTAAAACATTTTTCATTTAAGAGAAGTGAAGGATTAATGGAATTTATTCATAGCTTTGAGGCATGGTTACATACTAATGATCATGGAATAAAGACACAAAACATAGATAAACACAACATTAAAAACCGAAAAGCAGAAAGAAATAAGAACAAGGAATGAATCCACCTCTAGTGGCGTCTTCTTCTTGAAGGACCAATGATGTTCTTTAGCTCTTCTATGTCCCTTCCTTGCCTTTGTTGCTCCTCCCTCATTGCTCTTTGATCTTCTCTTATTTCTTGGAGAATGATGGAGTGCTCATGATGTTCCACCCTTAATTGTTCCACATTGTGGCTTAAACCTTCTAAGGAAGTGTTGAGTTGCTCCCAATAGTTGTTTGGAGAAAAGTGCATCCCTTGAGGCATCTCAGGGATTTCTTGATGATGAGCTTCCTCATGCATCTCTTGAGGACCGTGAGGGGCTTCCCTTGCTTGCTCCATCCTCTTCTTGGTGATGGGCTTGTCTTCTTCAATGGAGACATCTCCTTCTATGATAACTCCAGCTGAGTAACATAGATGGCAAATAAGGTGAGGAAAAGCTAGCCGTGCCATAGGTGAGGGCTTGTCGGCTATTTTGTAGATTTAATTGGAGATGACCTCATGAACTTCTACTTCCTCTCCAATCATGATGCCATGAAACATGATGGCCCGATCCACAATAACTTCAGATCGGTTGCTAGTAGGAATGATGGAGCGTTGAATGAACTCCAACCATCCTCTAGCTATAGGCTTGAGGTCCAGTCTTCTTAGTTGGACTGGCTTGCCTTTGGAGTCTCTCTTCCATTGAGCTCCTTCCACACAAATGTCCATAAGGACTTGGTCCAACCTTTGATCAAAGTTGACCCTTCTAGTGTAGGGGCGTTCATCACCTTGCATCATAGGCAAGTGGAATGCCAACCTTACATTTTCCGGACTGAAATCCAAGTATTTCCCCCTAACCATTGTGAGATAATTCTTTGGACTTGGGTTCATACCTTGGTCATGGTTCCTAGTGATCCATGCATTGGCATAGAACTCTTGAACCATTAAGATTCCGAGTTATTGCATAGGGTTGGTTAAGACTTCCCAACCTCTTCTTCAGACTTCATGTCGGATCTCCGGATACTCATTTTTCTTGAGCTTGAAAGGGACCTCATGGATCACCTTCTTCTTTGCCACAACATCATAGAAGTGGTCTTGATGGCTCTTGGAGATGAATCTTTCCATCTCCCATGACTCGGAGGTGGAAGCTTTTGTCTTCCCTTTTCCTTTTCTAGAGGATACTCCGGCCTTAGGTGCCATTGGTAATGGAAAAACAAAAAAAAAGCTTATGCTTTTACCACACCAAACTTAAAATATTGCTCGCCCTCGAGCAATAAAAGAAAGAAGAGAAGAAGAAGAAGAAGAAAATATGGTAGAGAGGGAGAGAGGTAGGTTCGGTTTAGGTGAAGAAGGAGGGGTTGTGTTGTGTGAAAATGAAGTAGAATGGAAGGGTATTTATAGGGAAAGGGGGGGAGGTAAGTTCGGCCATTTGGGTGGGAATGGGAGGGAAATTGGTTTGAATTTTTGAAGGTAGGTGGGGTTTATGGGGAAGAGTGGGTGGATGTGAGTGGTGAATGGGGTAATTGGGAAGAGGAATTGAGGTGATTGGTGAAAGGTGTTGGGAAGTGTGACATGGGGAAGAGTGGATTTGGATTAGGAGAGTGTGATTAGGATTAAAAGGTAAGGTGGGAATATGTTAGGTGGGGATCCTGTGGGGTCCACAGATCCTGAGGTGATCCTGTGGGGTCCACAGATCCTGAGGTGTCAAGGAATTCCATCCCTGCACCAAATAGGCATGTAAAATGCCTTCGTGCATCATTCTGGCGTTTAAACGCCCATTGGTGCACATTCTGGGCGTTCAACGCCCATGTAAAGCATGTTTCTAGCATTGAACGCCAGTTTCATGCTTCTTACTGGCGTTCAGCGCCAGTTTTTCCTTTCTGGGCACATTCCTGGCGTTCAGCGCCAGGATGTTGCTTGTTTCTGGCGTTCAGCGCCAGAATGGTGCTCTGTTCTGGCGTTGAACACCGGCCAGATGCACCTTACTGGCGTTGAACGCCAGCCTGTGCGTCCTCCAGGGTGAAAATTTTTTTCTTCTGCTGTTTTTGATTCTGTTTTTAATTTTTATGATTTTTTCGTGACTCCTTATGATCATGTACCTAATAAAACACAAAATAACAATAAAATAGAATAAAATAAAATTAGATAAAATTGGGTTGCCTCCCAACAAGCGTTCTTTAATGTCAATAGCTTGACAGTGGCTCTCATGGAGCCACAAGGTGATCAGGTCAATGTTGTATAGTTGTCCACACCAAACTTAGAGTTTGGATATGGGATCTTATCACCAAACTTAGAGTTTGGTTGTGGCCTCACAACACCAAACTTAGAGTTTGACTGTGTGGGCTCTTCTTGACTCTGAACTGAGAGAAGCTCTTCATGCTTACTCTCTTCTGTCACAGAGGAATGGCCATGTGCCTTAAACACAAGGTAGTCCCCATTCAATTGAAGGACTAATTCACCTCTGTTGACATCTATCATAGCTCCTGCTGTGGCTAGGAAAGGTCTTCCAAGGATGATGCAATCATCCTCTTCCTTCCTAGTGTCTAAGATTATGAAATCAGCAGGGACGTAAAGGCCTTCAACCTTTACTAGCACGTCCTCTACTATTCCATAAGCCTGTCTCAATGACTTGTCTGCCAATTGTAATGAGAACAAGGTAGGTTGTACCTCAATGATCCCCAGCTTCTCCATTACAGAGAGTGGCATAAGATTTATCCCTGACCCCAGATCACACAGAGCTTTTGCAAAGATCATGGTGCCTATGGTACAAGGTATTAAGAACTTGCCAGGATCTTGTTTCTTTTGAGGTAGAATTTTCTGAATCCAAGTATCCAGTTCATTAATGAGCAAGGGAGGTTCACTTTCCCAAGTCTCATTACCAAACAACTTGGCATTCATCTTCATGATAGCTCCTAAATATTAAGCAACTTGCTCTCCAGTTACATCTTCATCCTCTTCAGAGGAAGAATAGTCTTCAGAGCTCATGAATGGCAGAAGGAGATTAAATAGAATCTCTATGGTCTCTATATGAGCCTCAAATTCCTTTAGATCCTTAATAGGAAACTCCTTCTTGCTTGAGGGATGTCCCAGGAGGTCTTTCTCACTAGGATTTTCATCCTCCTCCTCTCTTGTGCATTCGGCCATATTGACTATGTCAATGGCCTTGCACTCTCCTTTTGGATTTTCTTCTGTATTGCTTGGGAGAATACTGGGAGGAGTTTCAATGACTTTCTTACTCAGCTGGCCCACTTGTGCCTCCAAATTTCTAATGGAGGATCTTGTTTCGTTCATGAAACTGAAAGTGGCCTTTGATAGATCAGAGACTACATTGGCTAAATTAGAAGTGTTTTGTTCAGAATTCTCTGTCTGTTGCTGAGAAGATGATGGATATGGCTTGCTATTGCCCAGCCTATTGCGTCCACCATTGTTAAAACCTTGTTGAGGTTTTTGTTGATCCTTCCATGAGAAATTTGGATGATTTCTCCATGATGAGTTATAGGTGTTTCCATAAGGTTCACCCATGTAATTAACCTCTTCCATGGCAGGGTTCTCAGGATCATAAGCTTCTTCAGAAGCTTTCTCTCTAGTACTGTTGGATGCATGTTGCAATCCATTCAGATTTTGAGAAATTATGTTGACCTGTTGAGTCAATACTTTGTTCTGAGCCAATATGGCATTCAGAGTATCAATTTCAAGAACTCCTTTCTTTTGAGGTATCCCATTGTTCACGGAATTCCTCTCAGAAGTGTACATGAATTGGTTGTTTGCAACCATGTCAATGAGTTCTTGAGCCTCTTCAGGCGTTTTCTTCAGGTGAATAGATCCACCTGCAGAATGGTCCAGTGACATTTTCGAAAATTCAGAGAGACCATAATAGAATATATCTAAAATGGTCCATTCTGAAAACATGTCAGATGGACATCTCTTGGTCAGCTGCTTGTATCTTTCCCAAGCTTCATAGAGGGATTCACCATCTTTTTGTTTGAAGGTTTGAACATCCACTCTCAGCTTGCTCAGCTTTTGAGGAGGGAAGAATTTATCCAAGAAGGCAGTGACCAGCTTATCCCATGAGTCCAGGCTATCCTTGGGTTGTGAATCCAACCATACTCTAGCTCTGTCTCTTACAGCAAAAGGGAAAAGCATGAGTCTGTAGACTTCAGGATCAACCCCATTCGTCTTTACAGTCTCACAGATCTGCAAGAACTTAGTTAAAAACTGATAAGGATCTTCAGATGGAAGTCCATAAAACTTGCAGTTTTGTTGCATCAAGGCAACTAGCTGAGGTTTCAGCTCAAAGTTGTTGGCTCCAATGGCAGGAATGGAGATGCTTCTTCCATCAAACTTGGACGTTGGCTTTGTGAAGTCACCAAGCATTCTCCTTGCATTATTATTATTTTCGGCTGCCATCTCCTTCTCTTGTTCGAAAATTTCTAAAAGGTTGCTTCTGGATTGTTGTAATTTAGCTTCTCTTAATTTTCTCTTCAGAGTCCTTTCAGGTTCTGGATCAATTTCAACAAGAGTGCCTTTATCCTTGTTCCTGCTCATATGAAAGAGAAGAAAACAAGAAAAGAAGAGGAATCCTCTATGTCACAGTATAGAGATTCCTTTATGTTAGTAGAAAAAGAAGGGGTAGAAGAATGAAGAATGGATTCGGATTTATGGATGAAGAGAGGTGATGAGAAGTGTTAGTAAACAAATAATTAAATAGAAGAAGAAAAGAGAAAGAGAATTTCGAAAATAATTTTAAAAAGGGGTTAGTGATTTTCGAAAATTAGAGATAAAATGTAATTAAAATTAAAACATGAAACAATTAGTTAATTAGAAAGAGTTTTTGAAAAAGGGATGAGATATTTTCGAAAATTAGAGAGGGAAAAGTAGTTAGGTGGTTTTGAAAAAGATAAGAAACAAACAAAAAGTTAGTTAGTTGATTGAAAAAGATTTGAAATCAAAATTTGAAAAGATAAGAAGATAAGAAGTTTAGATAAGATATTTTGAAATAAAAAAATAAGATAAAAAGATAAAAAAATTTTTTATTTTTTTTTTGAAAAAGATAAGATAAGAGATAAAAAAAGATTTAATTTAAAAATTTGAAATTATTTACTTCACTAATAAGAAACTACAAGATAAGATTCTAGAACTTAAAGATTGAACCTTTCTTAGCAAGAAAGTAACAAACTTCAAATTTTTGAATCAAAACATTAATTATTGATTATATTTTCGAAAATATGATGTAAAAGATAAGAAAAAGATTTTGAAAAATATTTTAAAAAAAATATTTCGAAAATTAATAATAAAAAAAGGAAAAGATTTAATTTTTGAAAAAGTTTTGAAAAGATAAGATTTTTAAAATTGAAAATTTGACTTGACTTGTAAGAAACAACTAATTTTTAAAATTTTTGACTAAGTCAACTCAAATTTTCGAAAATTAGGAGATAAAAAAGGAAAAGATAATTTTTTGATTTTTAAATTTTTTTTTATGATGAGAGAGAAAAACACAAAAATGACCCAAAACAAAAAGATTTTGGATCAAAACACAAGATGTATGCAAGAACACTATGAATGTCAAGATGAACACCAAGAATACTTTGAAGATCATGATGAACATCAAGAACATAATTTTGAAAAATTTTTGATGCAAAGAAAACATGCAAGAAACCAAACATAGAAATCTTTAATGCATGGACTCTAACAAACGAAAAATGCATATGAAAAACAACAAACAACACAAAACAAGAAAACATCAAGATCAAACAAGAAGACTTGTCAAGAACAACTTGAAGATCATGAAGAACACCATGAATGCATGAATTTAAAAAAAAAAAGCAAGAAAAATTTTTAAAGCATGCAATTGACACCAAACTTAAAAATTGACTCAAGACTCAAACAAGAAACATAAAATATTTTTGGTTTTTTATGATTTTATGATTTTTTTGTATTTTTATTATTTTTTTCGAAAATTATATTAAAAAAATGAAAATAATAAAAAAAATATTTTTGAAAGATTTTAGAAAACTTTTTGAAAAGAAAATTACCTAATCTGAGCAACAAGATGAACCGTCAGTTGTCCATACTCGAACAATCCCCGGCAACGGCGCCAAAAACTTGATGGACGAAATTGTGATCCATGTTCTTTGTATTTGTATGAAATCATTATTATGGCATCGGTTGTTTTCACAACTCCGTTCAACTAACCAGCAAGTGTACTGGGTCGTCCAAGTAATAAACCTTACGTGAGTAAGGGTCGATCCCACAGAGATTGTTGGTATGAAGCAAGCTATGGTCACCTTGTAAATCTCAGTCAGGCAGATTAAATTGGTTTATGGTTTCGAAAATAGAAATAAGAAAATAGAAGAATTAAAAGGGATAGAATACTTATGCAGATTCATTGGTGGGAATTTCAGATAAGCATATGGAGATACTGTATGGCTCAAGGACGCCTGCTCTCCTACTGCTTCAACTCAATCCTTCTTACTCCTTTCCATGGCAAGCTGTGTATAGGGGTTCACCGTTTGACGATGGCTACTTTCAATCCTCTCGGGAAAATGGTCCTCTGCGGCTGTCACTCGCATGGCTAATCATTTGGAGGCATCACCTGGCCGAAGGCTACATCCCATCCTCGTAGTGAAAACTACGCTCACGCGCTCTGTCACAGCACGGCTAATCACTGGTTGGTTCCCGCGCCTACTGGAATAGAATCCCTTGATTCTTTTGCGTTTTTCACTAACGCCCAGCACTTGCAAGTCTGAAGCACGTCACAGTCATTCATTACCGGAATCCTACTCGGAATACCACGGACAAGGTTAGACTTTCCGGATTCCCAGGATCCTACTCGGAATACCACAGACAAGGTGAGACTTTTTGGATCCTCATGAATGCCGCCATCTATCTAGCTTATACCACGAAGATTCTGTTGGGGAATCTAAGAGATACACATTCAAGCTCGGTTGCATGTAGAACGTAGGTGGTTGTCAATCACGTGCGTTCATAGGTGAGAATGATGATGAGCGTCACATAATCATCACATTCATCATGTTCTTGGGTACGAATGAATATCTTGGAATAAGAATAAGAGAGATTTGAATAAAAGAAAATAGAATTGCATTAATACTTGAGGTACAGCAGAGCTCCACACCCTTAATCTATGGTGTGCAGAAACTCCACTGTTGAAAATACATAAGTAAAAGGTTCAGGCATGGCCGGATGGCCAGCCCCCATGATCTGAGAACTATGCGTCCCAAGATATCAAATACATTAGTTAAATGTTCTATTTATAATAAACTAGCTCCTAGGGTTTACATGGGTAAGTAATTGATGCATAAATCCACTTCCGAGGCCCACTTGGTGTATGCTTGGGCTGAGCTTGATCTATCCACGAGCTGAGGCTTCTCTTGGAGTTGAACTCCGAGTTATGACGTGTTTTGGGCGTTCAGCTCCGGATCATGACGTTTTTCTGGCGTTTAACTCCAGACAACAGCATGTACTTGGCGTTTAACGCCAAGTTACGTCGTCAATTTTCGAATAAAGTATGGACTATTATATATTGCTGGAAAGCCCTGGATGTCTACTTTCCAACGCCGTTGAGAGCGCGCCAATTGGAGTTCTGTAGCTCCAGAAAATCCATTTCGAGTGCAGGGAGGTCAGAATCCAACAGCATCAGCAGTCCTTTTGTCAGCCTTTTTCAGAGTTTTGCTCAAATCCCTCAATTTCAGTCAGAATTTATCTGAAATCACAGAAAAACACACAAACTCATAGTAAAGTCCAGAAATGTGAATTTAACATAAAAACTAAGGAAAACATCCCTAAAAGTAGCTTGAACTTACTAAAAACTACCTAAAAACAATGCCAAAAAGCGTATAAACTATCCGCTCATCACTTATGGACTTGTAGAGGATGTTCTGGTAAAGATTGAAGACCATTACATCCCTACTGATTTCATAGTCCTAGAGACTGAGAAGTGCATGGATGAATCCATCATTCTTGGCAGACCCTTCCTAGCCACAACAAAGGCTGTGATTGATGTTGACAGAGGAAAATTGATCATTCAAGTGAATGAAGAATCCTTTGTGTTTAAGGCTTAAGGATATCCCTCCGTTACCATGGAGAGGAAGCATGAAGAGCTTCTCTCAAAACAAAGTCAAACAGAGCCCCCACAGTCAAACTCTAAGTTTGGTGTTGGGAGGCCACAACCAACTTCTAAGTTTGGTGTTGAACCCCCACATTCAAACTCTAAGTTTGGTGTTCGGAGGTTCCAACATTGCTCTGAGTATCTGTAAGGCTCCATGAGAGCCCACTGTCAAGCTACTGACATTAAAGAAGCGCTTGTTGTGAGGTAACCCAATGTTATATTTATCTAATTTCCTTTGTTATTTTATGTTTTCTGTAGGTTGATGATCATGGAAAGTCACAAAATCAATTGAAAAAGTAAAAACAAAATGAAAAACAGAAAAAAAATAGCACACCCTAGAGGAAGATCTTGCTGGCGTTTAAACGCCAATAAGGGCAGTAAATGGGCGTTTAATGCCCAGTCTGACACCATTCTGGGCGTTTAACGCCAGAAAGGGGCACCAGACTAGCGTTAAACGCCAGGAAAGGGCAAGAAGTTGGCGTTAAACGCCAGAAATAGGCACTAGCCCGGCGTTTAATGCCAGAATTGGCATGAAGAGCATTTTTGCTCGCCACTTGATGCAAGGATGAATTTTTCTTGACACCTCAGGATCTGTGGACCCCACAGGATCCCCACCTACTCCACCACCCTCTCTCTTCTTCACCCATTCACCAATCACCTCAACACCTCTTCCTCAAAAACCCATCTTCACTCCTTCATTTTCACACAACCTAAACACTACTTCTCCCCCTTTGGCCGAACCACAAAGCCATCTCCATCTCCTCTATTTATTCTTCTTCTACTCTCTTCTTTCTTCTTTTGCTCGAGGACGAGCAAACTTTTAAGTTTGGTGTGGTAAAAGCATTGCTTTTTGTTTTTCCATAACCATTTATGGCATCCAAGGCCGGAGAAACCTCTAAAAAGAGGAAAGGGAAGGCAAAAGCTTCCACCTCCGAGTCATGGGAGATGGAGAGATTCATCTCAAGGGTGCATCAAGACCACTTCTATGAAGTTGTGGCCATGAAGAAGGTGATCCCCGAGGTCCCTTTCAAACTCAAAAAGAGTGAATATCCGGAGATCCAACATGAGATCCGAAGAAGAGGTTGGGAAGTTCTTACCAACCCCATTCAACAAGTCGGAATCTTAATGGTTCAAGAGTTCTATGCCAATGCATGGATCACCAAGAACCATGATCAAAGTGTGAACCCGAACCCAAAGAATTGGCTTACAATGGTTCGGGGGAAATGCTTAGATTTTAGTCCGGAAAATGTAAGGTTGGCATTCAACTTGCCCATGATGCAAGGAGATGAACACCCCTACACTAGAAGGGTCAACTTTGATCAAAGGTTAGACCAAGTCCTCATAGACATTTGTGAAGAGGGCACTCAATGGAAGAGAGATTCAAGAAGGAAGCCGGTTCAACTGAGAAGGCATGACCTCAAGCCCGTGGCTAGGGGATGGTTGGAGTTTATCCAACGCTCAATCATTCCCACTAGCAACCGGTCTGAAGTTACTATAGACCGGGCCATCATGATTCATAGCATCATGATTGGAGAGGAGGTAGAAGTTCATGAGGTTATAGCCCAAGAACTTTTAAAGGTGGCGGACAAGTCCTCTACCTTGGCAAGGTTAGCCTTTCCTCATCTCATTTGTCACCTCTGTTATTCAGTTGGAATTGACATAGAGGGAGACATCCCCATTGATGAGGACAAGCCCATCACTAAGAAAAGGATGGCGCAAACAAGAGATCCCACTCATCATGAAATCCCTGAGATACCTCAAGGGATGCACTTTCCTCCACAAAACTATTGGGAGCAAATCAACACCTCCCTAGGAGAATTGAGTTCCAACATGGGACAACTAAGGGTGGAGCACCAAGAGCATTCCATCCTCCTCCATGAAATTAGAGAAGATCAAAGAATCATGAGAGAGGAGCAACAAAGGCAAGGAAGAGACATTGAGGAGCTCAAGCACTCCATAAGATCTTCAAGAGGAAGAACAAGCCGCCATCACTAAGGTGGACCCGTTCTTTAATCTCCTTGTTCTTTATTTTCCTGTTTTTCGAATTTTCATGCTTATGTTTATCTATGTTTGTGTCTTATGATCATTAGTGTCTTAGTGTCTATGCCTTAAAGTTATGAATGTCCTATGAATCCATCACCTTTCTTGAATGAAAAATGTTCTTAATTGAAAAAGAGAAGAATTGCAAGAAAAAGCAGTGAATACAAAAAAAAAGAGAGAGAAAAACGAAAAAAAAAGAAAAAGAAAAAATTAATGAAGTTGTGATTCAAGGCAAAAAGAGTGTGCTTAAGAACCCTGGACACCTCTAATTGGGGACTCTAGCAAAGCTGAGTCACAATCTGAAAAGGTTCACCCAATTATATGTCTGTGGCATGTATGTATCCGGTGGTAATACTGGAAGACAGAGTGCTTTGGGCCACGGCCAAGACTCATAAAGTAGCTGTGTTCAAGAATCATCATACTTAACTAGGAGAATCAATAACACTATCTGGATTCTGAGTTCCTATAGAAGCCAATCATTCTGAATTTCAAATGATAGAGTGAGATGCCAAAACTGTTCAGAGGCAAAAAGCTAAAAGCCTCGCTCATCTAATTAATACTGATCTTCATAGATGTTTTTGGAATTCATTGCATATTCTCTTCTTTTTATCTTATTTGATTTTCAGTTGCTTGGGGACAAGCAACAATTTAAGTTTGGTGTTGTGATGAGTGGATAATTTATACGCTTTTTGGCATTGTTTTTAGTATGTTTTAGTTAGTTTTTAGTATATTTTTATTAGTTTTTAGTTAAAATTCACTTTTCTGGACTGTACTATGAGTTTGTGTGTTTTTCTGTGATTTCAGGTATTTTCTGGCTGAAATTGAGGGACCTGAGCAAAAATCTGATTCAGAGGCTGAAAAGGACTGCAGATTCTGTTGGATTCTGACCTTCCTGCACTCGAAGTGGATTTTTTGGAGCTACAGAAGCCCAATTGGTGCGCTCTCAATTGCGTTGGAAAGTAGTCATCCTGGGCTTTCCAACAATATATAATAGTTCATACTTTACCCGAGATTTGATGGCCCAAACTGGCATTTCAAATCAGCTCAAAACTGCCCAGCGTTAAACGCCGGAACTGGCACAAGAATGGGAGTTAAACGCCCAAATTGGCACAAAAGCTGGCGTTTAACTCCAAGAAAAGTCTCTACACATGAAAGCTTCAATGCTCAGCCCAAGCACACACCAAGTGGGCCCGGAAGTGGATTTTTATGTCATTTACTCATTTCTGTAAACCCTAGGCTACTAGTTCTCTACAAATAGGACCTTTTACTATTGTATTCTCATCTGGGTAGCTATCTTGGAGAGTTTTATGCTATCTTAGATCACGTTTTGGGGGCTGGCCTCACGGCCATGCCTAGACCTTGTTCTTATGTATTTTCAACGGTGGAGTTTCTACACACCATAGATTAAGGTGTGGAGCTCTGCTGTACCTCGAGTATTAATGCAAACACTATTGTTCTTCTATTCAATTCAGCTTATTCTTGTTCTAAGATATCACTTGTTCTTCAACTTGATGAATGTGATGATCCGTGACAATCATCATCATTCTCACCTATGAACGTGTGCCTGACAACCACCTCCGTTCTACCTTAGATTGAGTGGATATCTCTTGGATCCCTTAATCGGAATCTTCGTGGTATAAGCTAGAATTGATGGCGGCATTCAAGAGAATCCGGAAGGTCTAAACCTTGTTTGTGGTATTCTGAGTAGGATTCAATGATTGAATGACTGTGACGAGCTTCAAACTCCTGAAGGCTGGGCGTTAGTGACAGATGCAAAAGAATCACTGGATTCTATTCCAACCTGATTGAGAACCGACAGATGATTAGCCGTGCTGTGACAGAGCGCGTTGAACATTTTCACTGAGAGGATGGGACTGTAGCCACTGACAACGGTGATGCCCAACATACAGCTTGCCATGGAAAGAAGTAAGAAGGATTGGATGAGGACAGTAGGAAAGCAGAGAGACGGAAGGGACAAAGCATCTCCATACGCTTATCTAAAATTCTCACCAATGAATTACATAAGTATCTCTATCTTTATGCTTTATTCATATATCATTCATGACCATTTGAATTTGCCTAACTGAGATTTACAAGGTGACTAAAGCTTGCTTCATACCAACAATCTCCGTGGGATCGACCCTTACTCGCGTAAGGTTTATTACTTGGACGACCCAGTGCACTTGCTGGTTAGTTGTGCGAAGTTATGATAAAGAGTTGAGATTGCAATTGAGCATACCATGTTGATGGCGCCATTGATGATCACAATTTCGTGCACCAGTGCCATCAATGGTTATGGAAAAACAAAAAAGTTATGCTTTTACCACACCAAACTTAGAATGTTGCTCGCCCTCGAGCAAAGAAGAAAGAATGGAAGGAGAATAAGATATGGAGGAAATGGAGAGATGTGTATGTTTCGGCCATATGGGTGGGATTGGGTGGGGAAGAGATGGATGGATGTGAGTGGTGAAGAGTTGATGGGGAAGAGAGATGGTGAGTTGAGGTAGGTGGGGATCCTATGGGGTCCATGGTACACGAAATTTTAATCCCAATATCAAAATCAAGATTTCTTATGATCTCGTACCACTAACCAGCAAGTGCACTGGGTCGTCCAAGTAATACCTTACGTGAGTAAGGGTCGATCCCACAGAGATTGTTGGTTTAAAGCAAGCTATGTTTATTTTATTATTCTTAGTCAGGATATTAATTATAATTATCAGTTTGAATTATTAGAAAAATAAAAGAGCGTGAAATAATTACTTGTTGTGCAGTAATGGAAAATATGTTGGAGTTTTGGAGATGCTTTATCTTTCTCATTTAAGCTTTCCTCTTGTATTCCTCTTCCCACACGCAAGGCTCCTTCCATGGCAAGCTATATGTAGGGTGTCACCGTTGTCAATGGCTACTTCCCTTCCTCTCAGTGAAAATGGTCCAAATGCTCTGTCACAGCACGGCTAATCAACTGTCGGTTTTCGATCATGTCGGAATAGAATCCATTGATTCTTTTGCGTTTGTCATCACGCCCAACACTCGCGAGTTTGAATCTCGTCACAGTCATCCAATCCCAGAATCCTACTCGGAATACCACAAACAAGGTTTAGACTTTCCGGATTCTCATGAATGCCGCCATCAACTCCAGCTTATACCACGAAGATTCTGATTAAGGAATCTAAGAGATACTCATTCAATCTGATGTAGAACAGAGGTGGTTTTCAGGCACACGTTCATGGATTGAAGAAGGTGATGAGTGTCACGGATCATAACCTTCTCCATAGTTAAGCACGAATGAACATCTTAGATAAGAACAAGCGTGTTTGAATGGAAAACAGAAGTAATTGCATTAATTCATCGAGACGCCGCAGAGCTCCTCACCCCCAACAATGGAGTTTAGAGACTCATGCCGTCAAAGAGTATAAAATTTAGATCTAAAAATGTCATGAGGTACAAAATAAGTCTCTAAAAGTTGTTTAAATACTAAACTAGTAACCTAGGTTTACAGAGAATGAGTAAACTAAGATAATTGGTGCAGAAATCCACTTCTGGGGCCCACTTAGTGTGTGCTGGGGCTGAGACTTAAGCCTCTCACGTGCTTGGGCTATTTTTGGAGTTGAACGCCAGGTTGTAACGTATTTTGGGCGTTGAACTCCAACTTGTAACCTGTTTCTGGCGCTGGACGCCAGACTGCAACATGGAACTGGCGTTGAACGCCAGTTTATATCATCTATCTTCGTGCAAAGTATAAACTATTATATATTGCTGGAAAGCCCTGGATGTCTACTTTACAACCCAATTGAGAGCGCGTCAATTGGGCTCTTGTAGCTCCAAAAAATCTATTCCGAGTGCAGGGAGGTAAGGATCCAACAGCATCAGCAGTCCTTTTTCAGCCTAACTCAGATTTTTGCTCAGCTCCCTCAATTTCAGCCAGAAAATACCTGAAATCACAGAAAAAAACACAAACTTATAGTAAAGTCCAGAAATATGATTTTTGCCTAAAAACTAATAATATTTTACTAAAAACTAATTAAAACAAACTAAAATCTACATGAAGTTACCCCCAAAAAGCGTATAAAATATCTGCTCATCACAACACCAAACTTAAACTGTTGCTTGTCCTCAAGCAACTAGATAAATAAAACAGGATGAAAAGAAATTAAGAAGCAATAATATCTCAGAGTTTCAAGTGAAGCTCAGATTTTAGTTAGATGAGCGGGGCTGGTAGCTTTTTGCAGTTTTGGCATCTTACTTTATCCTTTGAAATTCAGAATGATTGGCATCTATAGGAACTCAGAATTCAGATAGTATTATTGATTCTCCTAGTGTAGTATGTTGATTCTTGAACACAGTTACTTTATGAGTCTTGGCCGTGGCCCTAAGCACTTTGTTTTCCAGTATTACCACCGGATGCATAAATGCCACAGACACATAACTGGGTGAACCTTTTCAGATTGTGACTTAGCTTTGCTAAAGTCTCCAATTGGAGGTGTCTAGAGTTCTTAAGCACACTCTTCTTGTTTTGGATCACGACTTTAACCACTCAGTCTCAAGCTTTTCACTTGGACCTGTATGCCACAAGCACATGGTTAGGGACAGCTTGGTTTAGCCGCTTAGGCCTGGATTTACTTCCTTGGGCCCTCCTATCCACTGATGCTCAAAGCCTTGGATCCTTTTTACCCTTGCCTTTTGGTTTTAAGGGCTATTGGCTTTTTTTTTCTTTTTCTGGATCCAATGAAATATTGTAATTTTTAGAATAATTTTTTTTTTCACTGCTTTTTCTTACTTCAAGAATCAAATTCATGATTTTTTAGATCATCAATAATATTTTTCGTGTTCCTCATTCTTTCAAGAGCCAATATTCATAAAATTCAAGATAAAAATATGCACTATTCAAGCATTCATTCAGAGAGCAAAAAGTATCGCCACCACATATAATTAATTATAATTTTTCTTATTAAGAACTTGAAAAATATAAATTACTTCTTTATTCTAAAACTCTACTATTTTATTCATGTTTGATGATGATGAGAAAAATAAATTATAACTTAATTGGAAATAAAATCAAAATAGATATGCTAATTACTACTACTCCTATATAACTTCTAAGGTAAATTTCTATAATAACACTATCACAGAGTTAAAGATAAAATTAGAACTCAACAACCTGTATTTTGGGAAGTGGATGTTCCTCTAGTCTGTGGGGTGCTTGGTCCTTCAAGAATTAATTTCTGACGCTTCAGCTCCCTCAAGTCATGCCCTTGCTCCTCTTGTTCCCTAAGTAATTTGCAAAGCATGCTACTTTGATTATTTTGTTCTTCCTTTATTTGGTTCATAGCTTCTTGTAACTTGGAAACAGATGCCTCAAGATGCTCCCAATATTCGAATTGAGGGAGTTCTGGGAGGAATTCTTGTGCTCTCCTCTTGATTGGGTCATCCTGCAACTATTGTCTTTCCATTGATATTTTAGTGATTGGCCGCTCAACTGAGATATACTCAGTTATTCCCATCCTTACTCCAGCATCTCTGCAGAGCATAAAAATTAAGCTTGGATAGGCCAATTTAGCATCTTTGGAGTTCTTGTTTGCTATTTTGTAGAGTTCACACGAGATTAGTTGATGAACTTTCACTTCTCTTCCCAACATGATGCAGTGAATCATCACTGCTCTTTTAACAGTGACTTCAGAATGGTTGCTGGTGGGCAATATAGAACGCCCAATGAAGTCCAGCCAGCCTCTGGCAACTGGTTTGAGATCTTCTCTCTTGAGTTGATTTGGAATGCCAGTGGTGCTGGTGGTCCACCTGGCTTCAGGGATGCATATATCCTCTAAAATCTTGTCCAGGCCTTTGTTTACCCTCATCATTCTCCTATTAAAGGAGTCTGGGTCATCTTTCAGTTAAGGAAGCTTAAAGATCTCCCTGATTTTATCAGGATGGATGTGAACAATCTTTCCTCTGACCAAGGTTCGATAGTCATAGAGGGCAGTTCCAGTTATTCTTTGCCTGTCTGTCTGCCACAGATTAGCATAGAATTCCTGAACCATATTCCTTCCCACTTTTGTTTCAGGATTAGCTAGGATTTCCCAGTTCCTGTTTCGAATTTGCTCTTGGATCTCCGGATATTCATCTTCTTTCAGATCAAACTTGACTTCCGGGATCACTGATCTTAGACCCATTATTTTGTAGTAATGGTCTGAATGTTCTTTGGTTAAGAACTTCTCTTGATTCCAAAGTGGTTTTGGAATACTCTCTTTCTTGCCTCTTGTAGTGGGTTATTTTCCTTTAGGAGCCATGATCTTAGTGAGTATGTTTTTGTGATCACGGATAAACACACCAAACTTAGAGGTTTGCTTGTCCTCAAGCAAAAGAAAAGAAAGGAGAAGGATAGGAGGAGAGCAAGTGTGGAATGGAGGATGATGGGAGGGGCTCCGAACGTGGATATAAAAGGGGGGAGGGTGGGTTTCGAAAATAAGAAAAAAAATAAGATAGAAGATATGATTTATAAAAGATAAATATGATAAGAAAAAGATATAATTTAAAAATAAAATGATGTTAATTATATTTGGAAAAGATAAATTTTAATTTTAATTTTGAAAGAAGATTTTAAAAGATAATTGAGTTTTGAAAAACTTAAAAAAAGAGTTGGATTGGATTGGAAAAAGATTTGTCTTTATGGATTAAGATACAATTAATATTTTTGAAAAAGGGATTTTAGAAATTAGGGTTTTTAGAAATTAGGATTAAAATTTTTGGAATTGAAGGATGATATTTTGAAACATGTTTATGCAAGAAATCATGAATTGAAACATAAAAATTAGAAAATTTGTGAAGAAAAACGAATTTTACCTCCTCCCCACCATTCTGGCGTTAAACGCCCAAACGCTGCATGTTTTGGGCGTTTAACGCCCAATTGCTGCTTCTCCTGGGCGTTCAACGCCCAGCTGTTGCTTCTTTCTGGCGTTGAACGCCAGGAAGTCCTTTGTTACTGGGCGTTTTTCTGAACGCCCAGGATGCTGTGATTCTGGCGTTAAATGCCCAGAAAGAGCTTCTTTCTGGTGTTCAACGCCCAGATGGCTATCCTTACTGGCGTTAAACGCCCAGTAGATGCTTCTTTTGGGTGTTCAACGCCCAAAATATTTCTTACTGGCTTTTTCACGCCAATGAGCTTCCAAATTCCCTTGTAACTCTGTGAATTCAAGCAATTGCTATTTTACCTTGAAGATACTTGATATATACCTGTAAAAATCAATTAATTAACAAATAAACTTTGTAAATGGCTGGGTTGCCTCCCAACAAGCGCTTCTTTATTGTCTTTAGCTGGACTATTACTGAGCTTTAATCAAGTCTCAATTTTGAGCATTCTTGCTCAAAATTGCTTTCAAGATAATGTTTAACTCTTTGTCCATTAACAATGAAATTTTTGTTAGAATCATTATCCTGAAGCTCTACATATCCATATTGTGACACACTTGTAATCACGTATGGACCTCTCCACCGGGATTTCAATTTTCTGGGAAATAATCTGAGCCTAGAATTAAATAGCAGAACTTTCTGCCCTGGCTCAAAGACTCTGGATGACAATTTCTTATCATGCCATCTTCTTGCTTTCTCTTTGTAAATTTTTGTATTCTTGAAAGCATTTAGTCTAAATTCCTCTAGCTCATTTAACTAGAGCAATCATTTTTCTCCAGCTAACTTGGCATCAAGGTTCAGGAATCTGGTTGCCCAGTAAGCCTTATGTTCCAGTTCCACTGGCAAGTGACATGCCTTTCCATACACAAGTTGGTATGGAGAGGTCCCTATAGGGGTCTTGAATGCTGTTCTATATTCCCATAGAGCATCATCCAAGCTTCTTGCCCAATCCCTTCTACGGTTAATTACAGTCCGTTTCAGGATTCTTTTGAGTTCTTTATTTGAGACTTCAGCTTGCCCATTTGTCTGTGGGTGATATGGAGTGGCCACCCTGTGGCTAACTCCATAACGAACCAAAGCAGAGTAAAGCTGTTTATTGCAGAAATGAGTGCCCCCATCACTGATTAGTACTCTAGGGGTGCCAAATCTGCTGAAGATGTATTTCTGGAGGAATTTTAACACTGTCTTAGTGTCATTAGTGGGTGTAGCAATAGCTTCCACCCATTTGGATACATAATCCACTGCCACCAGAATATAAGTGTTTGAGTATGATGGTGGGAAAGGCCCCATGAAGTCAATACCCTATACATCAAACAATTCAATCTCCAAGATCCCTTGTTGAGGCATGGCATAACTGTGAGGCAGATTACCAGATCTTTGGCAACTGTCACAATTAAGTACAAACACTCGGGAATCTTTATAGAGAGTAGGCTAGTAGAAGCCACATTAGAGGACTCTTGTGGCTGTTCGCTCACTTCCAAAATGTCCTCCATACTGTGATCCATGGCAGTGCCAGAGGATCTTCTGTGCTTCTTCTTTAGGCACACATCTACGGATTACTCCGTCTGCACATCTCTTGAAGAGATATGGTTCATCCCAAAGATAGTACTTTACATCCGTGATCAACTTCTTTGATTGCTGCCTACTGTACTCTTTGGGTATGAACCTCACTGCCTTGTAGTTTGCAATGTCTGCAAACCATGGCACTTCCTGGATGGCAAAGAGTTGCTCATTCGGAAAGGTTTCAGAGATCTCAGTAAGAGGGAGGGACGCCCCTTCTACTAGTTCTATTCGAGACAGGTGATCTGCTACTTGGTTCTCTGTCTCTTTTCTGTCTCTTATTTCTATATCAAACTCTTGTAGAAGCAACACCCATCTGATGAGTTTGCATTTTGAATCCTGCTTTGTGAGTAGATATTTAAGAGCAGCATGATCAGTGTACACAATCACTTTTGATCCTACTAAATAGGATCTAAACTTGTCAATGGCGTAAATCACTGCAAGAAACTCTTTTTCTGTGGTTGTGTAATTCTTCTGTGCGCCATTTAAAACACGACTGGCATAGTAAATGACGTGCAGAAGCTTGTCATGCCTTTGTCCCAACACTGCACCAATGGCATGGTCACTGGCATCACACATTAATTCAAATGGTAATGTCCAGTTTGGTGCAGAGATGACTGGTGCTGTGTGATGAGCGGATAATTTGTATGCTTTTTGGCATTGTTTTTAGTATGTTTTTAGTATGATTTAGTTAGTTTTTAGTATATTTTTATTAGTTTTTAGTTAAAATTCACTTTTCTGGACTTTACTATGAGTTTGTGTGTTTTTCTGTGATTTCAGGTATTTTCTGGCTGAAATTGAGGGACCTGAGCAAAAATCTGATCCAGAGACTCAAAAGGACTGCAGATGCTGTTGGATTCTGACCTCCCTGCACTCGAAGTGGATTTTCTGGAGCTACAGAAGCCCAATTGGTGCGCTCTCAACGGCGTTGGAAAGTAGACATCTTGGGCTTTCCAGCAATATATAATAGTCCATACTTTGCCCAAGATTTGATGGCCCAAACCGGCGTTCAAAGTCACCTCAAGAAATTCCAGCGTTAAACGCCGGAACTGGCACCTAATTGGGAGTTAAACGCCCAAACTGGCACTAAAGCTGGCGTTTAACTCCAAGGAGAGTCTCTACACGAAAAAAGCTTCATTGCTCAGCCCAAGCACACACCAAGTGGGCCCGGAAGTGGATTTTTATGTCATTTACTCATCTATGTACTAGTTTTCTATAAGTAGGACCTTTTACTATTGTATTAGAGAGACTTTTGGTAGCTATCTTTGTTTTATGCTATCTTAGATCATTGGGAGGCTGGCCATTCGGCCATGCCTAGACCTTGTTCTTATGTATTTTCAACGGTGGAGTTTCTACACACCATAGATTAAGGTGTGGAGCTCTGCTGTACCTCGAGTATTAATGCAATTACTATTGTTCTTCCATTCAATTCCACTTGTTCTTTGTCCAAGATATCACTTGTTCTTCAACTTGATGAAGGTGATGATTGACGCCCATCACCATTCTCACTCATGAACAAGGTGACTGACAACCATTCTTGTTCTACAAGCATCTGAGGCTTAGTGAATATCTCTTGGATTCCTGATTGCACGATGCATGGTTGATCGCCTGACAACCGAGTGCTCGCCTGACAAACGAGCCAACCATTCCGTGAGATCAGAGTCTTCGTGGTATAGGCAAGAACTGATGGCAGCATTCAAGAGAATCCGGAAGGTCTAACCTTGTCTGTGGTATTCTGAGTAGGATTCAATGACTGAATGACTGTGACGTGCTTCAAACTCCTAGCAGGCTAGGGCGTTAGTGACAGACGCAAAAGTATCAATGGATATTATTCCGGCCTGACCGAGAACCGACAGCTGAATTCCGCTATGCCGTGACAGGACATATGCAATCGCTTTCACTGAGAGGATGGGAGGTAGCCACTGACAATGGTGAAACCCTACACAAGCTTGCCATGGAAAGGAGTAAGAAGGATTGGATGAAGGCAGTAGGAAAGCAGAGAAACGGAAGGGAAGGCATCTTCATACGCTTGTCTGAAGCTCTTACACCAATGATATACATAGTATCACTATCTTTATCTTTATATTATTTTCGTTCATCATCATATACAATTGAGTTTGCCTGACTAAGATTTACAAGATGACCATAGCTTGCTTCAATGCTAACAATCTCCGTGGGATCGACCCTTACTCACGTAAGGTATTACTTGGACGACCCAGTGCACTTGCTGGTTAGTTGTGCGAAGTTGTGTAATGCCATGGAATTGAACCACCAAGTTTTTGGAGTTCATGACCAGGGATTATGAGAGTTGTGAAAAGTATTGATCACAATTTCGCGCACCAAGTTTTTGGCGCCGTTGCCGGGGATTGTTCAAGTTTTGAGCAAGCTTTTGGTAACAATGCCTGGGATTGTTCTAGTTTGGACAACTGACGGTTCATCTTGTTGCTTAGATTAGGTATTTATTTTTTTCGAAATTCTTAAAGATGAATTCTAGAGTTTCATGATGATTTGTTGAAATCTGGCTGGCTGAGAAGCCATGTCTAATCTGATTGGACCGAGGTTTCAACTTATCACCACAAGAGCTTGTTGATTTTCATCAATCTTGCTTTTGGAGCAGTGATCTGCTAAGACTTGGATGACCTTTGGTCATGTCTAGTGTTTTGGACCGAAGCTTTCTTTGAAAGCTTGGCTGGCTGAGAAGCCATGTCTAATTCCTGGACCGGAGTCTTAGACTAGCATTGCGCTGATTCCTGGAATTCTCATTAAGAATTTTGATATCTTTTTCCACTTAATTTTCGAAAAACACAAAAAAATTACAAAATCACAAAAAAACCAAAAATATTTGATGTTTCTTGTTTGAGTCTAGAGTCTCATCTTAAGTTTGGTGTCAAATGCATGTTTTTGTTATATTTTTCGAATCCATGCATATAGTTCTTTGTTCTAATCTTTGAATTCTATTGACTTGAAGTATTTTGTGTGTCTCATATGCATTCTCATTTCGATAGTGTCAGTAGTATACAAACTGCTAAGTTTGGTGTCCTGCATGCATTGTTGTTTGGTTCTAGTTACATTTTGATTGTTCTTTATTATTAAAAATCCAAAAATATTTTTAATTTGTGTCTTTTCAAGTCAATGATACAGAGAATTGAAGATTCAGAACATGCTGCAGAGGAATTATACAGAAAAAGCTGAGCATTCAAAAATGCCCAGTGAAGAAGACAGACTGGCGTTTAAACGCCAGCCAGGGTACCTGGTTGGGCGTTTAACGCCCAAAGAGGTAGCATTTTGGGCGTTAAACGCCAGAATGTATACCATTCTGGGCGTTTAACGCCAGGATGGTGCTAGGAGGAAGATTTTGTTTTCAAATCAATTTTTTTTCAAGTTTTCAAAGTTTTTCAAAACCAAATCTTTTTCAAATCATATCTTTTCAATCAAATGTTTTCAAAATCAATTTCTTTCCTTTTTCAAAGATACTTACCAACAATTAATGATTTGATTAAACATTTTTTGCCTTTTCTATTAAGAAAGGTTTTATGTTTGAATCTTATCTTTTCTTGTTAGGAAAGTCATTAATATTTTTTTTTAAATTCATATCTTTTCAAATTGTTTTCAAATCATATCTTTAAAATTGTTTTCAAATCATATCTTCTCAATCACATCTTTTTAAAACCATAACTTTTCAATCAAATCTTTTTAACCTCATCTTTTTCAAAATAGTTTTCAATCAAATCTTTTTGACTTCTAATTTCAAAATCTTTTTCAAAAATCACTTCAATTCTTCCCCACTTTCAATTTTCGAAAATTATCAATCAATTTTTAAAATGTTTTTTGACATCTTTCTAATTAATTTTCGAAAATCCTCTTCCCTCCTTCTCACATCCTTCTATTTATGGAGTACTACTCCTTCTTAATGCACAATTCGAACTCTAACTAATCAAGTTCGAATTCTTCTACCTTCTTTTCTTGTATTTTCTTTTCCTCTGACACTTCAAGGAATCTCTGTACTGTGACATAGAGGATTCCACATTTCTCTTGTTCTCTTCTTTTTCATATGAGCAGGAGCAGAGACAAAGGCATTCTTGTTGAAGCTAACCCTGAACCCGAGAGAACCTTGAAGAGAAAGCTAAGAGAAGCCAAGGCACAACTCTCTTTAGAGGACCTGACCGAATTCTTCAAAGAAGAAGAACACATGGCAGCCGAAAACAATAACAATGCCAACAATGCAAGGAAGGTGCTGGGTGACTTCACTGCACCTACTCCTGATTTTTATGGGAGAAGCATCTCTATCCCTGCCATTGGAGCAAACAACTTTGAGCTTAAGCCTCAATTAGTTTCTCTAATGCAACAGAATTGCAAGTTCCATGGACTTCCAATGGAAGATCCTCATCAGTTCTTAGCTGAATTCTTGCAAATCTGTGACACAGTCAAGACTAATGGGGTAGACCCTGAGGTCTACAGACTGATGCTATTCCCTTTTGCTGTAAGAGACAGAGCTAGAATATGGTTGGATTCTCAACCTAAAGAAAGCCTGGACTCTTGGAAAAGCTAGTCAATGCCTTCTTGGCAAAGTTCTTTCCACCACAAAGATGGAGTAAGCTTAGAGTGGAAGTCCAAACCTTCAGACAGAAGGATGGAGAATCCCTCTATGAAGCTTGGGAAAGATACAAACAATTAATCAGAAGATGTCCCTCAGACATGCTTTCTGAATGGAGCATCATAGGTATTTTCTATGATGGTCTCTCTGAACTATCTAAGATGTCCTTGGATAGCTCTGCTGGAGGATCTCTTCATCTGAAGAAGACGCCTGCAGAAGCTCAAGAATTGATTGAAATGGTTGCAAATAACCAATTCATGTACACTTCTGAAAGGAATCCTGTGAACAATGGGACTAGTCAGAAGAAAGGAGTTCTTGAGATTGACACTCTGAATGCCATATTGGCTCAGAACAAGATATTGACTCAACAAGTCAATTTGATTTCTCAAAGTCTGTCTGGAATGCAAAATGCACCAAACAGTACTAAGGATGCTTCATCTGAGGAAGAAGCTTATGATCCTGAGAACCCTTCCATGGAAGAGGTGAATTACCTAGGAGAACCCTATGGAAACACCTATAATTCTTCATGGAGGAATCACCCAAATTTCTCATGGAAGAATCAAGAGAGACCTCGACAAGGTTTCAATAATAATGGTGGAAGAAACCGGCTTGGCAATAACAAGCCTTTTCCATCATCTTCTCAGCAACAGACAGAGAGTTCTAAGCAGAGTACTTCTGACTTAGCAACAATGGTCTCTGATCTAATAAAGACCACTCAAAGTTTCATGAATGAAACAAGGTCCTCCATCAGAAATTTGGAAGGACAAGTAGGTCAGCTGAGCAAGAAAGTTACTGAACTCCCTCCTAGCACTCTCCCAAGTAATACAGAAGAAAATCCAAAAGGAGAGTGCAAAGCCATAGACATGGCCGAATATGGAGAGGAAAGAGAGGAGGAGGACGCCACTGAGGAAGACCTCAGTGGGCGTGTACCAATCTCCTCTGAGTTCCTCAATGAGGAACAATGGGAATCTGAGGCTCAAAATGAGACCATAGAGATTCCATTGGACTTACTTCTGCCATTCATGAGCTCTGATGAGTATTCTTCCTCTGAAGAGGATGAGTATGTCACTGAAGAGCAAGTTGCTAAATACCTTGGAGCAATCATGAAGCTAAATGACAAGTTATTTGGAAATGAGACTTGGGAGGATGAACCACCTTTGCTCACCAAAGAACTGGATGACTTGTCTAGGCAGAAACTACCTCAAAAGAGGCAAGATCCTAGGAAGTTTTATATACCTTGTACCATAGGCACCATGACCTTCAAGAAGGCCTTGTGTGACTTAGGGTCAAGTGTAAACCTCATGCCCCTCTCTGTAATGGAGAAATTAGGGATCTTTGAGGTGCAAGCTGCAAGAATCTCATTAGAGATGGCAGACAATTCAAGAAAACAAGCTCATGGACTTGTAGAGAATGTTTTGGTGAAGATTGAAGACCATTACATCCCTACTGATTTCATAGTCCTAGAGACTGGGAAGTGCATGGATGAATCCATCATCCTTGGCAGACCCTTCCTAGCCACAGCAAAGGCTGTGATTGATGTTGATAGAGGAGAGTTGACCATTCAAGTGAATGGAGAATCCTTGGTGTTTAAGGCCCAAGGACATCCCTCTATCATCATGGAGAGGAAGCATGAAGAGCTTCTCTCAAAACAGAGCCAAGCAGAGCCCCCACAGTCAAACTCTAAGTTTGGTTGGGAGGCCACAACCAAACTCTAAGTTTGGTGTTGAACCCCCACATTCAAACTCTAAGTTTGGTGTTGGGAGGTTCCCACATGGCTCTGAGTATTTCTGAGGCTCCATGAGAGTCCTCTGTCAAGCTAATGACATTAAAGAAGCGCTTGTTGGGAGGCAACCCAATGTTTTATAGTTAACTATTTTCTTTTGTTATTTTATTTTTTTTGTAGGTTGATGATCATAAGAAGTCACAAAAACAATGAAAAAAGCAAAAACAAAATGAAAAACAGGAAGAAAAACAGCACACCCTGGAGGAGAAGAAGCTGGCGTTCAAACGCCAGTAATGCTAGCTGTTGGGCGTTTAACGCCCAGTCTGGCACCATTCTGGGCGTTTAACGCCAGAAAGGGGCACCAGACTGGCGTTAAACGCCAGTAAAGGGCAACAACCTGGCGTTAAACGCCAGGAATGGGCACCAGCCCGGCGTTTAACGCCAGCAATAGCTCAAAACGTGATTTTGAGCAACATTTGGTGCAGGGATGACTTTTCCTTGACACCACAGGATCTGTGGACCCCACAGGACCCCACCATCACTCTCTCTCTTCTTCCCCCATTCACCAATCACCTCAATACCTCTTCCCCACAAACCCCTCACCTATCAAATCCCATCTTTCTCTTCACCACTCACATCCATCCTTCATAAAACCCCACCAACCTCACCCTTCTAATTCAAACCACTTTCCCTCCCAAACCCACCCATAATGGCCGAACACACCACCTTCTCCCTCTTCCTCATTTCTTCTTCTTCTACTCTCTTCTTTCTTCTTTTGCTCGAGGACGAGCAAACATTTAAGTTTGGTGTGGTAAAAGCGTTGCTTTTTCGTTTTTCCATAACCATTTATGGCATCCAAGGCCGGAGAAACCTCTAGAAAGAGGAAAGGGAAGGCAAAAGCTTCCACCTCCGAGTCATGGGAGATGGATAGATTCCTCTCAAGGGTGCATCAAGTCCACTTCTATAAAGTTGTGGCCTTGAAGAAGGTGATCCCCGAGGTCCCCTTTTCACTCAAAAAGGGTGAATATCCGGAGATCCGCCATGAGATCCGAAGAAGAGGTTGGGAAGTACTCACCAACCCCATTGAACAAGTCGGAATCTTGATGGTTCAAGAGTTCTATGCCAATGCATGGATCACCAAGAACCATGACCAAAGTGTGAACCCGAATCCAAAGAATTATCTCACTATGGTTCGGGGGAAATACTTGGATTTTAGTCCGGAGAGTGTGAGGGTGGCGTTCAACTTGCCTATGATGCAAGGAGATGAGCATCCTTACACTAGAAGGGTCAACTTTGATCAAAGGTTGGACCAAGTCCTCACAACCATATGTGAAGAGGGCGCACAATGGAAGCAAGATTCAAGAGGAAAGCCGGTTCAATTGAGAAGGCATGACCTCAAGCCCGTGGCTAGAGGATGGTTAGAGTTCATACAACGCTCAATCATTCCCACTAGCAACCGGTCCGAAGTTACTCTAGACCGGGCCATCATGGTTCATAGCATCATGATTGGAGAAGAAATAGAGGTTCATGAGGTTATAGCCCAAGAACTCTATAAGGTGGCGGACAAGACCTCCACCTTGGCAAGGTTAGCCTTTCCTCACCTCATTTGTCACCTCTGTTATTCAGTTGGAGTTGACATAGAAGGAGATACCCCCATTGATGAGGACAAGCCCATCACCAAGAAAAGGATGGAGTACACAAGAGACCCCTCTCATCAAGAGATCCCTGAGATTCCTCAAGGGATGCACTTTCCTCCACAAAATTATTGGGAGCAATTAAACACCTCCCTAGGAGAATTGAGTTCCAACATGGGACAACTAAGGGTGGAGCATCAAGAACACTCCATTCTCCTCCATGAAATTAAAGAAGACCAAAGAATCATGAGGGAGGAGCAACAAAGACAAGGAAGGAGACATTGAGGAGCTCAAGCACTCCATAGGATCTTCAAGAGCAAGAAAGAGCCGCCATCACTAAGGTGGACCCGTTCCTTGATTTCCTTGTTCTTTATTCTTCTGTTTTTCGATTTTTATGCTTTATGTTTGTCCATGTTTGTGTCTTGTGATCATTAGTGTCTTAGTGTCTATGCCTTAAAGTTATGAATGTCCTATGAATCCATCACCTTTCTTTTAATAAAAACGTGCTTAATTGAAAAGGAAAGAATTGCATGAATTCTGAATTTTATAATAGTTTAATTATTTTGATGTGGTGGCAACACTTTTGTTCTCTGAATGTATGCTTGAACAGTGCATATGTCTTTTGAACTTGTGGTTCATGAATGTTGGCTCTTGAAAGAATGATGAAAAAGGAGACATGTTACTGAGGATCTGAAAAATCATAAAAAAATGATTCTTGAAGCAAGAAAGAAAGTAAGCAAAAACCGAAAAAAAAAATTATTCGAAAAAAAAAAAAGCGAAAAAAAAGGAGAAAGAATAAGAGTTGTGATCCAAGGCAAATAAGAGTGTGCTTAAGAACCCTGGACACCTCTAATTGGGGACTTTAGCAAAGCTGAGTCACAATCTGAAAAGGTTCACCCAATTATGTGTCTGTGGCATGTATGTATCCGGTGGTAATACTGGAAGACAGAGTGCTTTGGGCCACAGCCAAGACTCAATAAATGGCTATGTTCAAGAATCATCATACTTTACTAGGAGAATCATTAACACTATCTGGATTCTAAGTTCCTAAAGAAGCCAATCATTCTGAATTATAAGGGATAAAGTGAGATGCCAAAACTATTCAGAGGCAAAAAGATAAAAGCCCCGCTCATCTAATTAATACTAATCTTCATAGATGTTTTTGGAGTTCATTGCATATTCTCTTCTTTTTATCTTATTTGATCTTCAGTTGCTTGGGGACAAGCAACAATTTAAGTTTGGTGTTGTGATGAGCGGATAATTTGTATGCTTTTTGGCATTGTTTTAGTATGTTTTTAGTATGATTTAGTTAGTTTTTAGTATATTTTTATTAGTTTTTAGTTAAAATTCACTTTTCTGGACTTTACTATGAGTTTGTGTGTTTTTCTGTGATTTCAGGTATTTTCTGGCTGAAATTGAGGGACCTGAGCAAAAATCTGATCCAGAGACTCAAAAGGACTGCAGATGCTGTTGGATTCTGACCTCCCTGCACTCGAAGTGGATTTTCTGGAGCTATAGAAGCCCAATTGGCGCGCTCTCAACGGCGTTGGAAAGTAGACATCCTGGGCTTTCCAGCAATATATAATAGTCCATACTTTGCCCAAGATTTGATGGCCCAAACCGGCGTTCAAAGTCACCTCAAGAAATTCCAGCGTTAAACGCCAGAACTGGCACCTAATTGGGAGTTAAACGCCCAAACTGGCACTAAAGCTGGCGTTTAACTCCAAGGAGAGTCTCTACACGAAAAAAGCTTCATTGCTCAGCCCAAGCACACACCAAGTGGGCCCGGAAGTGGATTTTTATGTCATTTACTCATCTATGTACTAGTTTTCTATAAGTAGGACCTTTTACTATTGTATTAGAGAGACTTTTGGTAGCTATCTTTGTTTTATGCTATCTTAGATCATTGGGAGGCTGGCCATTCGGCCATGCCTAGACCTTGTTCTTATGTATTTTCAACGGTGGAGTTTCTACACACCATAGATTAAGGTGTGGAGCTCTGCTGTACCTCGAGTATTAATGCAATTACTATTGTTCTTCCATTCAATTCCACTTGTTCTTTGTCCAAGATATCACTTGTTCTTCAACTTGATGAAGGTGATGATTGACGCCCATCACCATTCTCACTCATGAACAAGGTGACTGACAACCATTCTTGTTCTACAAGCATCTGAGGCTTAGTGAATATCTCTTGGATTCCTGATTGCACGATGCATGGTTGATCGCCTGACAACCGAGTGCTCGCCTGACAAACGAGCCAACCATTCCGTGAGATCAGAGTCTTCGTGGTATAGGCAAGAACTGATGGCAGCATTCAAGAGAATCCGGAAGGTCTAACCTTGTCTGTGGTATTCTGAGTAGGATTCAATGACTGAATGACTGTGACGTGCTTCAAACTCCTAGCAGGCTAGGGCGTTAGTGACAGACGCAAAAGTATCAATGGATATTATTCCGGCCTGACCGAGAACCGACAGCTGAATTCCGCTATGCCGTGACAGGACATATGCAATCGCTTTCACTGAGAGGATGGGAGGTAGCCACTGACAATGGTGAAACCCTACACAAGCTTGCCATGGAAAGGAGTAAGAAGGATTGGATGAAGGCAGTAGGAAAGCAGAGAAACGGAAGGGAAGGCATCTTCATACGCTTGTCTGAAGCTCTTACACCAATGATATACATAAGTATCACTATCTTTATCTTTATATTATTTTCGTTCATCATCATATACAATTGAGTTTGCCTGACTAAGATTTACAAGATGACCATAGCTTGCTTCAATGCTAACAATCTCCGTGGGATCGACCCTTACTCACGTAAGGTATTACTTGGACGACCCAGTGCACTTGCTGGTTAGTTGTGCGAAGTTGTGTAATGCCATGGAATTGAACCACCAAGTTTTTGGAGTTCATGACCAGGGATTATGAGAGTTGTGAAAAGTATTGATCACAATTTCGCGCACCACTGTGACCAACTTAGCTTTTAGAGTCTCAAACGCCTGCAGACACTCCTGATCAAAGATAAATGGCGTGTCAGCAGCTAGCAGATTACTTAGAAGTTTGGCGATTTTTGAAAAATCCTTTATAAACCTCCTATAGAATCTTGCATGCCCCAGAAAGCTTCTGATTGCCTTAATATTGGCTGGTGGTGGTAATTTTTCAATTACCTCTACCTTAGCTTGATCCACCTCTATTCCCCTGTTCGAGATTTTGTGCCCAAGGACAATTCCTTCAGTCATCATAAAGTGACATTTTCCCAGTTTAAAACCAGGTTAGTCTCTTGGCACCTTTTTAGAACAAGTGCTAGATGGTTAAGACAGGAGCTGAATGAGTCTCCAAATACTGAAAAGTCATCCATGAAGGCTTCCAGAAAATTTTCCATCATATCAGAGAAAATTGAGAGCATGCACCTTTGAAAGGTTGCAGGTGCATTGCACAAGCCAAATGGCATCCTTCTGTATGCAAATACTCCAGATGGGCATGTGAATGCCGTTTTCTCTTGATCCTGGGGATCTACTGCAATTTGATTATAACCTGAATATCCATCCAGGAAGCAGTAGTATTCATGACCTGCTAGTCTTTCCAGCATCTGATCTATGAATGGTAAAGGAAAATGATCCTTTCTGGTGGCTGTATTGAGCCTTCTGTAATCAATACACATACGCCACCCTGTAACTGTTCTTGTGGGAACCAGTTCATTTTTTTCATTATGGACCACTGTCATGCCACCTTTCTTAGGGACGACTTGGACAGGGCTTACCCAAGGGCTATCAGAAATAGGATAAATAATCCCAGCCTCTAGTAACTTAGTGACCTCTTTCTGCACCACTTCCTTCATGGCTGGATTCAGCCGCCTTTGTGGTTGAACCACTGGTTTAGCGTCACCCTCCAATAAGATCTTGTGCATGCATCTGGTTGGGCTAGTGCCCTTAAGATCACTGATGGACCACCCAAGAGCTGTCTTGTGTGTCTTTAGCACTTGAATTAGTGCTTCCTCTTCCTGTGGCTCTAAAGTAGAGCTTATGATTACAGGAAAGGTATCATCTTCTCCCAGAAATGCATATTTCAGGGATGGTGGTAATGGTTTGAGCTCGGGTTTAGGAGGTTTCTCCTCTTCCTGAGGGATTTTCAGAGGTTCTATTATTTTCTCTGATTCCTCCAGATCAGGCTAAACATCTTTAAAGATTTCCTCTAGCTCTGATTCGAGACTCTCAGCCATATTGACTTTTTTTACCAGAGACTCAATGATATCAACGCTCATGCAGTCATTTTGGGTGTCTGGATGCTGCATAGCTTTGACAACATTCAACTTGAACTCCTCCTCATTGACTCTCAGGGTTACTTCCCCTTTTTGGACATCAATAAAGGTTCGGCCAGTTGCTAGGAAAGGTCTTCCTAGAATGAGAGTTGCACTCTTATGCTCCTCCATTTCCAGCACCACAAAGTCAGTAGAAAAGGCAAATGGCCCAACCTTGACAATCATGTCTTCAATCACGCCTGATGGGTATTTAATGGAGCCATAAGCAAGTTGGAGACATATCCGGGTTGGTTTGACTTCTTCATTCAATCCAAGCTTTGTGATGATAGATGTAGGTATTAGGTTGATACTTGCCCCAAGATCACATAGAGCTTGCTTGGTACAAGTACCTTCTAATGTGCATGGTATCATAAAGCTTCTGGGATCTTTAAGCTTTTCAGGTAAGCTTTTCAGAATGACTACACTACATTCTTCAGTGAGGTAAACTTTTTCAGTTTCCCTCCAATCCTTTTTATGACTTAAGATCTTTTCCATGAACTTAGCATAAGAGGGTATTTGCTCAAGTGCCTCTGCAAACAGAATCTTTATTTCAAGAATCCTGAGATAGTCTGCAAAGCGGGCACATTGCTTATCCTGTTCTGCTTGGCGGAGTTTCTAAGGATAAGGCATTTTGGCTTTGTATTCCTCAACCTTAGTTGCTGCAGGTTTATTGCCTACAGATATAGGTTGAGAAGCCTTTTTAGAAGGGTTATTATCAGCACTTGTATGTGTCTGATCCCCCACTGGCATTTGAATGCCAGGGGTGGAAGCTTGAGTGGCGTTAGACGCCAACTCCTCACCTGATTCTGGCGTCTGAACGCCAAAACTCTGCTTCCTTTGGGCGTTCAACGCCAAATCATTGCTTGTTTCTGGCGTCGAACGCCAGGACTGAGCATGGTTTGGGCGTTCAACGCTAGCTTTCCACTCATTCTCTGGCGTTTGAGCGCCAGAATTATTCCTCTCTGGGCTCTTACTGTCCTCAAAGGGATTTTGGGTAGTTTGCTCATTTCTTGGCTTCCTGCTGTCTTGAAGTGAGGTATTTAATGTTTTACCACTTCTTAATTGAACTGCTTGGCACTCTTCTATTATTTGTTTTGATAACTGCTGTTCTGTTTGCTTCAATTGCACTTCCATATTTATATCAGCCATTCTTGTTTCTTGCAACATCTATTTGAATTCGGCTAACTGTTTTGTTAGAAAATCCAATTACTGATTGAATTCTGTAACTTGTTCTGCATGACTCATTTCAGCAGTTATTGTTTTAGCCTCTTCTTTCATGGAAGGTTCACTGCTTAGGTACAGATGCTGATTTCTGGCAACTGTATCAATGATCTCTTGAGCTTCTTCTATTGTCTTTCTCATGTGTATAGATCCACCAGTTGAGTGGTCTAGAGAAATCTGAGCTCTTTCTGTAAGCCCATAGTAGAAGATGTCTAACTACACCCACTCTAAAAATATTTCAGAGGGGCATTTTCTTAGCATCTCTCTGTATCTCTCCCAAGCATCATAAAGAGATTCATCATCTCCTTGTTTGAAGGCTTGGATGCTCAGCCTTAGCTGTGTCATCCATTTTGGAGGAAAATAGTGATTCATGAATTTTTCTGACAGCTGTTTCCATGTCTTTATGCTATCCTTAGGTTGGTTATTTAACCAACTCTTAGCTTGATCTTTTACAGCAAATGGAAACAGTAATAATCTGTAGACATCCTGATCTACTTCCTTATCATGTACTATGTCAGTAATTTGCAAAAATTGTGCCAGAAACTCTGTAGGTTCTTCCTGTGGAAGACCGAAATACTGGCAACTTTGCTGCACCATGATAATGAGCTGAGGATTCAACTCAAAGCTACTAACTCCAATGGAGGGTTTTCACACCCTGGGTCGAGCTGTCCGACCCGGGATGTTCTACAAATAAAGCGACCGACCTCTTCAGGTCAGGACGACCCGACCTCTTCTCAAAGAGCTCGGCTAAGTCATAGGAAAGCCCAAACAAAGGGCCCAAATAGAGGAACACGTCCCAAATCCAAGGGCAGCCTAAGCCCATAGAGATAAAGGCGGTTCCCTTAAAGATGACATCACTTAAAGATAAGATAAGATAAGATAAGATAACTAACTTATCTTACCCAGAGGAGGCCACATCTCACCATTATAAATACACTGGAGCACCCAGGTATAACTTATACTCTGATTCTACTCAATACCTGTTTAATACCCTTGCTAACTTAAGCATCGGAGTCCCTTGCAGCTACCCCCCACTCTCTGAGGACGAAGGATCAGCACCACTACCAAGTCCAACAAGTCGGACACACCAGCTCCGGCCGCTGTACACCTGCCGGACACGTCGTCTCCGACCAACACAGAAGATCTCGTCTGAGATCGACCTACAGTTTCAGGTAACCCTCGGAACATTGGCGCCGTTGCCGGGGAACCTGGAAGTCATCCCATTAACATGGCGGATGACCATGACAACAACCACGATTCAGGTTTGGAAGATAGAACGCCTCATAAAAACGCGGACACAATACTCAAAGATACTCCAGAAACCAACGGAGACAAAAATTCGTCAAATCCAGGAGTAATAGAAGCACTTCAAAATCGATTGGAGCAACTTGAGAAAGAAGCCCAACATCGACGTGAAAAAGAAGAAGATCTACGCCAGGAGATAAGGCGGCGCCGAGAATTAGAAGATAAGCTTATAAAACTCGAAGATGATCTCAAAACTAAAGCTACTCGACCATCCACAGAGGATAGCTCTCAGAAAGATCAAGATCCATTCACCAGAGAAATTATGAAGATCAAAATTCCAAAAGATTTCAAACTTCCGGATATGACTCTATACGACGGCACCTCGGACCCCAACCATCATCTCAGCAACTTCAGAAGTAGAATGTACCTCACTGATGCCTCAGATGCAGTTCGCTGCAAAGCCTTTCCAACAACTCTCACCAAGACAGCCATTAAATGGTTTGACAACCTACCTCTAAAATCTATCTCGAGTTTTGACAACCTGGCCAAAAGGTTCCTGGCCCGATTCTCCATACAAAAGGACAAAGCCAAACACGCACCTAGCCTACTAGGGATCAAGCAAGGAGATCGGGAGAGCCTTCGCAACTACATGGAAAGATTCAACAAAACATGCATGGACATACAAAGTCTACCAACAGAAGCTGCCATTATGGGCCTCATAAATGGCCTGCGAGATGGACCATTTAGCCAATCTATATCAATGAGATACCTGACATCCTTAGACAAAGTACAAGAACGGGCGCAGAAATACATCAACATGGAGGAAAATTCTCGACTTGGCGAAGCCTCAAGGTTCGGTTCTGCCTACCGAGATAAAGAATCCAAGAAAAAGGAAGATCGCTCCGGAGAGAAAATAAAAAAATATCATAACTATACTCCTCTTAGGGTATCCTTGGTAGATGTTTACAAAGAAGTCTGCCATACAGAAAAAATCCCTCTAGCTCGGCCACTTAAAGGCAAAAGAGGAGGAGAAAATCGGAATGAATACTATGAATATCACCGACTTCGAGGGCATTTCACCAACGAATGCTTCGACTTGAAAAACATCATAGAAAAACTAGTAAGAGAAGGAAAGCTAGATCGGTTTTTGGCCAATCGGGATGACGAACCAAGAAAAAGAAGAAGGGATGAGGATGCCGGACGATCTGAACGATCACCTCGCACACTGGAAAGACACGTTCACGTAATACATGGCAGATTTGCTGGGGGAGGAATCTCCAAATCATCCCGCAAGCGACACCTCAAAGAGGTATACCACGTCGAAGGAAAAAAGGAAGCCCCAGACATCCCAGCAATCACGTTTACCAAGGAAGACGCATCCGGAATCATCTCGGGGCACGACGACCCCATGGTCATTACGATCATACTGGCAAATGCCAACCTTCACCGTACACTAATTGACCAGGGAAGCTCTGCTGACATCTTATTCAAAACTGCCTTCGACAAACTCGGCCTAGAAGAAAAAGAGCTAAGAGCGTACCCGAACAGCCTGTTTGGACTAGGAGATGCCCCAGTTCAACCGCTGGGATACGTATCGCTGCATACAACCTTCGGAAAGGGGAACCAATCCAGAACACTCAAGATAGACTACATCGTGGTCGACGTATGCTCAGCCTACAATGCCTTAATAGGTCGGACAACGTTAAATCAACTCGGCGCAATAGTTTCAACTCCACATCTATGTATGAAATTCCCAACCGCGGAAGGGATAGCTACAATAAAGGCAGATCAAAAGATGGCACGTCGCTGTTATAACGAAAGTCTAAACCTCCGAGGTGAAGGAGGAGAGTTCCACACAATTGAGCTCGGTGGAGTTCAGAGGCGAGAAGAATTCCGACCACGACCCGAAGGAGAAGTAGAAAGAGTCCAGATCGGAGACACCTCGGATAAAACAACTAATATTAGCACGATCCTGAAAGGAGACACAAAGGAATCACTAATACGGTTCCTACGAGATAATGTTGATCTCTTTGCATGGAAAGCTGCCGACATGTCGGGCATTGATCCCAAACTAATGACCACAAATTGGCAGTCTACCCGGGATCCCGGCCGGTACAACAAAGACGAAGAAAACTCGGAGCAGAACGATCTCAAGCTTTAGAAGAACAAGTACAAGCGCTACTAGAGGCCGGGTTCATAAGGGAAGTTAAATACCCACTATGGCTAGCAAACGTCGTCTTGGTGAAAAAGTCAAATGGGAAGTAGCAAATGTGCACCGACTACACCGACCTCAACAAAGCCTGCCCAAAAGATCCTTACCCACTCCCAAGCATCGACGCTCTAGTAGATGCTTCATCAGGATATAAGTATCTCTCATTTATGGACGCATATTCGGGGTACAACCAAATCCCCATGTATCCACCAGATCAAGAAAAAACCTCGTTCCTAACACCGAAAGCAAACTACTGTTACATTGTGATGCCTTTCGGTCTCAAGAACACAGGAGCTACTTATCAAAGGCTAATGAATAAAGTTTTCTCAGATCACATCGGAAAAATCATGGAAGTTTATGTAGACGACATGTTGATAAAGACACAAAGCGAAGATACATTATTATCCGACTTGACTCAAGTGTTTTACACTATCAAGAAACACAACATGCGGCTCAATCCCGCAAAATACACCTTCGCAGTAGAAGCAGGCAAATTCTTAGGCTTCATGCTCACACAAAGAGGAATTGAAGCAAATCCAGACAAATGTCAAGCCATACTCAACATGAAGAGCCCAACCTGTGTCAAAGAAGTACAACAACTCAACGGGAGGTTGGCCGCCCTATCCCGATTCTTAGCAGGAGCTACGATAAGATCTCTTCCCTTCTATGCTACTTTAAGAAAGGGAAAACAGTTCGAATGGACGACAGAATGTGAGCAAGCCTTCCTAGACTTCAAGGAGTTCTTAGGACGGCCACCTATCCTATCTCGGCCACGAGAAGGAGAACCGCTCATATTATATCTTGCAGTAGGGAGCCGGGCAATAGCCTCAGCACTAGTCAGAGAAGATGAACATGGGCAACAACCCGTCTACTTCATTAGCAAAGCGCTACAGGGATCCGAGCTGAACTACCAGAAAATAGAAAAGTTTGCCTACGCTCTGATCCTCACATCCCGGTGACTTCGCCCATACTTTCAAACGCATACCATTAAAGTTCGAACCAACCAACCCATAAAAGGGATATTATAGAAAATAGATCTAGCAGGAAGAATCCTACAATGGGCAATTGAGTTGTCCGAGTTCGACCTCCAATACAAGGCGCGTACAGCCATCAAATCGCAACACCTGGCCGACTTCATCGCGGAATTTACAGACATCCCGGAAATCCCCATAGAGTGGAACATATACGTGGACGGATCCTCGAATAAAATAGGAAGCGGTGCGGGTGTGATAATCGAAAGCAACCAAGGAACTCAACTTGAGCTCTCCCTTAAATTCGGATTCCCGGCCTCAAACAACCAAGCAGAATACGAAGCACTATTAGCTGGTTTGAAGCTGGCTAGGGAGGTTGGAGCTCGGAAACTCAACATCTACAGTGACTCACAAGTCATCACCTTATAAATAACAGGAAGCTACCAAGCCAAAGATCCGACCATGAAAAAATATTTGGATAAAACCAAAGAACAACTCGGACAACTCGGGGAATATAGGATCTACCATATACCCCGTGAGCAAAATGCCCGAGTTGACGCCCTTTCAAAATTAGCTAGCACCAAACCAGGGGGCAACAACAGAAGCCTCATCTAGGAGATACTACAGAACCCATCAATAACGGAAGAAGGAAAAGTCCTAGCCATAATAGGTCGGGATCAAGGATGGATGACCCCCATAATAAACTACCTCAAAATAGAAACACTCCCTGCAGATGAAAAGGAGGCAAAGAGGCTGAAAAGGGAGGCACAGTACTACACTATCATAAATAACACACTATACAAAAGAGGGATATCAACACCTTTACTAAAATGCGTACCGACTTCTAACACAAAGGAAGTCTTGGAGGAAGTGCACATCGGCATTTGTGGTAATCATCTTGGAGCGCAAGCTCTCACCAAAAAGGTACTCCGGGCGGGGTTCTATTGGCCAACTCTACAAAAGGAGGCTACAGAATTTGTGAGGACATGCCCACCATGCTAGAAGCATGCCAACTTTCACATTGCCCCACCAGAAAAGCTCATCAGCATGACCTCACCCTGGCCATTTGCAAAATGGGGACTCGACCTTCTCGGACCCTTCCCACAGGGATCGGGACAAGTAAAATTCCTCATAGTAGGAGTATACTATTTCACAAAATGGAGAACCCCTAGCCAACGCCACCGCTCAAATAAGTCAAAAATTCCTATATAGGAACATTATTACGAGGTTCGGAGTACCATACTCCATCACCACGGACAACGGTACCCAATTTACAGATGCAGGCTTCAGAAAACTGGTGGCCGACTTGAATATAAAACACCAGTTCACCTCTGTTGAACACCCCAAGCCAACGGACAAGCCGAAGCGGCCAACAAAGTCATATTGGCCGGACTAAAGCGGAGGCTACAAGAAGCAAAGGGAGCTTGGGCCGAGGAACTCCCACAAGTCCTATGGGCGTATCGAACAACCCCCCATTCTACTACAAACGAATCACCATTCCGACTAACATACGGAGCGGAGGCAATGATTCCAATAGAAATCGAGGAAGTATCTCCCCGAGCAGTCCACTACAATGAACGAGCAAACTCCTAACTTCAGAGAGAAGAGCTCGACTTGTTACCCGAAATCCAAGAAAGAGCTCGGATCAGGGAAGAAGCTCTAAAGCGCCGAATGGCTTCTAGATATAATCAAAAGGTAGTGCCGAGAAGTTTCGCAGAGAATGATCTCATCCTAATCTGGAATGATATTGGAACAACTCGACCCGGAGAAGGGAAGCTGGCAGCAAACTGGAAAGGACCCTATCGAGTCATAGAAGTACTTGGGAAGGGCTACTACAGACTGTCCGAGCTTGATGGACGAGAGTTTCCCCGATCGTGGCACGCCTGCAACCTACGAAGGTACTACAGTTAGAAAAAGTAAAGGGTCTCACTAAATGGATGTGCTCTTTTTCCTGAAAAGGTTTTTTAATGAGGCATCAGGTCGAGACCCAGACCAGAAAATTCCCACACGTATATATTTGTATTTTCCTTTAAATAAAATATATTTTAAATATTCTACAAAGATTTCAAGACGCATTAATCTGAAGCATTCATCGTCCGATTATAAAGCAACAGATCGGCAAAAAGTGAAAAACAAGTTCACTGCACGATCACGATAAAGACAACCGTCCGATAAAGGTGAAAACACAATTCACCCAAAGGACGATTTAGAGGTGACAGCCACTTTCTACAAATCGGCAAAGATGAACATAGAATAATGTAAGAAGTTATCAAAAGTGATCTAAAAAAGAACCTGACGAGGTCTTACGGATCGCTAAAATAATAACTTTAAGGACTGGTCGAACGTTAAGAAATCGAACCAAGTCAACCCAAGTTATAAGTAAACCCTCTGGCCAACCCTATTAAAGAGGGTTACTTTAACTTAGAAGGGTCTGGCATAATAAAGTCTGCCCAAAACGAAAAGTTATACAAGTAGTCCCTGAAAGAGATCTGACAAAGATCCAAGAAAGAGGACTACGAAAAATAACTTAAAGGAGACCGAGATAACCAAGTCGGACTCCTATCACTAAAAAAGTTATACAAGTAGTCCCTGAAAGAGATCTGACAAAGATCCAAGAAAGAGGACTACGAAAAATAACTTAAAGGAGACCGACATAACCAAGTCGGACTCCTATCACTAAAAAAGTTATACAAGTAGTCCCTGAAAGAGATCTGACAAAGATCCAAGAAAGAGGACTACGAAAAATAACTTAAAGGAGACCGACATAACCAAATCGGACTCCCGCCACTAAAAAGTTATCAAAGTAATCCCTGGAAGAGACCTGACAAAGGTCCAAAAAAGAGGATTACAGAAATAACTTAAAGGGGGACCAGTGCAAAAGAACCACCAAGAAACAAGTTGGACCCATAAGTCACAAACCTCAAAGGATCCAAGCTACAAACAATAAAACAAAGCAATTCGAAGAGGACAAGATACAAGATTTCAAACATCAGTAGAAAACTGAAAAGATACCAAGTCAAAAAAACTACCTCTGTTACTCCGCAAAAGTTATAAGGCCCGGAAGGCCACCAAAACCTACCGTGAAGGGAAAGCGAGCTACCTTTTGTTTTTCAAAATAAAAAGTTGCTAAACAAGCAACTAGGAAATGTCAATAAAAAGTTTTAAAAAAGCCCACAATCCGGGCCAACTATACATCCAAAAAGAGATCAGCAAACATCAGGAGCCTTCTTGGCAGCATCAGGACAAGGGGGACGAGTTTGAAGGGGCACGGCATCTACGGTTCTGTCATCCCGGTTCAGAATCTGGCAATCCGGATCAGATGTAACGGGAGGAACAGAGGAGGTCGACACCTTAAGAGAAGGCACTGGGGGAGGATCAGCCTCATCATCATCCTGGTCATCAGGGACAATCTTACCATCCCTCACGACATTGTCCAGGCTGATGAGGGTCAAGTAGGCATCAGGAGCAACAACCTGGAACTGCTCCAGCAGGTTCTCGGAGGCAACAGTTACGCTACCCACAAGGTGACCCTGAAGCTCACCATAATTAACTCGAGCAGTTTCCAAATCCTCCCGAAGATGCATCAATTCCCTATAAGCCGAGACATAACTATCCTTATGTTTCAATGCCATGTCCTCGGCCAGCTTCAAAGATGCAGCCAAGGCAATAGAACTGGCCTTCTCACCCTCCAACTCCTTCTCCACCTTTTCCAACTTCACCTCCAATTCCTCCTTCAGACCCTTAATCCGATCAAATTCCGACTTGGCCTCTTCCATGAAGGACTTTGTGGCATGAATCGGAATCCCCTGAACTGTCCGGAATATAGCCGCACCCATATGAGCCATCTTCACACTACTTTTGTTGATAAAATCCAGATGCTGAAGAAGAGAAACATCGTCCATGGAAAGCCCACCATAGGGGAAAATTTGCTGGTCAACAAATTCAATAGCATCAAAATCTGGGGCATCTAGGTTAAAGGGCTCGGATGTTTTTTGCTTCTTATTAGGAGGGGCTCCGGGAGCTGCAGCAGAAGATTGTGGAGGATCGACCAGACGAACCCGAGGAATAGGAATTGCTTTCCTCACCCTGGGAGAGCTAGGTACAGGAGGTTTAACGGGAGCCTAGGAAGATCCCTCTCCGGCCGCTTTGGTCGAAATGTTTAAAGCAGCAGTCGCCTTCTTCACCTTCTTGAAGGCCTTCATGGAGTCATTATTCCTCGACATCTCTACAAACACAAAAATAGCCACGACAAAGAGTTACAAAAGAGAAAGAAAGAGGAAATGAGTATAGAAACAAGTCAGACAAATAGATAAACGAATACTCAAAGCAGTCCGAACCAAGGACATATTAGTTAGAAATCTTTTTGTATCAAGATGAGGTGGTTTCCACCAGAGATCCTCAAGAACAACTACAAAAGCACGTTCGACATCATCAAGCATCTCCCAAGTATAGCGAGATACTCTTACATCCTTCTGCCACTCTAGAGGGAAAGAGGGCTCGTCATTTTCATCAAGAAAAAAGGGGCGGGCCCCCTCGACAGCTCGAACTTTAAAGAAATAATTCTTGAAGTCCTTAAAGGACTCATCATACATTGCAAACACTTTATGGCCCTGGGCGGACAGGAAAGAAACCCAAGAAGCTTTCTTTTTTGAAGAACCGCTAGGCTTGGCAGAAACAAACAAGTAAAGAAACAAAGTCTGGGAAGGTATTACATCTAGTTCATGGCAGAGAAGTTGAAAAATTTTAATAAAGCCCCAGGAATTGGGGTGAAGCTGGGATGGAGCAATATTACACGACCACAACAGATTGGTTTCAAAAGCAGTAAAAGGAAAAGTAACATTCAATTGACTGAAAAAGTATTCATAGGCATAGAAAGAAAGGACGCTCCCTCTCGGTGGAAGTCGAAAAGCAAACCCTCTCATCAGAATCAGGAGCAACAAGCTCGTAATCCCCCTCGCGAGCATTGTTCCCACAAATCCTATGACACTTCCTCAGCTCTGTGCAAAATTCAGCATCCACAACGGAAACACACAACAAAACAAGGGAGTCCAGCCAATCGGACATCCCCTCGGGAACTCTGGAAGACATCTCTACAATGTTATTGCGAGAAGACATGAGGCCAACTAAATCCTACAAGTAAGAAAAAAGATAGGGGTTACTACAAACATCTCGGATAGGGAGAAAAACAACTCGGTCAATACTTCTCAGACGATGAAACCACGAAAAGGAAAACCCCAAGACTCAAACCAAAGTCCTGGGGCATCCTTTCGAGGCAGCAATAAAGCAAGGTTTCCAGAAATACTCTACAGATCACATCCCAAGCATTTCTCAAAAAAGGAATCAAAACAACAAAGCGCTTTTCATCAAAGAAAAACACAACAAATCATTTCAAAGCCTACCAAACAAAAACATTCCCAAAGCAACAAAGCGCGGGACCATTAAAGATGCAACCTTTTTTCAAAAGATCAGCAATCTCCAAAAAAGGTAAGAAAAAGATGCAGATTTCCTAACCAGTATCAAAAGTAACCAGAAAGCAACAGTAAAACCCCAGAAAACCTCAACAGAAAATTCCAAGAAAAAACCGCAAAGAAGAAAGCCAAGGAAAACACATTTACAGCGACAAACAAAACGCAAGATCACGAAAAGGTTCAAACTTTCAAACATGCAAGATCAAAGCTTCAACAAAAAATTAAAAGTAAAGCCGTGAAAGAAGCAAAGAAAGTTAGTACCAACCTGAAAAAAAGCAGCGGGCTTCAAGGAAGTTGAAGAAGGAAGGCGAAATCTGGAATCGCTCTCTCAAAAGCAAAAGAGAAGACACAAGCAAAAACAGCGTCGCTGGACTGAAACGCGGAACTTGTTTAACTCCAGGCAGAGGCTTCAGAAAAACCAAACAAACAAAGAAAAGTTGAAAGCGAGAGAATGAAGGAAGAAATTCGAAGAAGTTACGAAAAGGGAGAAGGAGAGAAACCGTTTTCAGGGTTTCAAAATCCAAAGTAAAAGAGCCAAAGGGAAACGGGGCAATTAATGCTCAAAATTAAAAGCATTAAACCCTCGCACGTTCCCAAAAAAAGCGCCGGTATAAAAGCGCACGTCTTTTAGAGGAAAACGTTCTACATTCAAAAGCTGATACAAAGGAATCGACAAAATGCTCGAGTTCGGCTTCACCAAAGAAGGACCGAAGTCAAGGACTCGGCCTCAAAAAAAAGAAGACCGAGTTCAAGCAGGGGCACTGTTCACACCCTGGGTCGAGCTGTCTGACTCGGGATGTTCTACAGACAAAGCGACCGACCTCTTCAGGTCAGGACGACCCGACCTCTTCTCAAAGAGCTCGACTAAGTCACAGGAAAGCCCAAACAAAGGGCCCAAATAGAGGAACGCGTCCCAAATCCAAGGGCAGCCTAAGCCCATAGAGATAAAGGCGGTTCCCTTAAAGATGACCTCACTTAAAGATAAGATAAGATAAGATAAGATAACTAACTTATCTTACCCAGAGGAGGCCACATCTCACCATTATAAATACACTGGAGCACCCAGGTATAACTCATACTCTGATTCTACTCAATACCTGTTTAATACCCTTGCTAACTTAAGCATCGAAGTCCCTTGCAGGTACCCCCCACTCTCCGGGGACGAAGGATCAGCACCACTACCAAGTCCAACAAGTCGGACACACCAGCTCCGGCCGCTGTACACCTGTCGGACACGTTGGCTCCGACCAACACAGAAGATCTCGTTCGAGATCGACCTACAGTTTCAGGTAACCCTCGGAACAGAGGGTATACATATACTACTCCCCTATGAAGCAGTAGTGGGGTTAGCATATGACCCCAGAGTCCTTCTGGACTGTTCATTTCCACTTAGTTCCATGATGGAGCAAGGGAGATGATATGGATGTTGATATTGTTAATTTTATTAAAAACAAAAATTTATTTTCGAAATAGTAAAATAAAGTAAAATAAGATAAAATAAAAATGAAATAAAAATAAAAATAAAAATTTGAAAATGTTTTGTGAAGATTTTCCAAAAAAATTGAGGAAAGAGAGAAAGTGGTTAGGATATTTTTGAAAAAGACAATAAAATATAAATATTTTTTTTTAAAAAATCTTAAAAGGATAAGATTTGAAAAATTTTGAAATTGAAATCTGAATTTTTTTAAAAAAAATTTCGAAAAAGTAGCTTAAAAATAGTTAGAAAAGATAAATTTCTTTTTTTGAATTTTGAATTTTATGATGAAAGAGAAAAACACACAAAAGACACAAGACTTAAAATTTTTAGATCTAATGCTTCTTATTTTCGAAAATTTTGGAGGGAAAACACCAAGGAACACCAAACTTTAAAATTTTAAGATCAAAACACAAGAAAGACTCAAGAACACCTTGAAGATTCACAAGAACACAAGAACAAAGGAAAGAACACCAAACTTAAAATTTTTAGAAAATTTCAATAAAATTTTCGAAAATTATAAAAAGATTGACAAGAAAACACCAAACTTAAAGTTTGGCACAAGATTAAATCAAGAAAAATTATTTTTGAAAAAGATTTTAAAAAGAAGATACCCAATTACCAAGAACATAGACCAACGCTCTAGCCAATTGGGCAGTAAATGTAACACTTGTTTTAAATAGGTATATTCCTTTTGGAAGACTAATGCTTTGGAAAAACACAAGCGAAACAAGAAAAGACACAGAACAAGAAAAATTAAAGATCAACAAGAAAAATCAACAAGAACAACTTGAAGATCAAAGAGCACAAATTCGAAAATTTAAAGGGAAAATATAAAATATGTAATTGACACCAAACTTAGAACAAGACACTAAACTCACGAGAAAATTAAAATTTGATAAAGAAAAATAATATTTTTGAAAAATTTTTGAAAAGGGAATAAAGGACTCAGAATTTAATGACTCTATAGCAACAAAAATAAATTATTCCTAATCTAAGCAACAAAATAAACCTTTAGTTGTTCAAACTCGAACAATCCCCGGCAACGGCGCCAAAAACTTGGTGCACGAAATTTTAATCCCAATATCAAAATCAAGATTTCTTATGATCTCGTACCACTAACCAGCAAGTGCACTGGGTAGTCCAAGTAATACCTTACGTGAGTAAGGGTCGATCCCACGGAGATTGTTGGTTTGAAGCAAGCTATGTTTATTTTATTATTCTTAGTCAGGATATCAATTATAATTATCAGTTTGAATTATTAGAAAAATAAAAGAGCATGAAATAATTACTTGTTGTGCAGTAATGGAAAATATGTTGGAGTTTTGGAGATGCTTTATCTTTCTCATTTAAGCTTTCCTCTTGTATTCCTCTTCCCACACGCAAGGCTCCTTCCATGGCAAGCTATATGTAGGGTGTCACCATTGTCAATGGCTACTTCCCATCCTCTCAGTGAAAATGGTCCAAATGCTCTGTCACAGCACGACTAATCAGCTGTCGGTTCTCGATCATGTCAGAATAGAATCCATTGATTCTTTTGCGTTTGTCATCACACCCAACACTCGTGAGTTTGAAGCTCGTCATAGTCATCCAATCCCAGAATCCTACTCGGAATACCACAGACAAGGTTTAGACTTTTCGGATTCTCATGAATGCCGCCATCAACTCCAGCTTATACCACAAAGATTCTGATTAAGGAATCTAAGAGATACTCATTCAATCTGATGTAGAACGGAGGTGGTTGTCAGGCACATGTTCATGGATTGAGGAAGGTGATGAGTGTCATGGATCATCACCTTCTCCATAGTTAAGCGCGAATGAACATCTTAGATAAGAACAAACGTGTTTGAATGGAAAACAGAAGTAATTGCATTAATTCATCGAGACGCCGCAGAGCTCCTAACCCCCAACAATGGAGTTTAGAGACTCATGCCGTCAAAGAGTATAAAATTCAGATCTAAAAATGTCATGAGGTACAAAATAAGTCTCTAAAAGTTGTTTAAATACTAAACTAGTAACCTAGGTTTACAAAGAATGAGTAAACTAAGATAATTGGTGCAGAAATCCACTTCTGGGGCCCACTTGGTGTGTGCTGGGGCTGAGACTTAAGCCTCTCACGTGCTTGGGCTGTTTCTGGAGTTGAACGTCAGGTTGTAACATGTTTTGGGCGTTGAACTCTAACTTGTAACCTGTTACTGGCGTTGGACGCCAGACTGCAACATAGAACTGGCGTTGAACGCCAGTTTACGTCATTTTTCTTCGTGCAAAATATGAATTATTATATATTTCTGGAAAGCCCTGGATGTCTACTTTCCAACCCAATTGAGAGCGCGTCAATTGGACTTCTGTAGCTCCAAAAAATCCATTCCGAGTGCAGGGAGGTCAGGATCCAACAGCATCAGCAGTCCTTTTTCAGCCTAACTCAGATTTTTGCTCAGCTCCCTCAATTTCAGCCGGAAAATACCTGAAATCACAGAAAAACACACAAACTCATAGTAAAGTCCAGAAATATGATTTTTGCCTAAAAACTAATAATATTTTACTAAAAACTAATTAAAACATACTAAAATCTACATGAAGTTACCTCAAAAAGCGTATAAAATATCCGCTCATCAGTCCACAGATCCTGAGATGATCCTGTGAGTTTCACAGATTCTGAGGTGTCAAGGATTTACATCCCTGCACCAATTAGGCGTGTAAAACGCCTTTGCATGCAATTCTGGCGTTTAAACATCAGATTGAGGCTTGTTTTGGGCGTTCAGCGCCCAACTGCAGCATGTTTCTGGCGTTGAACGCCATTTCCATACTTGTTTCTGGTGTTTAGCGCCAGCTTTTCTCAGGGTGTATTCCTAGCATTTGAACGCCAGTATGTTGCTTGTTTCTGGTGTTCAACGCCAGATCCATGCTCTGTTCTGGCGTTGAATGCAAGCCAGATGCTTCTTACTGGCGTTTAAACGCCAGTAAGTCCTTCCTCCAGGGTGTGATTTTTCTTCTGCTGTTTTTGATTCTGTTTTTAATTTTAGTATTTATTTTGTGACTCCACATGATCATGAACCTAATAAAACATAAAAGAACAAAAAAAATAAAATTAGATAAATAAAAATTGGGTTGCCTCCCAATAAGCGCTTCTTTAATGTCAATAGCTTGACAGTGGGCTCTCATGGAGCCTCAAAGGTGATCAGGTCAATGTTTTAAACTCCCAACACCAAACTTAGAGTTTGGATGTGGGGATTCAACACCAAACTTAGAGTTTGGTTGTGGCCTCCCAACACCAAACTTAGAGTTTGACTGTGGGGGCTCTGTTTGACTCTGTACTGAGAGAAGCTCTTCATGCTTACTCTCCATGTATACAGAAGAATACCCTTGGGTCTTAAACACAAGGTAGTCCCCATTCAATTGAAGGACTAATTCTCCTTTGTTAACATCTATCACAGCTCCTGCTGTGGCTAGGAAAGGTCTTCCAAGGATGATGCATTCATCCTTCTCCTTCCTAGTGTCTAAGATTATGAAATCAGCAGGGATGTAAAGGCCTTTAACCTTTACTAACACGTCCTCTACTAATCCATAAGCTTGTCTTGCTGACTTGTCTGCCATTTGTAATGAGAATAAGGCAGGCTGTACCTCAATGATCCCCAGCTTCTCCATTACAGAGAGTGGCATAAGATTTATGCTTGACCCTAGGTCACACAGAGCCTTCTCAAAGGTCATGGTGCCTATGGTACAGGGTATTAAGAATTTGCCAGGATCTTGTCTCTTTTGAGGTAAAGTTTGCTGAACCCATATATCTAGTTCACTAATGAGCAATGGAGGTGCATCTTTCCAAGTCTCATTACCAAACAACTTGGCATTCAACTTCATGATAGCTCCCAGATATTGAGCAACTTGCTCTCCAGTTACATCTTCATCCTCTGCAGAGGAAGAATAGTCTTCAGAGCTCATGAATGGTAGAAGAAAATTTAATGGGATCTCTATGGTCTCTATATGAGCCTCAGATTCCTTTGGGTCTTCAATAGGGAACTCCTTCTTGCTTGAGAGACGTCCCATGAGGTCTTCCTCATTGAAATTCACGTCCTCTCCTTCCTCCTTAGGTTCGGCTATGTTGAGTATGTCAATGGCCTTGCACTCTCTTTTCGGATTCTCTTCAGTATTACTTGGGAGAGTACTAGGAGGAGTTTCAGTGACTTTCTTACTCAGCTGGCCCACTTGTGCTTTCAGATTTCTAATGGAGGACCTTGTTTCACTCATGAAGCTTAAAGTGGCCTTAGACAGATCAGAGACTATATTTGCCAAGTTAGAGGTGCTCTGCTCAGAATTCTCTGTCCGTTGCTGAGAAAATAATGGAAAAGGCTTGCCTTTGCTAAACCTGTTTCTTCCACCATTATTAAAGCCTTGTTGAGGCTTTTGTTGATACTTCCATGAGAAATTTGGATGATTTATCCATGATGAATTATAGGTGTTTCCATAAGGTTTACCCAAGTAATTTACCTCTGCCATTGTAGGATTTTCAGGATCATAAGCTTCTTCTTCAGATGCCTCTTTAGTACTGTTGGATGCATTTTTCCATCCATTCAAACTTTGAGAAATCATGTTGATTTGCTGAGTCAACATTTTGTTCTGAGCCAATATGGCATTCAGAGCATCAATTTCAAGAACTCCCTTCCTCTGAGGTGTGCCATCATTCACGAAATTCCTCTCAGAAGTGTACATGAACTGGTTATTTGCAACCATGTCAATAAGTTCTTGAGCCTATGCAGGCGTTTTCTTTAGGTGAATGGATCCACCTGCAGAATGGTCCAGTGACATCTTAGAGAACTCAGATAGACCATAATAGAATATATCTTTCATGGTCCATTCCGAAAACATGTCAGAAGGACATCTTTTGGTCATCTGCTTGTATCTTTCCCAAGCTTCATAGAGGGATTCACCATCTTTTTGTTTGAAGGTCTGAACATCCACTCTAAGCATGCTAAGCTTTTAAGGAGGAAAGAACTTAGCCAAGAAGGCCATGACCAGCTTATCCCAGGAGTCCAGGCTATCTTTAGGTTGAGAGTCCAACCATGCTCTAGCTCTGCCTCTTATAGCAAAAGGGAAAAGCATGAGCTTGTAGACTTCAGGATCTACTCCATTAGTCTTAACAATCTCACAGATCTGCAAGAACTCAGTTAAAAACTGGTAGGAATCTTCTGATGGAAGTCTATGAAACTTGCAGTTCTGTTGCATTAGAGCAACTAATTGAGGTTTCAGCTCAAAATTTTTTGCTCCAATGGCAGGAATTGAGATGCTTCTTCCATCAAACTTGGAAGTAGGTGCAGTATAATCACCAAGCATCCTTCTTGCATTATTGTTGTTGGGTTCAGCTGCCATATCCTTTTCTTGTTCGAAAATTTCAGCAAGGTTGTCTCTGGATTATTGTAATTTAGCTTCTCTTAGTTTCCTCTTCAGAGTCCTTTCAGGTTCTGGATCAGCTTCAACAAGAATGCCTTTTTCCTTATTCTTGCTCATATGAAAGAGAAGAGAACAGAAAAAAAAGAGGAATCCTCTATGTTACAAGATAGAGATTCTTTTATGTTAGTAGAAGAAGAAAGGGAATAAGAGTGAAGAAGAATGAATAATCCAAACACAAGGGTGAGGATAGGGGCAGTGATTTGAGATAAAGAGAAGTGTTAGTAAATGAATAAATAAATAGAATAAGATGAGAGACAGAAGTTTTCGAAAATAATTTTGAAAAGGAGTTTATGATTTTCGAAAATTAAGATAAAAAATAAAATTAAAATTTAAATTTAAAACAATTAATCAATTAAAAAGAATTTTGAAAAAGAGGTGAGGTATTTTCGAAAATTAGAGAGAGAAAATTAGTTAGGTGGTTTTGAAAAAGATAAGAAACAAACAAAAGTTAATTGGTTAGTTTGAAAAAGATTTGAAAATCAAATTTGAAAAGATAAGATGATAAGAAGATATTTTGAAATCAAATTTTTGAAAAAGATAAAATTTTAAAAAAATATATGATAAAAAGATATGATTAAAAAGATATGGTTGGAAAAGATTATTTTTAAAATTAAAATTAATTACTTGACTAACAAGAAACTAAAAGATATGATTATAGAATTTAAAGATTGAACCCTTCTTAACAAGAAAGTAACAAACTTCAAATTTTTGAATCAATCACATTACTTATTTGTTAAGTTTCGAAAATTTGAAATAAAATAAGAAAAAGATTTTGAAAAATAGTTTTAAATTTTCGAAAATCATAAGATAAAAGTAAAAGAGATTTGATTTTTTTTTGAAAAAGATTTTGAAAAGATAAGATTTTTAAAATTGAAAATTTGACTTGACTTACAAGAAATAACTAATTTTAAAAATTTTTGACTAAGTCAACTCAAATTTTTGAAATTTTGAGAGAAAAAAGGAAAAGATAATAAATTTTTTGATTTTTGAATTTTTAATTATGAGAGAGAAAAACATAAAAAAATGACTCACAACATGAAAATTATGAATCAAAACACATGATGCATGCAAGAACACTATGAATGTCAAGATGAACACCAAGAACACTTTGAAGATCAAGATGAACACCAAGAACACTTTGAAAAAATTTTTGATGCAAAGAAAACATGCAAGACACCAAACTTAGAAATCTTTAATGCTTAGACAATATGAATGTAAAGATGCACATGAAAAACAATAAAAGACATAAAACAAGAAAACATCAAGATCGAACAAGAAGACTTACCAAGAACAACTTGAAGATCATGAAGAACACTATGAATGCATGAATTTTCAAAAAATGCAAGAACAATATGAATATGCAATTGACACCAAACTTAAAAGTTGACTCAAGACTTAAACAAGAAACACAAAATATTTTTGATTTTTATGATTTTATTATTTTTTGTATTTTATTTTATATTTTTCGAAAAATATATAGGAAAAAGGAAGTAATGAATTCAAAGTCCTCAATCAAAATACTATGAATTAGACATGGCTTAATAGCCAGCCAAGCTAAAACATATTATATGAAACTCTAGAATTCATTCTTGAAAACTCTAAAAATTTTCGAAAATTGGTGATAAATTTTTGAAAGATTTTTGAAAAATTTTTGAAAATAAAACAAAAAAAGAAAATTACCTAATCTGAGCAACAAGATGAACCCTCAGTTGTCCAAACTCGAACAATCCCCGGCAACGGCGCCAAAAACTTGGTGCACGAAATTGTGATCTCTAATAATGGCTTCAACTTGGTATGCGCATTTATAACTTAGCACTTTCTTCACAACCTCGCACAACTAACCAGCAAGTGCACTGGGTCGTCCAAGTAATAAACCTTACGTGAGTAAGGGTCGATCCCACAGAGATTGTTGGTATGAAGCAAGCTATGGTCATCTTGTAAATCTCAGTCAGGCGGATAATAAATGGGTATGGATTTTTCGAATAATAATAATAAATAAACAGAAAATAAAGATAAAAATACTTATGTAGATCATCGGTGGGAATTTTAGATAGGCGTATGAAGATGCTGTGCTCCTTCTGAATCTCTGCTTTCCTACTGCCTTCATCCAATCCTTCTTACTCCTTTCCATGGCAAGCTGTATGTAGGGCATCACCGTTGTCAATGGCTACATCCCATCCTTTCAGTGAAAAAGGTCCAAATGCTCTGTCACGGCACGACTAATCATCTGTCGGTTCTTGATCATGTCGGAATAGAATCCCTTGATTCTTTTACATTTTTCATCACGCCCAACAATCGCGAGTTTGAAGCTCGTCACAGTCATTCAATCCCAGAATCCTACTCGGAATACCACAGACAAGGTTTAGACTTTCTGGATTCTCATGAATGCCGCCATCAATTCTAGCTTATACCATGAAGACTCTGATCTCACGGAATGGAAGGCTCGATTGTCAGGCAAGGGCAACTATGCGTCGTGCATCAGGAATCCAAGAGATACACACTCTAGCTTTCGCTTGTAGAACAGAAGTGGTTGTCAGGCACGCGTTCATAGGGATGGATGACGATGAGTGTCACGGATCATCACATCCATCAGGTTGAAGTACGAGTAGTATCTTAGAGCAGAAATAAGATTGAAATTGAATAAAAGATAGTAGTAATTGCATTAAAACTCGAGGTACAGCAGAGCTCCACACCCTTAATCTATGGTGTGTAGAAACTCCATCGTTGAAAATACATAAGTGATGAAGGTTCAGGCATGGCCGAATGGCCAGCCCCCAAAACGTGATCACAGGATCAAAAATACAATCCCAGATCTAGGATCGGTCAAAAGACTTCTAATACACTAGTAAAAAGTTCTATTTATACTAAACTAGCCACTAGGGTTTACAGAAGTAAGTAATTGATGCCGAAATCCACTTCCGGAGCCCACTTGGTGTGTGCTTGGGCTGAGCTTGAGCTTTACACGTGCAGAGGCTTCTTTTGGAGTTGAATGCGAAGTTGTAACGTGTTTTTGGCGTTCAACTCTGGTTCGTGACGTGTTTTTGGCATTTGACTCCAGAATGCAGCATGGAACTGGCGTTGAGCGCCAGTTTACGTCGTCTAATCTCGAATAAAGTATGAACTATTATATATTGCTGGAAAGCTCTGGATGTCTACTTTCCAACGCCGTTAAGAGCGCACCATTTGAAGTTCTGTAGCTCCAGAAAATCTATTTCGAGTGCAGGGAGGTCAGAATCCAACAGCATCAGCAGTTTTTTGTTAGCCTTTTATCAGAGTTTTGCTCAGGTCCCTCAATTTCAGTCAGAAATTACCTGAAATCAGAGAAAAACACACAAACTCATAGTTAAGTCTAGAAATGTGAATTTAGCATAAAAAACTAATGAAAATATCCCTAAAAGTAGCTAGATCCTACTAAAAACTACCTAAAAACAATGCCAAAAAGCGTATAAATTATCTGCTCATCAAGTCTTATCTTCATTTTCGGGCTTGAAACATGGCCAAAAGCAGCACAGAAATTGCCCTCAGTGTATTCACTTTATTGCAGCACGTGACACTCATCACGCGTACGCATCAGTCACGCGTACACGTCGTTTGAACTCTGCACTGGCCACGCGTTCGCGTCAGTCATGCGTACGCATCATTTGGACTATGGCTTGGTCACATGTACGCATCATCTATGCATACGCGTCGAGACCAGCTTCTCAAATCTCCAAATTTTTGTGTTCCTTGTACTTTTTCATGCTTCTTTTTCATCCTCTATACCATTCCTGATCTATAAACATGGGATCACTTAACGCACATATCGCGGCATCGAATGGTAATAAAAGAGGATTAAAAATTAATGATTTTAAGTCCTAGGAAGAATGTTTTCAATCTTAGCACAAAATTAGGAAGGAAACTTAAAAACATGCAATTTACATGAATAAGTGTGAGAATATTTGACAAAATCCACTCAATTCAATCCAAAATTTACCATAAAATAGTGGTTTATTAATCTCCCCACACTTAAACATTAGCATGTCCTCATGCTAAGTTCAAGGGAACCAAAATAATATGATGATTAAAGAGTTGCACTAATTCAAATCATAAAATGAAGTACAAATAGACTTGTAAGAAGAAAGCTCGTGAAAACAGGGAATAAGGAATTGAGCATCGAACCCTCACCGGATGTGTATCCGCTCTAATCGCTCAAGTGTTTAAGGGTTGATTCTTTCAATTCTCTACTAGTCTTGCTTTCTAAGGCTTGCTTTTCTTCTACTAATCAACAAAAATTTAATGCATGAATACACATATCAAGAGGTCTTTTCAAGGGTTGTAATGGTGTTAGGGTCAAGGTAGGAATGCATTTGGTTAAGTGGACTAAAATCTGAATCCTTGATTAACCTAAACTTTCCACCTAACCTAAGACAATCCATGAAATTACAATGAAAAACCTAACTACCCATTAACTATGTTTTTCACATATTCATGCATCCCACATTTGAGTACAATACATATGCATTGCCAACACTACATACTTTGGAGCATTTTGTCCCCTTTTATTTCTTTTTTTTTCTCTTTTTTATTTCTTTTTTCTTTGTTTTTTAATTCTTTTTATATATGTGGTGGTTAATATACATATGCAAGAAATCAATGCATATGATTAAGGTATTGAATGCAAGAATATGTGCTCAACTATCTGTTCATAACTTGGACCGAGCTATACGGTCCGGGTTGCACGAAGATAGAGGACTGACCTCTTTAAAGGTTGGCCCATTACAACAAACTCTTCACAAAGAGCTCGGAAGATCACCACAGAGGCTGACAATGACCAAAGGCATAGGTTTGGATTTTCACACTTAAAATAGGATCGATGTTGCAAGTATAGTCCAAACCCAACCATTGATCATTAATCAAATTATAATTCAAGAGATTGTCACAATTCAAAGCAAATATAAACCGAGAGTATTTAGACTCCTAGGTCGTTCTCCCTTGGAACTAATGCCAACAAGTGCACAATTTTGGTTGTGAAGAGCCAAAGGGGTTTTCGATAATAAAGAAGCAAACAAAATTACAATTGATAAACTAATAAAGGAACAAAAGAACTATGTAATATAGACAAGTAAAGCTATAAAGTGATGAAAAAGGTGGTTCAAAACATAAATGAAACCTTGACTTGGGATGAGTTATGGAATCCCTTCCTTGCCATAACCACAACTATGATAATTGTGATAGATTAATCTCACTAAGTCAACCCTTAACATCGAAGGATAAGTCAACTGAGCATAATTGTTATTAATCCACAAATTCTAGCTAACTTACTAATTACCTTAGTAAAAAGCTAGCGTTATGGAAACAATAGCAACTAACAATCCAAGAATTATCACTAAATATTGGACATTATGGCTCTACTAATCAATAAACTCATTTTTCCCAAGCCAAGGGGTGAAAATTACCCCATAATCAAAATTGGCATTTCATCAAACACATAGAGGGCATAAATATAAAACATGGCAAAATTGGTAAATTGGTGAAAGCTATTAACCATAAATGCTCAAAATCAATAAAAGGAACTCAACAAACATATAAAAGCCATCAAACATCAAATTAAACAACTAGGAATCAAAATTGCAAGACAATGTAAATGTTGACAAAGGAAATTAAAGTAGAAGAAAGTGTAGAACAAGTAGTGTAATATAAGAGGAATTAAAGAAATTCTTATAATGAGATAGCAAAATCCAAGAAAAAATTAAAGTATAAAATGCTACATTGAAACCCTAATTAAAACCTTAAGAGAGAATTTTCTATACTACCCAACTCCTACTCCTACTAAGTGTTTTCCTATTCTAAGATGGTTCCCCCTTCATATGTGTTGAAACTCTTTTGACATAGCACTTCATTTCAGCCTTGAGCCTTCAAAAATTGGGCTAAAAGGCCCCAGAAATTGCGCAGCACGTGACTTTTTAATGGAAGCATGCGCTGGTACCTGTGTACGCACACTCGGCTGAAAACGCACAGGTACTTGTGCGCACGCACACTTCACTATGTGTGCTTTTTCTTGTTTTCTTCATGTTTTCTCCCTTGTACATGCTTTCTTCTACTTTTGGCTATCCATTCTTGTCTCTAAGGCCTGAAATCACTCAACAAACATGTCATGGCATCAAATAGAATAAAAGTGGAATTTAATTGCTCAATTTAAGCACAAAAACGTATGTTTTCACATTTGGGTTCTATTTAGGGATCAAACACAAAAGTTTGCTATTTTGGTGCTTAAATGTAGGTTTACGTGATGAAATCCACTCAAATCAAGCAAAAATATCTCATCAAATATGGACTCATCAATTCTCCCACACTTAAACAATAGCATGTCCTCATGCTAAACCAACAAGGGGAATGATCAAAGGGAAACAACTTATTGAATGCAACTATCTATATGCATGCAAGTATGTATATACTATCTATACCTATATATCTATCTATAGTGTCCTATGAAGTTGCTGAAAATAAACAAACAAATTTCCAAGCAAGTATAGACAAATAGGGCTAAGCAAGGAAATCCTCCAATGCAACCAAAATCTAAAGAATTGATTCAAGTCATTAAAAATGAAGCAACTTGCAAGAACTCATGATAGGATAAATGGAAACATAGAATTGAGTAATTGAACCCTCACTAGGTGTGTATACACTCTAATCACTCAGTGTCTAGGGTTTAATCACTCAAATCTCTTCTTAATCATGCTTTCAAGGATTTGCTTTTCATCTAACAATCAACAAACAAGTGATGCATGAATGCAATTATCATGAGGACTTCATATGGTTGTAATGGGGTTAGGGTAAAGGTGGGATAGATATGGCCAAATGGACTTGTTCGATTGAATCCTTGATTAGTTTAAGTTTCCAACTCAACCTTTATCAATCTAACAACAAAAATATGCAATCCTAACTTCCCATCATTTCTTTTTTCACAAACATTCATGTATGCTTTTTCATTTACATCACATATGCATTTCTTATTCACTTTTCTTTTCTTTGGGGTAACTTTCATTCCCTTTTTTATGGTGATGTTTTTTTTTAAATAAATGCATATAGTTTAATAGTTCATACATGAACGCTCCCATTTCCAAAATTTTCAACGAAGTACTCAAAACAAATATTTTCATTTACTACCAATGTTTTCTAAAAGTTTCCCCACACTTAAATGTAACACACTCCTCAACTTAAGCTAATCAAGGATACAATCCAAGGTAAATCATGGTTTTTCACTTAAGGTTGTAATGTGCTAATATCAGAAGCAATGGGATAAACAAAGCTCAAAGGGGTTTAACAATGGTAGATGTAAAGGGTGGGCAATATGGGTTAAGTAAGCTTTAAACAAAGATGGCCTCAATCATGCTCAATGCAATTCAAAACATCAATCATTTGAAATAAAGAATCAAGCAAAACCAAGATTACAATCATAGAAGAGATATGACACACAATGAACAAAATTAGCGATTAAAATGTGTAACCACTCAATATAGCTCAAAAACTCACAAAGTATTTGTTCTTTTCTCATCTATGTTCCATAAAATCATTCAAGCAAGCTTAAAAATAATTTTTGAAATCAATTCATTAGAAAGCCCTTGAAACCAAATTCTTGAAAATCTTTGTTATTTTTCACCAAAATTATTACCTATATGTATGTATAATGTTGTGATGGATGCAAAATTTTCAAAATGTCCTAGTTCTTTTCCTAATTTTCAACAAGCAAAAAGTAACATGAACAATTAGGACAAAACTGAACTAGGCACTATGCTATTCACATCATCCGATCACAACTTCTATCTATAAAATATATATCATGCGAAAGCAAAAATACCAAATGAAATAACTAGAAATAAACTAAGATATATATGCCAAAAGAAAAATGCCATGCAATAGTTAAAAACACTCCAAATATCTACAAGAAACATAATAAATGAAGACAAAAATGAAAGAAAGTGTAAAGTTTTCGGAAAAGAAAGTTACGCCCCAAAAATGGTGAATCTTCCCCCACACTTAAATGTTTGCACGGTCTTCCATGCACGAACACGATCCGGGGGGAAATGTCTCTGAAGAGCTCCTCCTCTAGTTGGCGGATGCAGGGGCTTAGGTTGCATAAAAATCACCAAGTTCAACGTCTTCTTGGCATCTCCATCCTCAGTGTCCTCTTTCTGTACTAGCTCCTTGCCTTCATGTCTCATTCCTAAAAAAGAATGAATAAGGTATAATTAGGAATCATTGGGCAAGTAGCACAAAAAGGTAAAGGAGGGAGCAAATACATTGTATACTTGGAGATAAAAGAAAATAAGTAAACATTTAATTGAGGGAATTTGCATAGTGGTGTGGTATGATGAAAAAAATGAGCCGTGTATGTATTCCAATTATACACGCAGTTAGGATACACACAACGACCGGTTAAAATGGCATCCACACAATCAAAAAGTAAGCATGTGTTCCTCAATTAAATGGCCTAAGATGCAAGTAATGAGTGATCATCAATTAAGTACAAGCAAACTTAGGCAACTACAACAAGAGTGGATTGAATTTATAGAATCTTGGATATTAAAATTGTGCAAGTAAAAGCGTAAAATTGGTATAGATTAGCACAATAAACAATAACCAATCCATTAATGAAAAGGAAACTCCTTATTCATCATAAAACATAAAGAAAAAGGTCACATGATAAAGATACTTGTTACAAAAAATGACAAGTTTGATAAAAATCGAGTTAAGTCACTCAAACAAATGCAAAGCATTAACAAGGAGCAAGTATCGGTCATATGATGAATTTAACTTCAAAAATCATGATGAACAAGTAATTCAACTTAATTTACTCAATTCAATGTACTTACATAATTTGTCCTAGTGGTACAATCAAAACATGAGTATTAAAATCCACTAGGTAGTAGTAAATTAAGGCAAAGTATAAGTGCATTGATGAAATTCAAGCAACCCTATCAACATCAAGCAAATACTTGCTATTTATTTAATTAGAAACAACTAAAGTAAAACTAATATAATAACTAAAATAAAAATGAAATGCAAAGAAAACTAAGTAAAGCAAGTAGAAGAACATGGAAAAGGCAAGAAAAGAGAGGGATGGAGGTGGCGGAAGTGCTTAGGGCCTAATTGAAAGTGCATTAAAAATTTTGCCCAAAACAGCACTTATGCGTACGCACACCAGGCAGGACAGGGTGGGTATGCGCTCGCACCAAGCATGCGAGTGCTCCGGACAGAATGGGAGTCAAGACGTGTGCGTACGCACAAGCTCGTGCGCATGCATAGAACACTTTTTTTTTAAAACAAGGATCATGTGTGCGTGTGCACATAGGTACATGCGCGCGCACAGGAACGAAAAGGTTGGGGTTCACGCGCACAGGCTGTGCCGATGCTCCCACCAGAAGGGATGCAAGTTGGCGTGCGGACGCACAGGCCTGTGCGGCCTGACGATCGGATTTTCTATCGGTAAAGAAATTCACAAATATAATCGCGTTGTAAGTATAGTTTCTAAACCAATAGAGAATCTTTTCATGCAAAAGTTTTGGTTGTCACAAGTAACAAACCCAATAAAATTTATAAACCGAACTATTCAAACCTCGGGTCGTCTTCTCAAGGAATTGCAGGGAAGTATGATTTATTATTAGTTATGAAAAACAATATTTTTGGGTTTTTGAAATAATGAGCAAGTAGTTTGAATAACAAGAAAAATAAAATAATAATAATAAAATCTCTTGGCAAGGTATGAGAACTGAAAATCCTATCCTAGTTATCCTTATCAGATGTGATGAGAATTATTTATTGCTCAGTATGAATTGAGTCTCTGCATGTTCCCTGGCTTTATTATGTGTTTCTGGGCCAAAAATTGGGTCAAAACGCGGCCCAAAATCATCCCCACCGTTTCTTGAATTTTCTGTAGATCGCGCATGTCACACGTACGCGTCGGTCACGCGTACGCGTCGTTTGACGATTTTCCTCTCCACGCGTGCGCGTCAAGCACGCGCTCGTGTCATTTGTGCAAACTCCAATCCACGCGCACACGTCAAGCACGCGTACGCATTGCTATGAATTTGTCCAATTCGCCCGGTCGTGTGAGCCATGCGTTTGCGTCGGTGTTCGCTGGTCATCTCCTTAGTTTCTTGTGTTCCTTCAATTTTTGCAAGCTTCCTCTCCATTCTCTAAGCCATTCCTGCCCTATGAAACCTGAAACATTTAACACACAGATCACGGCATCGAATGGTATAAAGGGAAATTAAAATACATAATTAAAAGATCTCTAGGAAGCAAGTTTTCAATCATAGAACTAAACTAGGAAGGAATTGTAAAATCATGCAAATCATATGAATAAGTGGGCAAGAATTTGATAAAAACCACTCAATTAAACACAATATAAACCATAAAATGATGGTTTATCAACCTCCCTACACTTAAACATTAGCATGTCCTCATGCTTAGCTTAAGGAGATAAAACAGATGAGTAGGAAAAAAGCAAGACTCATGCAATGCAACCTATGAATGTGAATGCAACTACATGCTAAGATGTCTCTATCTACTTGGTTAAAAACAAACAAGTTCTCCAAGACAAATACAAACCAAATTCCACTAATTCAAATTATACAGCGAAAACAAGTAAACTTGTAAGAAGATAGCTCATGAAAGTGGGAAACATAGACTCAAGCACTGAACCCTTACTGATAGTGTATATCGCTCTAACTCTCAAGTGTCTAGGGTCAATCACTCTACTCTTCCCTAGTCATGATTTCTCAACCTTGTTCTTTATCTAACCAATCAACAAATATTTAGCATACCAATGCAAACATCATGAGGTCTTTTCAGGGTTGTAACGGGGCTAAGGTAAGGGTGAGGATATATGTATGACCAAGTGAGCTATAATATGAATCTTTGACTAACCTAAGCTTTCACCATACACACACACACTTTATGTATTTCTAAAAATCACACCCAGCTACCCATAATTCCCAATTTTGTATGATTCCCATACTCATGTACCAAATTTTTTATATTTCTTTACTTTTATCACATGTGCATTGATCTTTATTAAAGCTTAACATTGGGGTAATTTTATCCCCTTATTCACTTACTTTTTTTTCGAAACATAACTTATCAATGCACATAGATTTTTAATTTTTTCTGGTTTTACATGAGTAGGTTCCCAAATTCCCAATATTAAAATAAATTAGAAACATGATACATTCCCTTATTAACCCATGTTCCCACAGTTTTCTCACACTTAGTTGATGCACAATCTCTACCTTAAGCTAACCAAAGATTCAATTTGGGGTAATTAATTTGTTTTTCTGCTTAAGGCTAGTGATATGGTTATAGAACAGAAGGGGATTAAAAAGCTCAAAGTGGCTAACAAGGGTGACATAAAAGGGTAAGCTTATTTGGGATAAGTGAGCTAATAATCAAATGATGGCCTCAATCATATGCAAGCATGTAAATACACTAAATAGTGGATATATAGACTGAAACAAAGTAAAGATTACAATCATAGAGAAGAAAATACACAAGAATAAAATATTATGGTTAAATATTGTAACCATGTATTTAGGCTCAAAGTCTCACAGGTTGTGTGTTCTTTAGCTCGAAAACCATGTTCCAATTACAACTTCAAACAAATTTAACATAAAAGTTTTGATTTAAATTAGTGAAAAAACAAAAAATTTGGGTCTTAGAAGAAACTTATTATCTTTTCAATCAAGTAGAACATGCATGCAATTAATCTATTACTATGCAATCTATCCTATTCTAAAAAAAAAGAAAAACTAATTAAATATTCTATTTTATTGGTGTTAAGGAAGATAAATTACCTCCGGAAGTCCGTATCGACCTCCCCACACTTAAAGATTGCACCGTCTTCGGTGCATGCTAAGATGTGCAGGTGGACAGATTGCTTCAACTGATGCTTTTCTCTAAAGATTGAGCAGATGAACTTGTTTGTCTCCTCATTAAGAAGCTTTTCCTCTCCCTTCGTGGTGGCCATCCTGAAAGAAGAGGAAAAAAAAGAAAAGTAACCCAAAAATAATGACAGAAAACAAATAGAATATGGGCGTTAATGCCAAATAATAAGGGTCTCAAGTACATGGTAGCTACAACATGTAAGTGAGAAAATAGTGGAAGCAAATGGCATATCAATAGTGCAAAAGTTGCAACAATGGGGAAGAGAGTGTGGGTAACAAAAGATAGTGTAAGTGCATATCAATGCAAAAGGAATATTAGTATTATAAAAATTATCATTGATTTATGAATAATAATAGCCAATCAGAATAAAACAAGTCATGAAGCACCAAAATAATTCAAGAAAAGATGCAATAGTTGAAGAAGAAAATGTTAACACCAATGGAAAAAGAAAAAGAAAGTAAAAAAGGAGGAAGAAAGAAATAAGAAGGGAAATAAAAGATTTAGATTTGGGGAAGAAAAGATAAGATATCTTGGCCGATCTGGATAAGCTATGCGGCGCAGGCGACGCGAACGCGTGGGTCACGCGTTCACGCGGATAGCGCTTCTATGAAGTGACGCAGACGCATCGGTCACGCGGACGCGTGACATGATTTGTGCTAGTGGCGTGAGAGCAGCCTTGTGTTCGCACAACTCTCTGTGTGAAACTCATTTTGCCAAATTTTAGGGTGACGCGTTCGCGTGGTGGACGCGATCGCGTGAATAGCCATATTTTGAAAACGACGCGGACGCGTGGAGCACGTGTTCGCGTGGTAGGGCTTGTGCGTCTAGAACCATTCCAGCCCCGTTCCAGCCTAACATTCTGCCATACACCCTTTTTTTACATCGATTTTCAGGGCACGCGTTCGCGTGGTTGACGCGGACGCGTGGGAGACATTTTTCCCACATGATGCGGACGCGTCGGGCACGCGGTCGCGTGGATCAATTTGTGCCAAAGGCATGCCTCTAGCTGTGCTTTCGCGTGACTTTCTGTAAAATTCGCTTTTCTTCCTAGGGCACATACGACGCGGACGCGTCGGCGACGCTGCCGCATCGCGTGCCTCTTTCTCTTTTTTTTATATGCAATATGCAAATGCAAACTATATGCACTAATACTGAGAAGAGTTATTGAAAAAGAAAACTAAGAAGAGAGAAAGGAACGATCATACCATGGTGGGTTGTCTCCCATCTAGTACTTTTAGTTAAAGTCCTTAAGTTGGACATTTGACGAGCTCCTTGTGATGGTGGCTTGTGCTTGAACTCATCGTGAAACTGCCACCAACGCTTGGACTTCCAATAAGCTTCAACATCTCTAAATAAATTCACCAAGCGTTGATGAAGTTCTCCACAAGCCTTGAGCTCCCAAAGTTGATCCTCATATATTCCCGGATCCCAAATCTTGTTTCGACACCCATCTTCAAGTTGATCATCATTGTTCCAGCCGGGTGGCAAGCAATTTGTATTCTCACTGAAGCGGCCAAACAACATCCTAGACCCATTCAATTGAGCTCGGCACTAACACTTGTATTTAAACTTTTAGCTTTTAGCCATAATGAACCGAGGATTATGTTGCCCACTACTAACCATCTTCCTCTTACTCTTAATGCTACAAAGAGCTATAAGTTGACCATCCGTCTCCAGTAGCCCATATTCATGTAGGAAGGTAAAGGTCAAGGATAACTTGAACGTTGTATTGGACGGTAATGGCCGTGGGAGAGGTGTTTCTAATAAACTTGCAAGCTCCACTCTCTTGTGCTCTTCTTTGACATCTTCCACCTCTTTGCAAGCTTCTTTAATTTCAACCTCTTCCTCTTGGTAGCTTTCTTCCAATTCAATCTCTTATTCATTGCTCACCAAGGGCATGGGAGGTTATGCCCCTTCTTCTTGAATCTCCATCTCTTGATCAACCTCTTCCAAGTCTTCAACCATGATATGCCTTGGAGGTTGTACACCCTTCTGAACATCAAATTCACCCGACATGGAAAGAGGCTCTATGACTTGACTTTCCCATGGAGGTTTAACATCTCCTAAGTCTTCAACCACTTTTTCCTTTCAATAATTGCTGCTTTGTCCAGTTGTTTAAGTATAAAATCGTACTCCTCCTTGATGATTTCTTTTCTATGACAACTCCCTTCAACTACTCTTTCATCTGCAAAGGTCTCTTCTACCTTCACCTTTAGTGCCTCCTCTAGCTCCTTATGAAGTATAGATTCACGAAGATGATCCCTTCTCTCATGTTCGATGTCAATAGCATCATTGGGATCATGTTGCTCATGGATTGATGGATGTGGGTACTCTTCCATGGATGGTGGCAATGGGATGGAGAGATCATTCTATGGTTGAAAATGAAGTGCACTAGAGCTTGAGGGTTGAATATTGGAGGTGGAGGGTTGGTCCATGTGGGATATAAGATTTTGGAGTGTAGAGGTGAGACTAATGAGAGAAGTAAGTGTGTTCTCCATGGAGGTTTGCGGTGGATAGAAGGTTTATTATTTTGGAGAAAGGGGGCATGGTAGGAAGGTGGTTCTTCTTGATAAGGATATGGAGATGGTGAATATTGAGGTGGTGGTTCTGGGATGGTTCATATGGTGGTTGGTATGGTGGATAAGGATTAGGGTCATATGGAGGTGAATGGTGGAAAGGGGCTTGTGAGTATGGTGGTCCAGGGTTATGTTGAGGAGGGGGGTTCATAGGCATATGGTGGTGGTTGTTGATAATCAAAAGAGTGCTCGCCATAGCCATTGCCTTGATATGCATCACAGAATGGTTGTTGATAGTCCATTGGAGGTGGTTGTTGCCATGAGGGTTGATCAAGTCCTTGTGGCTCCTCCCATCTTTGATTGTCCCATCCTTGATGCAAGTTGTCATTATAATCTCCTCTTCCTGCAACAAAATTGTAACCAGACTCATAGCCAAATGGGTGAGAGTTCATAGTAGTAAGAGAAAATAAAAATAAAAACTAACAAAAAGAAAATATTTTGAAAAGATATGATTTTTGAAAAAAAAAGATAAGATAAGATTTTGAAAAAGATATGATTTTTTGAAAAAAAGATAAGATAAAAAATTTTAAAATAAAAATCTGAATTTTTTTTTGAAAAATATTTACAATAACCAATAATAAGGCACACGTTTGCAATTCCCCGGCAACGGCGCCATTTTGACGATCGGATTTTCTATCGGTAAAGAAATTCACAAATATAATCGCGTTATAAGTATAGTTTCTAAACCAACAGAGAATCCTTTCGTGCAAAAGTTTTGGTTGTCACAAGTAAAAAAACCAATAAAATTTTTTCCAAAGTATTCAAACCTCGGGTCGTCTTCTCAAGGAATTGCAGGGAAGTATGATTTATTATTGGTTATGAAAAATAATATTTTTGGGTTTTTGAAATAAGGAGAAAGTAGTTTGAATGACAAGAAAAATAAAATAATAATAAAATCTCTTGGCAAGGTATGAGAATTGGAAATCATATCCTAGTTATCCTTATCAGATGTGATGAGAATTGTTTATTGCTCATTATGAATTGAGTCTCTGCATGTTCCCTGACTTTATTCTGTGTTTCTGGGCCAAAAATTGGGTCAAAACGCGGCCCAAAATCGTCACCAGTGTTTCCTAAATTTTCTGCTGATTGCGCATGTCACGCGTACGCGTCGTTTGACGATTTTCCTCTCCATGTGTGCGTGTTAGGCACGCGCTCGCGTCGTTTGCGCGAACTCTAATCCACGCGCACGCGTCAAGCATGCGTACGCGTCACTGTGAATTTGTCCAATTTGCATGGTCGCGTGAGCCATGTGTCCGCGTCGGTGTTCGCTGGTCATCTCCTTAGTTTCTTGTATTCTTTCCATTTTTGCAAGCTTCCTCTCCATTCTCTAAGCCATTCCTACCCTATGAAACCTGAAACACTTAACATACGGATCACGGCATCGAATGGTATAAAGGGAAATTAAAATACATAATTAAAAGATCTCTAGGATGCAAGTTTTCAATCATAGAACTAAATTAGGACGGAATTGTAAAATCATGCAAATCATATGAATAAGTGGGCAAGAATTTGATAAAAACCACTCAATTAAACACAATATAAACCACAAAATAGTGGTTTATCACGGCCACACAAAGAGCACGAAAAGAAGGTTGCGTGCGTACGCACAACCGCGTGCACACGCACAAAGTGCAAGAGCATAGGGATGCGCGCGCACAAGGGGTGCGAGCGCTACAAACAGAGGGCATATATACAAGTGTGCGTATGCACGGGTTGGTGCGCACGCACAGGACGCAGAAAATAGAAGTTTCGTGTGCACGCACAGATGCCCTATTTTCCAAAAAAATTTTGTTTAAAAATCTAAGGTGCCAAGCCTTAGCTCATCCAAAATTCAACCCTAAGACATCCAAAAATCCATAAATGCATTATCCATATGATAATTAACCTACCAACTCAAAATTAAACTAACCTAAGCTAAGCCAAGATAAGCTAAAATGCAATAAAACAAGACTATAAACAAAGAGAAAGGGTAAGAAAGATGTTCCCATGGTGGGGGTGTCTCCCACCTAGCACTTTGGTTTATAATCCTAAGTTGGACTTCTTGAGGAGACTCTTGATAGGGTGGCTTGTGTTTCCACTCCTCCTTGAATCTCCATCCAAGCTTGCATTTCATAGGTCCTCCGGGATCCCATGTTCTAGTTTCCTGGTCACCTTCTTGTTGACCTTTACGCTTGAAGCCGGATGGATAAGCTCCTAATTGACCCTTGAAGTACCCTAACATTCTCTGGAAATCACCCAATTGCGCTTCACACCATGCTTGAACTCTAAGTCTTAAATTAGTCTTCTTGAAGAACCTTGGACTCCTTTGACAACCAATACACCCTTCTCTACCATGTACCAACCCAAGAAGGACCTTGAGTTGGTAATCCGTCTCTAAGATAGCATATTGGTAGGGGCCAATGAAGTTCAATGGTGAAATTGCCACCCACTCAATATGCTCTTGGTTGTCAATTCCTTCCTCACCAACCTCTTCCTCCTCTTCCTCATCACTCACATCATAACAAGGAGGTTGTGAGAAGTCTACCTCCGTGTCTCTCTCAAACTCAATGGGAAGAGGCTCATTAGAATCATTAAGGGGATTGATCAAGGAGGACAAAAAATCATTTATGATGGAATCCTCATCTTGATCAATCTCCCTCAACTCCTCCTTTCTCTCATCCGGTTCCCATACTCCACTTTCTTCCTCTTGTTGCACTTCAAGCCCTAACCCTTTTTCTTTCCCTTGTGGCTCCATGCTCTCCTCTTCACTACAAGCTTTAGATGACCTCCACATTCCCCAAAAGGAATGCCTTGATTGGATGAGTGTAGGAGGACTAGGCGGTTTACCGCTTCGGCTATGGTAGCCACGAATTGCCCTTGTGTTCTTTGGAATCCTTCTTGCTCTTAAAGAAAGGCTTGAAGGTCTTGATTGTCTTAAGCCAAGGGTGGGAAAGCTTCACATTGGGGTGAAGAATAAGGTTCATAAATTGGGAGGTGACTCATGTTGGTAAGTGTTTAGAGGTAGTATGTAAGAGGGTGGATGGTGGTAGTGGTGTGGTGTTTGAAAATGTGGTGATTGAGGATTACGTTGGGGGTATGGGTCATTGGTATATGGTGGTGGAGGTACACTGACGGTGAATAATTATTGTATGGTTTGGAATCAATCAAAGCAAGCATCGATTCGTTGGTAGCATAGTCCAAACCAACAATGAATTCTCAAGGTCAAATAATAATTTCAAATCAAATATAAACCGAGAGTAATTCAACCTTGGGTCGTTCTCCCTAGGAATGCAATTGAAGTGTTACTTCCTTGGTTGTTAAGACAAAAAGGGGTTTTTGAGGAAGAAATTAAAGATTAAAAGAATTAAGAAATCAAAGAACTAAGTAATGATCAAAATTGTGAGTTAATGCATAAAAGAGACCTTGACTTGGGGATTGAGAATCCAATGAATCCTATCATTGCCATAACCACAACTATGGTGATTGTTGGTGCACGAATTTGTGATCCGCACAACTAACCAGCAAGTGCACTGGGTCGTCCAAGTAATACCTTACGTGAGTAAGGGTCGATCCCACGGAGATTATTGGTTTGAAGCTAGCTATGTTTATCTTATTATTCTTAGTCAGGATATTAATTAAAATTATCAGTTGGAATTATTAGATTGGAAAGATAAAAGAGAATAAAAGCGTTACTTGTTATGCAGTAATGAGAAATATGTTGGAGTTTTGGAGATGCTTTGTCCTTTGAATTTCTACTTTTCCTTGAAATCCTTTTCCCACACGCAATGTCCCTTCCATGGCAAGCTCTATGTAGGGTGTCACCGTTGTCAATGGCTACTTCCCATCCTCTCAGTGAAAACGTTCCTATGCTCTGTCACAGCACGGCTAATCATCTGTCGGTTCTCAATCAGGTTGGAATAGAATCCATTGATTCTTTTGCGTCTGTCACTAACGCCCAGCCTTCAGGAGTTTGAAGCTCGTCACAGTCATTCAATCCCAGAATCCTACTCGGAATACCACAGACAAGGTTTAGACTTTCCGGATTCTCATGAATGCCGCCATCAATCCGGTTTATACCACGAAGATTCTGATTAAGGAATCTAAGAGATACTCATTCAATCTGATGTAGAACGGAGGTGGTTGTCAGGCACACGTTCATGGATTGAGGAAGGTGATGAGTGTCACGGATCATCACCTTCTCCATAATTAAGCGCGAATGAACATCTTAGATAAGAACAAGCGTGTTTGAATGGAAACAAAGTAATTGTATTAATTCATCGAGACGCTGCAGAGCTCCTCACCCCCAACAATGGAGTTTAGAGACTCATACCGTCAAAAAGTATGTAATTCAGATCTGAAAATGTCATGAGGTACAGAATAAGTCTCTAAAAGTTGTTTAAATAGTAAACTAGTAACCTAGGTTTACAGAAAATGAGTAAACTAAGATAATTGGTGCAGAAATCCACTTCTGGGGCCCACTTGGTGTGTGCTGGGGCTGAGACTAAAGCTATCCACGAACTGAGGCTTTTCTTGGAGTTGAACTCCAAGTTATAACGTGTTTTGGGCGTTCAACTCCGGATCATGACGTGTTTCTAGCGTTTAACTCCAGACAGCAGCATGTACTTGGCGTTCAACGCCAAGTTACGCCATCTATCTTCGCGCAAAGTATGGACTATTATATATTGCTGGAAAGCCCTGGATGTCTACTTTTCAACGCCGTTAAGAGCGCGCTAATTGGACTCCTGTAGCTCCAGAAAATCCATTTCGAGTGCACGGAGGTCAGAATACAACAGCATCAGCAGTCCTTTTTCAGCCTAACTCAGATTTTTGCTCAGCTCCCTCAATTTCAGCCAGAAAATACCTGAAATCACAGAAAAATACACAAACTCATAGTAAAGTCCAGAAATATGATTTTTGCCTAAAAACCAATAATATTCTACTAAAAACCAATTAAAACATACTAAAATCTACATGAAATTACCCCCAAAAAGCGTATAAAATATCCGCTCATCAATTGTCATGAGTCAATCTCGCCTAGTCAACCCCAACCATCGAGGAGTAACTCAAGCAAGCATAATTGACCTTAATCCATAAGTCCTAACCAACTTATCAAACTAGTTGATAAAAGGCTAGCGTCAATGGAAACAAGAGCCAACTAACTACCCAAGAATTACCACTAAATGTCGGACATTATGACTCTAGTATCCTAAGAGCTCAAACCAAAAGCGAAGGTGTGAAAATCTACTCAAAGCTTGAAGTTGGAATTTTCACAAACACCTTGTGTGCATAAAAGTAAAGTATGGAAAATTGCAAAGGAAATTGGAGAGCTATAACCAACTATCAATAAAACCAAATATAAACAAACAATCAAGCATAAAGAAAGTAATAAACACTAAATTCATCAATTAAAACCTCAAGAACTCAAAATTGCAAATATAAACAAAGCACTTGAACCAAGAAGAAATGAAAATAAGGACAATGTAATTAAAGAGAAAATTAAGAGTACTTACAAAAGAGTTGATCAACATCCAAAATTAAAGCTTGCTATAAAATGCTACAATTGAAATTGCATAAACCCTAAGAGAGCAATGCTACACTACTCCTACTCCTATGGAAGCTTCCTATACTACCACTACCTAAATAAAAATGAGCTCTAATGTCTCCCCCTTGATAAGTGTTCAAGTCTCCTTTATATAGCATCCCAAATTAGCCATTCAGCCTTCCAAAGATGAGCCAAGGGCTCCCAAATTCGCGCAGCACGTGATTCATTAATGAAATCACGTGTTGGGTCCTGTGCGGACGCACAGATGTGTGCGTCCGCACAGTTTGCTGTTTTGGCTCCTGTGCGTATGCACAGGTGCTCGCGCGCAAGCACACATGGAAATCCTCGCTTGTGCGTACGCACACAGGGTTGTGCGCATGCACACTTCGCTGTGTGTGCTTTTCCTTGTTTTCTTCATGTTTTCTCCCTTTCACATGCTTTCTTCCACTTTTGCCCATCCATTCTTGCCTTCAAGGTTTGAAATCACTCACAAACCATATCACGGCATCGAATGACATAAAAGTGGGATTAATTTTCTCTATTAAAGCACAAAATTGCATGTTTTCACAATCAGGATCAAATTAGGGACCAAACATAAAAGTATGCTATTTTAGTGCTTAAGTGTGAGTTCATATGCTAGAATTCATTCAAATCAAGCCAAAATATACCATCAAATATGGACTCATTAATTCCTCCACACTTAAACGATAGCATGTCCTCATGCTAAACTGATAAGGAGAATGAGCAAAAGGGGTAATCAATTTATTGAATGCAATTATCTATATGAATGCAAGTATGTAAATACTATCTATACCTATATATCTATCTAAAGTATCTATATGAAGTTGGTGAAAACAAACTATCAAATTCCTAAGCATGTATAGACAATTAGGGCAAAGCAAGGGAATAATCCAATGCAACCAAAATCTAAAGAATTGATCCAACTCATTAAAGCGAAGCAACTTGCAAGAATGCATGACAAGAAGCATGGAAACATAGAGTTGAGTATTGAACCCTCACTAGGTGTGTATACACTCTGATCACTTGGTGTTTAGGGTTAATTCACTCAAGTCTCCACTTAATCATGCTTTCAAGGATTTACTTTTCATCTATCAATCAACAAACAAGTGATGCATGAATGCAATTATCAAGAGGACTTCATATGGTTGTAATGGGGTTAGGGTAAGCTAGGGAAGATATGGCTAAGTGGACTAAAGAATTGGATCCTTGATTAGTTTAAGTCTCTACATCAACTTATATCATCCAAATCAAAACAAAAGGCAATCCTAACCTCCCATCAATTTTTTTTCACAATCACTCATGTATGGCTCATCATTCACATCACATATGCATTTTTATTCATTTTCCTTCACTTAGGGGTACTTTCATCCCCTTTTTATGATGATAATGTTTTTATTTTTTTATATATATGGAAGTGAAAATGCGTATGGTTTTAGTAGCTCATACATGAATGCACCCATTTTTCAAGATTTTCAATAAATACCCAAAAGTAATATTTTCAATCACTACCAATGTTTTCTAATATTCCCCCACACTTAAATGAAACACACTTCTCCAACCTAAGCTAATCAAGGATACAATCCAAGGTAATTTATGGTTTTTTGCTTATGGTTGTGATGTGCCAAAATCAAGAACAATGGGGTAAATAAAGTTCAAAAGGGTTTAACAATGGTAAATGTAAAGGGTAGGCTATATGAGAAAAGTAAGCTTTTAGAGAAAAATGGCCTCAATCATGCTCAATGCAATTCAAAATATCAATCATTGGAAATAAAGAATTAAGCAAAACCAAGATCACAATCATAGAAGAGATATGTCACACAATAAACAAAATTAGTGGTTAAAATGTGTAACCACTCATTAAGGCTCAAATCTCACAAGGCAATCGTTCTTTTACTCTTCTATGTTTCAAAGAAATTCATTCAAGTAAGTTTAAAAAAAAATTTCTAATCAATTCAATCGAATGCCCTTGAAGGAAAACTCTTGGAAATCTTTGTTGTTTTTCACCAAAATTATTTCCTATATATGTATGTATGTATGTTGTGATGGATGCAAAATTTTTCAAAATTTCCTAGTCCTTCTTCTAATTTCAACAAGCGAAAAAGTAACATGAGCAATTAGGATCAAGATAAACTAGGCATAAACTATTCACAACATCCAATCACAATCCATACCCATACTATATAGCAAGCAATATAAAATGCAACATGTTTATATATATACCAAAACAAAAGTGCAATGCTAGATATAACTATAAGTAACTAATATATATATGTACCAAAGTAGAAGGTGCATAAGTCAAAGTACCAAAAATATCCACAAAAACATCATAAAGACTGAAAATAACTAAATGACAAGTGTTTGGAAGAGAATATTTACATCCAAAAATAGAAGATCCTCCCCCACACTTAGATGAAGCACAGTCCTCCGTGCCAAAAATGGTCAATCGGGGGGGAGAGGGGGGAATCAGCCATGAGAAGCTCCACCGTTAGATGGTGGTGGGTGGTGGTGACGCTGGTAGACGATGATCTCAGTGGACGCCCATGGTACGGGATCTGCTCTAGGCTCCTCTAGTGGCTAGCCAGCTGTATTTAATATGCTCTCAACAATTGGCTCGGCTACAGCTGCCGGCTCCTTGACTCTAGGCTCCTCAATCATCTCATCTGTAGGCTCCTCTACTGTGGCCTCTGCTGCTGCCTGCTCAATGGGCTCATCTATCTGGCCAGCTTCAGCTGCTGGGTCCTCAGGCTCAGGCTCTGGTGTGTCTAGAGGAGGTGGCCCAGGATTGCGACCGTCAAACTTCGCCACTATCCACTGGAAATGGCAAGTGTTGCGGCACTCAATGTGGTGCAGAGTCTGCAAGATCTCCTGACCCAGCTCATAAGGTGTCTGGAGTCGGGGTGTGGGCACAGGAGGTGTTGGTGGTGCTGATGGCTCTGCTGATGATGATGGAGGCTCAGTAGTTTTCCACTTCTTCTGTGGCGGTCCGTCATAGTCACCGTACGGAAGGAATGGCTGCTTACTTATCAGGGTGGACATCCGGTTAGTCTGACATCTCTCCACCCCAGATAGAGTGGCTTACCTAGTTATCAACGATGGGAAGGGAATGTTATACTTCAGTTGCGGTGTCACCTTCCACATTGAATCTCTGATGAGGGGAAGAACAGAAATTCTCTTCCCCTCTAGAATGGCCCAGAGGAGGACTGCCACTCGGACCCGGATGTGTGTGGCATGCGTGCTTGGAAGAATATAATCGGCGATGATCTCCTGCCAAATCCTTGCCTCCGGGTTGAGGTCAGTGCATGCAATGCTCTGAGGGACCGAATTTTCTCCCTTATTGTACTCCCATCTGGCCTCAGGTGTGCCAATCTTTCTCAGAATGACGTCTAGAGATAGCTCGCCCGATAACAGATCTTTCACTATCTGAGGAAAAGCATCACGAGCCTTAGGAATATGCGGAATGCCTAAGAGTGCCTCTAAAGCAGTATCAGAGGTGTCCAGAGTGACACCTCTGAGAAAGACAGTGGGGGCATCTCTCTGCAGGAGATTCTCTGAAAAGGAAATCGGAGAGCTATAACCAACTATAAACAAAACCAAATATAAACAAACAATCAAGCATAAAGAAAGTAATAAACACTAAATTCATATCTCAAAACTTCAAGAACTCAACATTGCAAATATAAACAAAACACTTGAACCAAGAAGAAATGAAAATAAGGACAATGTAATTAAAGAGAAAATTAAGAGTACTTACAAAAGAGTTGATCAACATCCAAAATTAAAGCTTGCTATAAAATGCTACAATTGAAATTGCATAAACCCTAAGAGAGCAATGCTACACTACTCCTACTCCAATGGAAGCTTCCTATACTACCACTACCTAAATAAAAATGAGCTCTAATGTCTCCCCCCTTGATAAGTGTTCAAGTCTCCTTTATATAGCATCCCAAATTAGCCATTCATCCTTCCAAAGATGAGCCAAGGGCCCCCAAATTCGCGCAGCACGTGATTCATTAATGAAATCACGTGTTAGATCCTGTGCGGATGCACAGATGTGTGTGTGCGCACACTTTGCTGTTTTGGCTCCTGTGCGTACGCACAGGTGCTCGTGCGCACGCACACATGGAAATTCTCGCTTGTGCGTACGCACACAGGATTGTGCACACGCACACTTCACTGTGTGTGCTTTTCCTTGTTTTCTTCAAGTTTTCTCCTTTGTACATGATTTCTTCCACTTTTGCCCATCCATTCTTGCCTTCAAGGCCTGAAATTTCTCACAAAGCATATCACAGAATCAAATGACATAAAAGTGGGATTAATTTGCTCTATTAAAGCACAAAATTGCATGTTTTCACAATCAGGATCAAATTAGGGATCAAACACACACGTATGATATTTTAGTGCTTAAGTGTGAGTTCATATGCTAGAATCCATTCAAATCAATCCAAAATATACCATCAAATATGGACTCATCATACATCATCATAGTAAAATCCACCATATCCTTGGGTTGGGTATGTGCATTGGGAAGGGTATGGCTCATTGTAGAATAAAGGAGGTTGCTCCTTCCAAAATTGATGCTCCAATCCCATGATGCAATCCAAAATTGAAGTTATCAAACCCTACAAAATGATCACAACTAAACTCCAAACTAAGAGGGTGATAACTCATAGAGAAAATTGAAAACAAAAACCGAAGACATCAATTAACAAAAATAAACAAAATCGTAATTACCTACAAAAGCAAACAAACAACCAAAAAGTATCTATTCACACTATGGACATATTTACAACAACCAAAATATAACATTTATGACACTAGCTCCCCGGCAACGACGCAAAAATTTAACATTGACCAAAAGCATAGGTTTGGATTTTCACACTTAAAATAGGATCGACGTTGCAAGTATAGTCCAAACCTAACCATTGATCATTAATCAAATTATAATTCAAGAGATTGTCACAATTCAAAACAAATATAAACCGAGAGTATTTAGACTCCCGAGTCATTCTCCCTAGGAACTAGTGCCAACAAGTGCACAATTTTGGTTGTGAAGAGCCAAAGGGGTTTTCGATAATAAAGAAGCAAACAAAATAAAGGAATTAAAGGACAAGACAAAATTACAATTGATAAACTAATAAAGGAAAAAAGAACTATGGATGTAATATAGACAAGTAAAGCTATAAAGTGATGAAAAAGGTGGTTCAAAACATAAATGAAACCTTGACTTGGGATGAGTTATGGAATCCTTTCCTTACCATAACCACAACTATGATAACTGTGATGGATTAATCTCACTAAGTCAACCCTTAACATCGAAGGATAAGTCAGGTGAGCATAATTATTATTAATCCACAAATCCTAGCTAACTTACTAATTACCTTAGTAAAAAGCTAGCGTTAGTGGAAACAATAGCAACTAACAACCCAAGAATTATCACTAAATGTTGGACATTATGGCTCTAGTAATCAATAAACTCATTTTTCCATGTCAAGGGGTGGAAGTTACCTTATAATCAAAATTGGCATTTCATCAAACACATAGAGGGCATAAACATAAAATATGGCAAAATTGGTAAATTAGTGAAAGCTATGAATCATAAATGCTCAAAATCAATAAAAGGAACTCAACAAACATATAAAAGCTACCAAACATCAAATTAAACAACTAGGAATCAAAATCGCAAGACAATGTAAATGTTGACAAAGGAAAATAAAGTAGAAGAAAGTGTAGAACAAGTAGTGTAATAAAAGAGAAATTAAAGAAATACTTACAATGAGATAGCAAAATCTAAGAATAAAATTGAAGTATAAAATGCTACATTGAAACCCTAATTAAAACCCTAAGAGAGAATTTTCTATACTACCTTACTCCTATTCCTACTAAGTGTTTTCCTATTCTAAGATGGCTCCCCCTTCATATGTGTTGAAACTCCTTTGACATAGCACTTCATTTTAGCCTTGAGCCTTCAAAAATTGGGCCAAAAGGCCCCAGAAATTGTGCAGCACGTGACTTTTTAATGGAAGCATGCGCTGGTACCTGTGCGTACGCACACTCGGCTGAAAATGCACAGGTACTTATGCGTATGCACACATGGAAATTCTTCCTTGCGCGCACGCACGTAAGATTGTGCGCACGCACACTTCGCTGTGTGTGCTTTTCTTTGTTTTCTTTATGTTTTCTCCCTTGTACATGCTTTCTTCTACTTTTGGCTATTCATTCTTGCCTCTAATTCCTGAAATCACTCAACAAACATGTCATGGCATCAAATGGAATAAAAGTGGAATTTAATTGCTCAATTTAAGAACAAAAATGCATGTTTTCACATTTGCATTCTATTTAGGGATCAAACACAAAAGTATGCTATTTTGGTGCTTAAGTGTAGGTTTATGTGATGAAATCCACTCAAATTAAGCCAAAATATCTCATCAAATATGGACTCATCAGAGGCCCAAAGAGGCCCAAAAAGAAAGGGCCACCGACCATTAGAAGGCGGTTGGCCGAAGATATGATCTCACTCACAAAAGATAAGATAAGATAACAAACTTATCTAAAAGGAAGATTGTCAAACACTGCTATAAATACACTAGAGCACCCATGTATAACTCATACTCCAATTTCTACAAGAAAAACCTGCCTGAAGCCTGTACTGACTTAAGCATCGGAGTCTCTTGCAGGTACCACCAGTCACCGGTGATCAAGGATCGAGTAGCTTGTCCGCTACTACAAGTCAGGCACGGCGGCTATAACCAGACTTGAAGGTCTCATTCGAGATAGACAACTCTGTTTCAGGTAACCCATAGAATATTGGCGCCGTTGCCAGGGAACCTGGAAGTCATCCCAAGATCATGGCAAACGACCCTTCTAACAATGACCACACCTCCGGCTTGGAGGATGGTACACCAACAAAGAATGCGAACGTTGCCCCACCATCACCAAAAGGGGCAGACCACTCCAAAAAGGATAAACAAACCCAAAATACAGAGATCCTAGACGCCATCCGTGTGCAGCAAGACCGCCTTAAACAATTCAAACAAGAAGCAGAATGACAACGAAAAGCTGAGCGTGATCTATGAAGAGAAACAAGACGGCATAGAGACCTGGAGGAGAAACTCCAAAAGCTCGAAGCCGACCTCAATGCTAAGACTGCACGGTCCAACCGTGAGGCTAGCCCCCACTGGGAACAAGACCCATTCACAAAAGAAATCATGAAAGCTAAAGTTCCAAATGACTTTAAGGCTCCCGACATGACCTTGTACGATGGAACTTCTGATCCAAGCCACCACCTCAGCAACTTTAGGAGCCGGATGTATCTCACGGATGCCTCAAACGCAACCCGCTGTAAAGCTTGTGATGCCAGGGCATCTAAGCTAGTTTCACTGACCTTTTCTTTACTGTTTTAGGGTAGTTTCATGCATTTTCTTAGAGAATAAGGCATGTTTTGGATGAAAATATACTCACACCTTGATTCAAGTAACTATTGTGAATTTTACATGATTTCATGAGGATTTTATAAGAATTGAATGACAAATTGATGATGCATAATCTCACGACTTTGGCTAGAGCTTTGATGCACTTTATTTGCTTGATTTCAAGACAAAGGAAGCAAGGAAGAATCACGTTAGTAGCCACGTTAACCTAGTTAACGTGACCACTAACGTGGAATGGGAATGAGCTTGCAACGTTAATAAGAAAAGTGATCACCAATAATGCCTGCGAAGCCATCATAAGCCCACGTTAATTGCCACGTTAACTAGGTTAACGTGGTAGTTAACGTGGAGACAAAGAGAGCTCCAACGTTAGTGGTAAACATGAACACCACTAACACTCCAAAATTTGGCAATGAGCCACGTTAAGAGTCACGTTAACTTATTTAACGTGAACTCTAACGTGGAAGAGAGGAACAATGCCAACGTTAGTGACACTCACCTTTGTCACTAACGTTGGATCAAACTAGCATTGCCCACGTTAGTGGTCACGTTAAGACCACTAATGTGAAAGTTAAGTGGAGCTAAAATTGATGAGCCAACGTTAGTGACATTCACCTTTGTCACTAACGTTGGAGATGGCATTTACTACCACGTTAGTGGCCACGTTAACTTTGTTAACGTGAGCTCTAACGTGGAGAGTAGGGGCACTTGGAGCGTTAGTGACAAAGGTAAGTGTCACTAACGCTCTCGAAGATGAGGCATACCCACGTTAAGAGCCACGTTAGTTACACTAACGTGAACTTTAATGTAGGGACAAGGGGCACAAGGCAACGTTATTGGGAAAGGTGAGTCCCAATAACGCTTGCGAAGGTTCATAAGGCAACGTTAGTGGTCACGTTAGTGCCACTAACATTGGAGTTAACGTGGGCTAAATGGGGTTGGAACGTTAGTGAAAAAGGTGATTGCCACTAATGTTCTCGAACCCACAATCTCACTTAACGTTAACATCACTAACGCCCATGCCTAACTCACACTTTTCTGCAAGCTGAGCCCACTAAAGATTGTAATTGCTTCAACTCAATATCTAAGGCCCACATCCAGGACTTGGAGAACTCACTAGAAGATCAAGAAGAGTAGTATATATAGGAGTAGTTTTGAACTATAGAGGAGCTTGGCACTTTGGAGAACTACTCTCTGTATATTTACTTTTATGCACTTTTAGCTAAGCATGTATTATTTTCTGCCATTTTCCATTTCTAGAGCTATGAGCAACTAAACCCCTTTCATTGGATTATGGAGCTCTGTTGTAATTTGATGGATCAATTATAGTTTTCATTCTTCTTCTTCTTTTTTCTCTTTTGATTTACTAGAAAGTTTTCGATCTTAATTCAATTGGTTAGTTGTCTTGAAAAAGAAACTCTCCATAATTGGATCTCCTCTGAGCCTTGGAAAAGGGATGAGGAGATCATGCTAGAAATGCTTTCTCATATTGGACCAAATTGGGGTCTGGACGGATATAGTGACATGTAATCCTCCCAACACTTTGATTTGGAAATACATGTGGTATAATCAGTGACCATACTTCATCTCTTCCCATGAGCAATTAAATCAAGGAAATGGGCAATTGTTCAAGCTTAGAGAGATTGGGTTGCCAAGGAATTGGAATCGAATCACCTAAGATTGCCAAGGAGATCAATAGATGCTTTGATTGAGGAAGAGATGAAAATGAATTTGATCCGGAGAATACAATATCTCCTGAGCCCAATGAATTTCCCATTTCTGATCTTACCCATTCTCTTTACTTTCTGTCATTTATTTCCATGCTCATTTCCCCAAATTCCCATTTAAGATTCTGCACTTTATTTTCTGCTATTTACTTTCCCGCCATTTAATTTTCTGCAATTCTCAAACTACATTCTATTTAGCTCAACTAGCATACTCTTCCAACTAAAGTTGCTTGACCAATCAATCCCTGTGGGATTCGGCCTCACTTTATTGTGAGGTTTTACTTGACGATAATTCGGTATACTTGCCGAAGGGAAATTTGTTGAGAGACAAGTTTTCGCGCATCAGCTTTCCCGACCACCCTTCCCAAAACAGCTATAAAGTGGTTCGACAGCCTACCACCGAGATCAATCACAAGCTTCGACGACCTCGCCAGAAAATTCTTAGCCAGGTTCTCTATACAAAAGGATAAAGCCAAGCACGCTCCAAGCTTGCTAGGGATCAAGCAAGGAGATCGGGAAAGCCTCCAAAACTACATGGAAAGATTCAATAAAGCATGTCTTGACATACAGAATCTCCCTACAGAAGCGGCCATCATGGGACTTATTAACGATCTATGTGAGGGACCCTTCAGCCACTCCATATCTAAAAAATACCCCACGTCCCTGAACGAAGTACAAGAACAAGCCGAGAAGTACATCAACATGGAGGAAAACTCCCAATTGGGAGAAACCTCCAAAGCCGGATTCTCCTACCCATCTCGGGTCAAAGATAAAGATTCAAGGAAAAAGGAGGACCAATCCACAGAAAAGCCCAGGAAATATCATAAATATACCCCTCTTCGGGTATCTTTAGTGGACGTCTACCAAAAAATATGCAACACAGAGAAGATCCCACCACCCCGCCTAATCAAACACAAAAGGGGAGGAATCTGGACCGAGTATTGCGAATACCACAAAATCTATGGGCACCCCACTAACGAATGCTACGACTTGAAAAATATCAAAGAAAAACTGGCTCGAGAAGGAATGCTAGATCAATTTCTAGCCAACAGAACGGATGAGCCAAAAAAGAGACGGAGGGATGAAGAGGGCGGACGAGCTGAACGTCCCCCTCACACCCCGGAAAGGTACGTTCATATGATCAACGGAGGATTCGCCGAGGAGAAATCTCCAAATTGTCCCACAAAAGGCACCTTAAAGAAATATACCATGTCGGAGAAAGGAATAGATCACCCGATCTCCCCGCTATTTCATTCACCAAAGAAGACGCCACGGGCATCATCCCTGGGCATGATGACCTCGTGGTCATTACCATCATACTGGCCAATGCCAACCTCCACTGAACACTGGTTGACCAGGGAAGCTCCGCAGACATCCTATTCAAATCCGCCTTCGACATGGTCAGACGACAAGAAAAGGAGCTCAGAGCATATCCTAACAGCCTGTTCGGGCTTGGGACGCTCCGATCCAACCCCTCGGATACATCCCATTGCATACGACCTTCGAAAAAGGATCCCGGTCCAGAACACTGAGCATAGACTACATCGTAGTTGACGTGAACTCTGCATACAATGCCCTTATAGGTCGGACGACCTTAAACCAGCTCACCGGAGTAGTCTCCACTCCCCACCTAGGTATGAAGTTCCCAACCCCAGAAGGCATATCCACCATCAAAGGAGATCAAAAACTCATGCGACGCTGCTATAATGAAAGCCTAAACCTAAAGGGCAATCCTAGAGGAAAAGAAGCCAACGTAATTGAACTCGGAGGAGCCCATGCTCGCAAAGAACTTCATCCTCAACCAGAAGGCGAGATCGAAGAGGTCCAAATCAGAGACACCCGAGATAAAACAACAAGCATAGGTGCAAACCTAAAAGTAAACCTAAAAGAGCTGCTAATAAAGTTCCTAAGGGAAAATTCAGACCTCTTCGCATGGAAGGCCATGGACATGCCCGGCATAGACCCCGGCTTAATGTGCCATAAACTGGCAGTGTATCCTGGATCTCGACCAGTACAACAAAAGCGCAGAAAGTGGCGGAACAGGTGCAGGCCTTGCTAGAGGCCGGGTTTATAAGGGAGATCAAGTACCCACTGTGGCTAGCCAACGTTGTACTAGTCAAAAAGCCAAATGGAAAGTGGTGGATGTGTGTAGACTACACCGATCTCAATAAAGCCTGCCCAAAAGATCCATATCCCCTCCCGAATATCGACACCCTGGTCGACTCCTCATCGGGATACAAGTACCTCTCCTTCATGGTTGCCTACTCGGGGTACAACCAGATCCCAATGTATCAACCCGACCAAGAGAAGACCTCGTTCCTAATCCCAAAAGCAAACTACTGCTACGTAGTAATACCGTTCGGACTCAAGAACGCAGGGGCCACATATAAAAGGTTGATGAACAAAGTATTCGCCGACCACATCGGGAAGCTGATGGAAGTCTACATTGACAACATGCTAGTAAAAACCCAAAAAGAAGAAACACTACTGCTCGACCTTGCCGAAGTATTCGGCACCATAAGAAAGCACGGGATGAGACTAAACCCCACAAAGTGTACCTTTGCAGTAGAGGCTGGCAAATTTCTAGGGTTCATGTTTACCCAGAGAGGCATTGAGGCAAATCCAGACAAATGCCAAGCCATACTTAATATGAAAAGCCCGACCTGTGTGAAAGAGGTACAACAGCTAAATGGAAGACTGGAGGCCCTGTCTAGATTCCTTGCCGGGTCGGTGCTAAAATCTCTCCCTTTCTATGCAACACTAAGGAAAGGAAAGAGGTTCGAATGGACACCAAAATGCGAACAAGTCTTCCAAGACTTCAAAACATTCCTAGGGCAACCACCCATCCTAACCCGACCTCAACAGGGAGAAGAGCTGATACTATACCTCGCCGTTGGAGGTCGGGCGATAGCATCAGCGCTCATCCGAGAAGACGACAACGAACAACAACCCATCTACTTCATCAACAAGGCTTTACAAGGGGCTGAACTAAACTACCAAAAGATAGAAAAGTTTGCCTACGCCCTCATACTTACCTCCTGGTGACTTTGATCATATTTTCAAGCCCACACCATTAGAATACGAACCAACCAACCCATGAAAGGCATTCTGCAGAAAACTGACTTGGCTGGAAGGATCTTGCAATGGGCAATCGAGCTGTCCAAATTCGACCTCAAGTACGAAGCTCACGCAGCCATTAAGCCTCAGTATCTGGCTGACTTCATCACAGAGTACACCGACACCCCAGGAACCCCACTGAATGGAGCCTCTACGTCGATGATGAGCGGATAATTTATACGCTTTTTGGCATTATTTTTAGGTAGTTTTTAGTAAGTTCAAGCTACTCTTAGGGATGTTTTCATTAGTTTTTATGTTAAATTCACATTTCTGGACTTTAATATGAGTTTGTGTGTTTTTCTGTGATTTCAGGTAATTTCTGGCTGAAATTGAGGGACCTGAGCAAAACTCTGATAGGAGGCTGACAAAGGACTGCTGATGCTGTTGGAATCTGACCTCCCTGCACTCGAAATGGATTTTCGGGAGCTACAGGTCTCCAAATGGCGCGATCTAAACGGCGTTGGAAAGTAGACATTCAGAGCTTTCCAGCAATATATAATTGTTCATACTTTATTCGGGAATTGATGACGTAAACAGGCGCTCAACGCCAGTTCCATGTTGCTGTCTGGAGTAAAACGCCAGAAACACGTCACGACCCGGAATTGAACGCCCAAAACACGTTACAACTTGGCGTTCAACTCCAAAAGAAGCCTCAACTCGTGGATAGATCAAGCTCAGCCCAAACACACACCAAGTGGTCCTCGGAAGTAGATTTATGCATCAATTACTTACTCCTGTAAACCCTAGTAGCTAGTCTAGTATAAATAGGATAATTTACTATTGTATTAGAGATCTTTTGCTCTCAGTTTTATTTTATTATTCATCTGAGGAGACTATTGATCACGTTTTGGGGGGCTGGCCATTCGGCCATGCCTGAACCTTTCACTTATGTATTTTCCACGGTGGAGTTTCTACACACCATAGATTAAGGGTGTGGAGCTCTGCTGTACCTCAAGTTTCAATGCAATTACTATTATTTTCTATCCAATTCGAATTATTCATATTCTAAGATATTCGTTGCACTTCAACTTGATGAATGTGATGATCCGTGATACTCATCATCATTCTCACCTATGAACGCGCGTGATTGACAACCACTTCTGTTCTACCTTAGACCGGGCGCATATCTCTTGGATTCCTTAATCAGAATCTTCGTGTTATAAGCTAGAATTGATGGCGGCATTCATGAGAATCCGGAAAGTCTAAACCTTGTCTATGGTATTCCGAGTAGGATTCTGGGATTGAATGACTGTGACGAGCTTCAAACTCCTGAAGGCTGGGCATTAGTGACAGACGCAAAAGAATCAATGGATTCTATTCTAACCTGATTGAGAACCGACAGATGATTAGCCGTGCTATGACAGAGCATTTGGACCTTTTTCACTGAGAGGATGGGATGTAGCCATTGACAACGATGATGCCCTACATACAGCTTGCCATGGAAAGGAGTAAGAAGGATTGGATGAAGCAGTAGGAAAGCAGAGATTCAGGAGGAGCATAGCAACTCCATACACCTATCTAAAATTCCCACCATGGAAATGCATGAGTAACTTTATCTTTATTTTACATTTATTTACTATTATTTGATTTTCCAAATTCCATAATTTATTTAAATCTGCCTGACTGAGATTTACAAGATGACCATAGCTTGCTTCATACCAACAATCTCTGTGGAATCGACCCTTAGTCACGTAAGGTTTATTACTTGGACGACCCAGTACACTTGCTGGTTAGTTGAACGGAGTTGTGTCCACACATAGCAAAGAGCCATTATCATGAAATAAATTCCATACAAAAACAAAGAGTACAACATTGATGATCACAATTTCGTCCACCAAGTTTTTGGCGCCGTTGCCGGGGATTGTTCGAGTATGGACAACTGACGGTTCATCTTGTTGCTCAAATTAGGTAATTTTCTTTTTATTTTCTTTTCAAAAAAAATTTTTTCAAAAATCTTTCAAAAATTTTTCTTTATTGTCGTTTTCCAAAAGAATATTTTCGAAAAAAATAATAAAAATACAAAAAAATCATAAAATCATAAAAACCAAAAATATTTTGTGTTCTTGTTTGAGTCTTGAGTCAATTTTTAAGTTTGGTGTCAATTGCATGCTTTAAAAATTTTTCTTGCATTTTTCAAAAATTCATGCATTCATGGTGTTCTTCATGATCTTCAAGTTGTTCTTGACAAGTCTTCTTGTTTGATCTTGATGATTTCTTATTTTGTGTTGTATATTGTTTTTCATATGCATTTTTGCATTCATAGTGTCCAAGCATTAAAGAATTCTAAGTTTGGTGTCTTGCATGTTTTCTTTGCATCAAAAATTTTTCAAAAATATGTTCTTGATGTTCATCATGATCTTCAAAGTGTTCTTGGTGTTCATCTTGACATTCATAGTGTTCTTGCATGCATCTTGTGTTTTGATCCAAAATTTTCATGTTTTGTGTCACTTTTGTGTTTTTCTCTCTCATCATTAAAAAAGTTCAAAAAAAAAAAATCTTTTCCTTATTTCTCTCCAAAATTTCGAAAATTTGAGTTGACTTGGTCAAAAATTTTTAAAATTAGTTATTTCTTCTAAGTCAAGTCAAATTTTCAATTTTAAAAATCTTATCTTTTCAAAATCTTTTTCAAAAATCATATCTTTTTCATTTTTTCTATTTTTTTTTTGAAAATTTTGAAAATTATTTTTCAAAAATCTTTTTCTTAACTTTATTTCATAATTTTCAAAAATTCACTAACAATTAATGAGATTGATTAAAAAATTTGAAGTATGTTACTTTCTTGTTAAGAAAGGTTCAATCTTTAAATTCTAGAATCATATCTTTTAGTTTCTTGTTAGTTAAGTAATTAATTTTAATTTTGAAAATTAATTCTTTTCCAATCCTATCTTTTTATCATATCTTCTTATCTTATCTTTTTATCATATCTTTTTCAAAATTTTATCTTTTTCAAAAATTTAATTTCAAAATATCTTATCTAACTTCTTATCTTCTTATCTTTTCAAATTTGATTTTAATATCTTTTTCAACTAACTATTTGACTTTTTGTTTGTTTCCTATCTTTTTCAAAACCACCTAACTACTTTTCCATCTTTAATTTTCGAAAATATCTCATCCCTTTTTCAAAAATTCTTTTTAATTAATTAATTGTTTTAATTTTAATTCTATCTTATCTTTTATTTTCGAAAATCATTTAACTTCTTTTCAAATTTATTTTCGAAATTCTCTATCTCTCCTTCTTCTATTTATTTATTTATTTACTAACACTTCTCTTCACCTCTCTTCATCTCAAATCACTACCTCTATCCTTAACCATTCTTCTTCACTCTTCTTTCCTTCCCTCTTCTACTAACAACAAAGGACCCTCTTTACTGTGACATAGAGGATTCCTCTTTCTTTTCTTGTTCTCTTCTTCCCTATATGAGCAGGAACAAGGAAAAAGACACTCTTGTTGAAGCTGATCCAGAACCTGAAAGGACTTTGAAGAGGAAACTAAGAGAAGCTAAATTACAACAATTCAGAGGCAACCTTTCTGAAATTTTCGAACAAGAGAAGGAGATGGCAGCCGAACCCAACAACAATAATGCAAGGAGGATGCTTGGTGACTTCACAAAACCAATGTCCAAATTTGATGGAAGAAGCATCTCCATTCCAGCCATTGGAGCAAACAATTTTGAGCTGAAACCTCAATTAGTTGCTTTAATGCAACAGAACTGCAAGTTTCATGGGCTTCCATCTGAAGATCCTTACCAGTTTTTAACTGAGTTCTTGCAGATTTGTGAGACTGTTAAGATGAATGGAGTAGATCCTGAAGTCTACAGACTCATGCTTTTCCTTTTTGCTGTAAGAGACAGAGCTAGAACATGGTTGGACTCACAACCTAAAGATAGCCTGGACTCCTGGGATAAGCTGGTCACGGCCTTCAAGCAAAAAGATGGTGAATCCCTCTATGAAGCTTGGGAAAGATACAAGCAGATGACCAAAAAGTGTCCTTCTGACATGTTTTCAGAATGGACCATATTAGATATATTCTATTAAGGTCTATCTGAGTTTTCCAAAATGTCATTGGACCATTCCGCAGGTGGATCTATTCACATAAAGAAAATGCCTGAAGAGGCTCAAGAACTTATTGACATGGTTGTAAATAACCAATTCATGTACACTTCTGAGAGGAATTCCATGAATAGTGGGACGCCTCAGAGGAAGGGAGTTCTTGAAATTGATACTCTGAATGCCATATTGGCTCAGAACAAAGTGTTGACTCAGCAAGTCAACATGATCTCTCAAAGTCTGAATGGATGGCAAAATGCATCCAACAGTACTAAAGAGGCAGCTTCTGAAGAAGCTTATGATCCTGAGAACCCTGCAATGGCAGAGGTTAATTACATGGGTAAACCTTATGGAAACACCTATAACTCATCATGGAGAAATCATCCAAATTTCTCATGGAAGGATCAACAAAAGCCTCAACAAGGTTTTAATAATGGTGGAAGAAATAGGCTCAGTAATAACAAGCCTTTTCCATCATCTTCTCAGCAACAGACATAAAATTCTGAACAGAGCCCCTCTAATTTAGCAAACTTAGTCTCTGATCTGTCAAAAGCCACTTTAAGTTTCATGAGTGAAACAAGGTCCTCCATTAGAAATCTGGAGGCACAAGTGGGCCAGCTGAGTAAGAAAGTCATTGAGACTCCTCCCAGTATTCTCCCAAGCAATATAGAAGAGAATCCAAAAGGAGAGTGCAAGGCCATTGAAGTAATCAATATGGCCGAATGCACAAGGGAGGAGAAGGACGAAAATCCTAGTGAGAAAGACCTCCTGGGACGTCTCTCAAACAAGAAGGAGTTCCCCATTGAGGACCTAAAGGAATCTGAGGCTCATATAGAGACCATAGAGATTCCACTAAATCTCCTTTTGCCATTCATGAGCTCTGAAGACTATTCTTCCTCAGAAGAGGATTAAGATGTAACTGGAGAGCAAGTTGCTCAATATCTAGGAGCTATCATGAAGCTGAATGCCAAGTTGTTTGGTAATGAGACTTGGGAAGGTGAATCCCCCTTGCTCATTAGTGAACTAGATACATGGATTTAGAAAATTCTACCTCAAAAGAGACAAGATCCTGGTAAATTCTTAATACCCTATACCATAGGCACCATGACCTTTAACAAGGCTCTGTGTGACCTGGGGTCAGGCATAAATCTTATGCCACTCCCTGTAATGGAGAAATTGGGGATCATTGAGGTACAGCCTGCCTTATTCTCACTGCAATTGGCAGACAAGTTAGTAAGACAAGCTTATGGATTAGTAGAGGACATGTTAGTAAAGGTTGAAGGCCTTTACATCCCTGCTGATTTCATAATCTTAGACACTAGGAAGGAAGAAGATGAATGCATCATCCTTGGAAGACCCTTCCTAGCCACAACAGAAGCTGTGATGGATGTTAGCAGAGGAGAATTAGTCCTTCAATTTAATGGGGACTACCTTGTGTTTAAAGCTCAAGGACCTTCCTCTGCAACCATGGAGAGGAAGCATGCAAAGTTTCTCTCAGTACAGAGTCAAAAAGAGCCCCCACAGTCAAACTCTAAGTTTGGTGTTGGGAGGCCACAACCAAACTCTAAGTTTGGTGTTGAGAAGCCCCCTCATTCAAACTCTAAGTTTGGTGTTGGGAGGCCCTCATCATGCTCTGAATATCTGTGAGGCTCCATGAGAGCCCACTGTCAAGCTAATGACATTAAAGAAACGCTTGTTGGGAGGCAACCCAATTTTTATATATCTAATTTTAATTTTATTTTATTGTTATTTTGTGTTTTATTAGGTTCATGATCATGTGGAGTCACGAAAAAAATACTAAAATTAAAAACAGAATCAAAAATAGCAGAAGAAAAATCACACCCTGGAGGAAGGACTTACTGGCGTTTAAACGCCAGTAAGGTGCATCTGGCTGGCGTTCAACGCCAGAACAGAGCATGTTTCTGGCGCTGAATGCCAGAAACAAGCAACATCCTGGTGTTTGAACGCCAGGAATGTGCCTTGAGGAAAGCTGGCGCTGAACGCCAGTAACAAGCATGGAACTGGCGTTCAATGCCAGAAACATGCTACACATGGGCGTTGAATGCCCAGAGTGTGCATCACTTCGGCGTTTAAACGCCAGAATGGTGTGCAAAGGCATTTTACATGCCTAATTGGTGCAGGGATGTAAATCCTTGACACCTCAGGATCTGTGGACCCCACAGGATCCCCACCTAACATATTCTCCCCTCTTCTCAACATTCATTCTCTCTTCCCAATAAACACACTTCCCAACAACTTCAATCTCTCTTCCCAATTACCCCCTTCACCACTCACATCCATCCACTCTTCCCCATAAACCCCACCCACCTTCAAAATTCAAAACTCCTTCCCACCCAAACCCACCCTAAATAACCGAAACTACACCCACTCCCCTCCCTATATATACCCTTCAATTCTACTTCATTTTCACACACTACAAACCCTCTCTTCTACACCTTGGCCGAAACACCTTCCCTCACTCTCCTCCATATTTTCTTCCTCTTCTTCTTCTTTTCTTTCTTCTCTTGCTCGAGGGCGAGCAATATTTTAAGTTTGGTGTGGTCAAAGCATAATCTTTTTGTTTTTCCATTACCATCAATGGCACCTAAGGCCGAAGAATCCTCTAGAAAAGGAAAAGGGAAGACAAAAGCTTCCACCTCCGAGTCATGGGAGACGGAAAGATTCATATCCAAAAGCCATCAAGACCACTTCTATGATGTTGTGGCAAAGAAGAAGGTGATCCCTGAGGTCCCTTTCAAACTCAAGAAAAATGAGTATCCGAAGATCCGACATGAAATCCGAAGAAGAGGTTGGGAAGTCCTAACCAACCCCATGCAACAAGTTGGAATCTTAATGGTTCAAGAGTTCTATGCCAATTCATGGATCACTAGGAACCATGATCAAAGTGTGAATCCGAGTCCAAAGAATTATCTCATAATGGTTCGGGGGAAATACTTAGATTTTAGTCCGGAAAATGTGAGGTTGGCATTCCACTTGCCCATGATGCAAGGAGATGAACACCCCTACACTAGAAGGGTCAACTTTAATCAAAGGTTGGACCAAGTCCTTATGGACATATGTGTGGAAGGAGCTCAATGGAAAAGAGACTCCAAAGGCAAGCCGGTTCAACTAAGAAGACTGGACCTCAAGCCTGTGGCTAGAGGATGGTTAGAGTTTATTCAACGCTCCATCATCCCCACTAGCAACCGATCTGAAGTTACTGTGGATCGGGCCATCATGATTCATAGCATCATGATTGGAGAGGAAGTAGAAGTTCATGAAGTCATCTCCCATGAATTCTACAAAATAGCCGAAAAGCCCTCCACCATGGCAAGGCTAGCTTTTCCTCATCTTATTTGCCATCTATGTTACTCAGCTGGAGTTATCATAGAAGGAGACATCCTCATTGAAGAGGATAAGCCCATCACCAAGAAGAGGATGGAGCAAGCAAGAGAGACCCTCCACGGATCTCAAGAGATGCATGAGGAAGCTCATCATCAAGAAATCCCTGAGATGCCACAAGGGATGCACTTTCCTCCCAACAACTATTGGGAACAACTCAACACTTCCCTAGAAGATTTGAGCTACAATGTGGAACAATTAAGGGTGGAACATCATGAGCACTCCATCATTCTCCATGAAATAAGAGAAGATCAAAGAGCAATGAAGGAGGAGCAACAAAGGCAAGGAAGGGACATAGAAGAGCTTAAGGACATTGTTGGTCCTTCAAGAAGAAGACGCTACTAAGGTTGATTCATTCCTTGTTCTTACTTTTCTGCTGTTCGGTTTTTATATTATATGTTTATCTATGTTTTGTGTCTCTACTTCATGATCATTAGTGTTTAGTAACTATGTCTTAAAGTTATGAATAATTCCATTAATCCTTTACCTCTCTTAAATGAAAAATGTTTTTAATTCAAAAGAACAAGAAGTACATGAATTTCGAATTTATCCTTGAATTTAGTTTAATTATATTGATGTGGTGACAATACTTTTTGTTTTCTGAATGAATGCTTAAACAGTGCATATTTTTGATCTTGTTGTTTATGAATGTTAAAATTGTTGGCTCTTGAAAGAATGATGAACAAAGAGAAATGTTATTGATAATCTGAAAAATCATGAAATTGATTCTTGAAGCAAGAAAAAGCAGTGAAAAACAAAAGCTTGCGAAAAATAAAAATAGAAAGAAAAAGAAAATGCAAGCAGAAAAAGCCAATAGCCCTTAAAACCAAAAGGCAAGGGTAAAAAGGATCCAAGGCTTTGAGCATCAATGGATAGGAGGGCCCAAGGAAATAAAATCCAGGCCTAAGCGGTTAAACCAAGCTGTCCCTAGCCATGTACTTGTGTCATGAAGGCCCAAGTGAAAAGCTTGAGACCGAGTGGTTAAAGTCGTGATCCAAAGCAAAAGAGTGTGCTTAAGAACTCCGGACACCTCTAACTGGGGACTCTAGCAAAGCTGAGTCACAATTTGAAAAGGTTCACCCAGTCATGTGTCTGTGGCATTTATGTATCCGGTGGTAATACTGGAAAACAAAGTGCTTAGGGCCACGGCCAAGACTCATAAGTAGCTGTGTTCAAGAATCAACATACTTAACTAGGAGAATCAATAACACCATCCGAAATTCTAAGTTCCTAGAGAAGCCAATCATTCTGAACTTCAAAGGAAAAAGTGAGATGCCAAAACTGTGCAGAAGCAAAAAGCTACAAGTCTCGCTCATCTAATTAGAATTAATATTCATTGATATTTTGGAATTTATAGTATATTCTCTTCTTTTTATCCTATTTGATTTTCAGTTGCTTGGGGACAAGCAACAATTTAAGTTTGGTGTTGTGATGAGCGAATAATTTATACGCTTTTTGGCATTATTTTTAGGTAGTTTTTAGTAAGTTCAAGCTACTCTTAGGGATGTTTTCATTAGTTTTTATGTTAAATTCACATTTCTGGACTTTACTATGAGTTTGTGTGTTTTTCTGTGATTTCAGGTAATTTCTGGCTGAAATTGAGGGACTTGAGCAAAACTCTGATAGGAGGCTGACAAAGGACTGCTGATGTTGTTGGAATCTGACCTCCCTGCACTCGAAATAGATTTTCTGGAGCTACAGATCTCCAAATGGCGCGCTCTAAACGGCGTTGGAAAGTAGACATTCAGAGCTTTCCAGCAATATATAATTGTTTATACTTTATTCGGGAATTGATGACGTAAACTGGCGCTCAACGCCAGTTCCATGTTGCTGTCTGGAGTAAAACGCCAGAAACACGTCACGACCCGGAGTTGAACGCCCAAAACACGTTACAACTTGGCGTTCAACTCCAAAAGAAGCCTCAGCTCGTGGATAGATCAAGCTCAGCCCAAACACACACTAAGTGGGTCCCGGAAGTGGATTTATGCATCAATTACTTACTCCTGTAAACCCTAGTAGCTAGTCTAGTATAAATAGGATAATTTACTATTGTATTAAAGATCTTTTGGTCTCAGTTTTATTTTATTATTCATATGAGGAGACTATTGATCACGTTTTGGGGGGCTGGCCATTCGGCCATGCCTGAACCTTTCACTTATGTATTTTCCACGGTGGAGTTTCTACACACCATAGATTAAGGGTGTGGAGCTCTGCTGTACCTCAAGTTTCAATGCAATTACTATTATTTTCTATCCAATTCGAATTATTCCTATTCTAAGATATTCGTTGCACTTCAACTTGATGAATGTGATGATTCGTGACACTCATCATCATTCTCACCTATGAACGCGTGTGATTGACAACCACTTCCGTTCTACCTTAGACCGGGCGCATATCTCTTGGATTCCTTAATCAGAATCTTCGTGGTATAAGCTAGAATTGATGGCGGCATTCATGAGAATCCGGAAAGTCTAAATCTTGTCTATGGTATTCCGAGTAGGATTCTGGGATTGAATGACTGTGACGAGCTTCAAACTCCTGAAGGCTGGGCGTTAGTGACAGACGCAAAAGAATCAATGGATTCTATTCCAACCTGATTGAGAACCGACAGATGATTAGCCGTGCTGTGACAGAGCATTTGGACCTTTTTCACTGAGAGGATGGGATGTAGCCATTGACAACGGTGATACCCTATATACAGCTTGCCATGGAAAGGAGTAAGAAGGATTGGATGAAGCAGTAGGAAAGCAGAGATTCAGGAGGAGCACAGTAACTTCATACACCTATCTGAAATTCCCACCATGGAAATGCATGAGTAACTTTATCTTTATTTTACGTTTATTTACTATTATTTGATTTTCCAAATTCCATAATTTATTTAAATCTGCCTGACTAAGATTTACAAGATGACCATAGCTTGCTTCATACCAACAATCTATGTGGAATCGACCCTTACTCACGTAAGGTTTATTACTTGGACGACCCAGTACACTTGCTGGTTAGTTGAATGGAGTTGTGTCCACACATAGCAAAGAGCCATTATCGTGAAATAAATTCCATACAAAAATAAAGAGTACAACATTGATGATCACAATTTCGTCCACCAGTCGACAGCTCATCAAACAAAGCCGGAAGTGAAGCAAGCGTGATTTTGGAAAGCGACCAAGGGACCCAACTCGAAATTTCCTTAAGATTCGAGTTCCCCGCCTCAAATAATTAAGTCGAGTACGAAGCTTTACTGGCCGGTTTGAAGCTGGCTAGAGAGGTCAGAGCCAAGAAACTTACCATTTTCAGCGACTCACAAGTAATCACCTCACAAATAGAAGGAAGCTACCAGGAAAAGGATCCCACCATGAAAAAGTACCTCAAAAAAACCAAAGAACAACTCGGGAACTTCATGGAATATGAGATCCGAAATATACCCTGGGAGCAAAACGCCCGAGCCGATGCACTTTCAAAACTAGCCATCACCAAACCAGGGGACAATAATAGAAGCCTCATCCAAGAAATCTTACAGTACCCATCAACCTCAAGGGAAGAGAAGGTCCTAAATATATCAGACCAGGAACAAGGGTGGATGACCCCCATAATCAACTACCTCAAGTCTGAAACACTCCCCACAGATAAGAAGGACGCAAAAAGTCTCACGCAGGAGGCACACCACTACACCATGGTGCACAACATCCTATATAGGAGAGGAATCTCAACACCCCTCCTGAAATACATCTCGACTTCCACCACAAAGAAAGTCCTGGAAGAAGTCCACAGTGGCATGTGCGGCAATCACCTCGGGGCACGAGCTCTATCCAAAAAGGTACTCTGAACCGGCTTCTACCGGCCGACCTTACAGAAAGAAGCAACAGAGTTCGTGAAAACATGTCTTCCATGCCAGAAGCACACCAACTTCCTTATCGCCCCACCTGAAGAGCTCATTTGCGTCACTTCACCCTGGCCGTTTAAAAAGTGGGGGCTCGACCTCCTCGGATCATTCCCCCAGGGATCAAGGCATGTCAAATTCCTCATTGGAGGAATAAATTACTTCACAAAGTGGATCGAGGCAAAGCCATTGGCTACCACCACAGCCCAAAGAAGTCGAAAGTTCCTATACAGAAACATCATCACAAGGTTTGGGGTCCCATACTCCATAACCATGGACAATGGGACCCAATTCACCGATACAGGCTTCAGGAACCTAGTAGCTAATCTGAAAATCAAGCACCAGTTCTCCTCAATGGAACACCCACAAGCCAATGGACAGGCAGAGGCTACCAACAAAGTCATATTGGCCGGGTTAAAGCGTTGATTACAGCACGCGAAAGGAGCCTGGGCAGAAGAGCTCCCTCAAGTCCTATGGGCATACCAGATGACCCAGAAGTAAAAGTAGATGAAGGATCGCTTAGGGTGATCTTCTACAACAAGGATGCCAACTCCAGAGCACAAAAAAAAGAACTCGACATGCTTCCAGAAGTTCGAGAAAGAGCTCGGATCAGAGAGGAAGCCCTGAAGCGTCAATTGGCCTCAAGGTACAACCAAAAGGTAATCCAACAAAGCTTCACTAATAATGACCTCATCCTAATCCGAAATGACATCAGAGTGGGACGGTTAGGAGAAGGAAAACTGGAAGCTACTAGGGAAAGGTTACTATAAGGTGGGCGACCTCCAAGGGAGAGAGCTCCCGAGGTCGTGGCACGCCTGTAACCTATGAAGGTACTATAGCTAGAAAAAGATCTTAGGCCAAGGCACACTCCTTTTTCTAGCAAAGGGTTTTTTAATGAGGCACCAAGCCCAGATCTAAAAACTGCCCAACTTCCAGGGTAAGCCCAAACATATACATACTCTTATTTACATTTTTTGATTACACTTTATCCTCAATAAAAATAAAGATTCCCTAAAAAATTTCCTACCAAGACCCATTATGCTCGAAAAAATGCAAAACTCATCACCCGACCAGGAAAGGTTGGTAAGGTAAAGCGACGAGGTCCAAATTAATGCGAGAAGTTATAAAAGCAATCCGTAAGCGGCCTGACGAGGTCAGACAAAAATGAGGTTGCATAAATAACTTGAAAAGGCCCGACAGAGAAGTCGGACCATATAAAAGATCACTAAAAAAGGGAACAAAAAGGTTGAAAAACCTAAACGCAAAAGTTGCAAAGCTAAAAAGGTACGGGCCTGAAAAAGACCCTACTTAAAAAGCAAAGGCAATCTCAAATCCAAATAAGGCTTAGAAAGTTGTCCAAATGAACTGAAAGAAAATGTTCTAAATAAAGAAAACTACATAGAAAGTTATTGGAAATCGACTAAAAGCCTGAAAGAGCGAGATCGAGCAGAATAAATTGACTCGATAAGGTTGTCAACACAACCAAAAGAAGCGCAATACACAAAAGGTAGAGGCTCATAGAAAAAGAACACTACCTCAAGGAGTTAGCCAGAACAGTCAAAACAACAAAGTTCCAGGAAGTTGAAACATTAAAAACTCAAAGGTCGCTTAAACGGCAACCCGAGAGTGAAAAGTGTTTTGATTAAAAACTAAAAAAGTTGATAGAAAGCAACTGCAAGTGTCAAGGAACAACCCATAAGATTACAATAAGAGAGTTTAAAAAGTCCACAAGTCGGACCACGTTAACACATAATCAAGAGAACAATAAAAGTGAAGTCATAAAGGATCCAGCTTTGCTCCCGTCGCCGCGTCCTGAGGAGCTGGTGGAATGACTGAGATCGGGACAGCACTGACAACACCATCTGGACCATTTAAGATCTCCATGTTGGGATCGGCCTCAGATCGGGACGGCTCAACAGAGGAAGCTTTGGTAGGAGGTTCCAGGGCAGGAATTTCATCCTTATCAGGGGCTGGCACGATCTTACCATCCTCAACAACGTTATCCATGCTAAACAAGGTAAGGTCAGCATCTAGAGCAAGAACCCAGATCTGAGCCTTCAAATTTTCATACAGAGCAGTCATACCACTTACCACATGGCCCTGAAGTTCAGCATAATCATCATAAGCAGATTGGAGTTTCTCCTTAACCTCCAAAAGCTCACCATAAGTCCGGGTGTAGCTCTCCTTAGCCTTATTTGCCATGTCCTCAGCCAAATTGGCAGCAGCCTCCGCAGTAGTAGCCTGGGCCTTCTCCTTCTCTGCAGTAAGCTCCAGCTCGACGTTCTTTGCCTCCAACTCAAGTCTCAACCCCTCTACCCTATCATAATCAGCCTTGGCCTTCTCAAGAAAAGCACTAGTAGCTTGGATAGGAGACTTCTTAAAATCCCGAGACAAAGCAGCATTGAGATTGGCCATCCGAATACTATTGCTGGATATAATGTCAAGGTGGTGAAGAATGGACACATCATCGGTTGGGACAAAGCCATGAGGGGCGATATACTCCGCAACAAAGGCCACGCCATCAAAATCCTTATAATTAAGATTTTAAGTCCTAGTAGTCCTCGGCCTCTTATGGGAAGGACCAGAGGGAGAGGGAGAGGAGGCAAGACTAGAAGATGAAAGAGGCGGATCAGCAGAAGCCGCCCGAACCCGAGGAGTCGGGATAACCTTCCTCGGTCCTTGAGGACCTGACTTTGGCTTCTTCGGTAGGATTTGGGAAGAACCCTCCCCCGACGTCTTCTTATGTACATTCTGGGCAGCCACCACCTTTTTGGCCTTGCGGAAGAGCTTCATCGAATCAGAACTCGACACCATCTCCGAAAGAAACAAGGAAAATAGTCACATAACGTATAACAAGACCGCAATAAATAAAAGAAAAAATTTATAAAAAGAAGTCGGACACTACCTAGCTCGGAGCAGAGAATAGTAGGATCCCTAAAAATCTCTTAGTATCCAGATGAGGAGGCTCCCTCCAGTGCTCCTCCAAAACACCCACAAAGGCCATCTCCACTTATCAAGACTCTCTAAAGGATACTTAAGAACTACAGGCTCTTTTTGCCACTAGAAAGGGAAGATGGGTTCATTGTTCTCATCCAGGACAAAAGGGTGAACATCCTCAATAACTCAGACTTTGAAATAGAAGTTTTTAACATCATGAAAGGAGTCATCAAAAATAGGAAACACCTTCTTTCCCTGGGTAGCTCAGAAGGAGATCTAAGAAGACTTCTTCTTGGCCACCCCTGGCTTGGTCAACACGAACAAATAGAGGAAAAGACTAAGGGAAGGTCGGACACCCAACTCCTGGCATAGTAGCTGAAAAATCTTCATAAAAGCACAGGAGTTAGGATGAAGTTGAGAAGGGGCAAGGTTGCAGTTCCAAAGGAGGTCAGACTTAAACTTAGTAAAGGGTAGGGTAACACCTAACTTGGTAAAAAAGCAGTCATACGTATAAAAGAAGGGATGTTACGTCCGACTTAAAAGAGGAAAACTGACCCTCTCCTCGGGGTCGGGGGATACCAGCTCGTAGTTCTTCTTGTCCTCCCTATTCTCACAGATCCTATGAAATCTCCTAAATTTTTTACAGTATTCCGGGTCTGCTACAGTAACATAACCTAACACTATGTAATCTAACCAGTCAGCCATACCAGGAGGAATCTTTGTGGACATTTCAACAATATTTTTACGAGACGACATAGAAACTACACCTATAGCAAGAAAACAGAAGGGGCATCACAACCAAACAACTCATCCACAAATAAGGAGATAAAAATATATCCAGTAAACAAGCAAAAGTAACAAACAAAGGGTGCCCCAAGGACTTATCAAAGATCACCACCGAAACCCAAAGACACCCTTTGGAGGCAATGCAGATACAGAAGAAAGTCAAAAACCCTAACCCTACCAACAAACAAGAAATAAAAAAGCTTCAACCTTTTTTAGCCTAAAAAGCAAAGCAAGATCAAAACTTTGAAAGGAAAACAGAAGCATGCATCAGAAAACAAAACACCAAATGAAAAAATCATGACCAGAAAAGAGAACGTGAAAATGCACAAAGCAGAAAAACCAACATGCGATGAAGAAAGGAGCGATAGCAACGAAATGCCCAGCAAAAGACACGAACAATCTACAAACATTTCGAAGGCTTTAGAGAAGAAGAGAGCTTGAAGCAAAATCGAAAGAGCCAGACGAAAAAGGCTTTTTGCAGAGAAGCAAGGAGCAAAATAAAGCAGAAGAACACAATAGAAACTAAAAGGAAGTAAAAAAACCCCTTTGATTTCAAACAAAATGCAAAGAGGGAAAAGAAACAGCAAAAGGAATAAAAGCCCAAGCAATAAAAGCACTCGCACGCTTCCAAGGAAACTAACGCCCTCGAAAACAACGCAACAATTAAAGAGCGAAAGCAAAAAACGCTTTACATCTCAAAACAGCATTAAAGACGCAAAACTCGCACAAGAAAGAGCAGACCTGGTGCAACCAAACAGATGCTTGAACATGACTTCCCCAAAAAAGGTCGAAGCTCGGAAACACAACCTCATGGAAAGGTCGAAGCTCAAGCAGGGGCACTGTTTATCCCCTGGACCGAGCTATACAGTCCGGGTTGCACGAAGACAGAGGACCGACCTCTTTAAAGGTTGGCCCATTACAACAAACTATTCACAAAGAGCTCAGAATATCACCATAGAGGCCCAAGGAGGCCCAGAAAGAAAGGGCCACTGACCATTAGAAGGCGGTTGGCCGAAGATATGATCTCACTCACAAAAGATAAGATGAAATAACAAACTTATCTAAGAAGAAGATCGTCAAACACCACTATAAATACACTAGAGCACCCAGGTATTACTTATACTCCAATTTCTACAAAAAACCTGCCTAAAGCCCGTACTGACTTAAGCATCGGAGTCTCTTGCAGGTACCACCAGCCACCGGTGATCAAGGATCGAGTAGCTCCTCCGCTACTACAAGTCGGGCACGGCGGCTATAACCGAACTAGAAGGTCTCGTCCAAGATCAACCACTCTGTTTCAAGTAACCCACGGAACACTATCTTTTTCACATTTTCACAAAAATATACAATACTCAATCCCAAAACCAGATGTTCCCATACCCAGTTTCCCCATACTTAAATTGTGCAAACTCTCACTAATCTAAGCTAACCAAGGATTCAAATTAAGAACATTCATTATTTTCCACTTAGAGTTAATGATGTGGTAAAATAAAGAATAAATGGGGTAAAATAGGCTCAACATTGGTATGCAAAGGATGATGAAAGGTTAAGGCCATATGGGTATATGAGCTTTTGTAAAACAAGGGCCTCAATCACATAAATATATTCATACATCAAATACTGGATATATAGAATCAAGCAAGACAAAGATCACAGTCTTAGAGAGAACAACACAGACCGAATCAAAATATTGGTTGATAAGATGCAACCAATCAATAGGCTCAAAATCTCACTAGGCTTGTGTGTTCTAGCTCTAAAACCATGTTTCAAAATATTTTTTTTTTCAAGCAAGCTGAAAAATTTTAATTCAAATTAGTGAAATGCCCTAAAATAGTTTCTTGGAAAAGAAATTATTACTTTAACCAAGTAGTCCTATCAAGAAAGAAGTGGTAAAATATGTACAAATTCTAACAAACATGCAATCTATCATGCAATGCAACAACTAAGTAACAAAGAAGATTGAGAATTGGTGTTGGAAAAGGAAGTAGTTACCCACTGAAGTCGGTCTCGACCTCTCCACACTTAAAGATTACACCGTCCTCGGTGCATACAAAGTTGAGCACGGTGGATTAGGGTGGGTTGCTATAATTGAGGAGCTTCTTCAAAAGCTTGTGTGAAGGGACTTGTTTGTCACCCCATTTAGAAGCTTTTCCTTTCCTTTCTTGGTGGCCAGCCTAAAAGGGGAAACAAGACGGAAGATTAAGCCTAAAAATAAAGCAAATAGAATATAGGTGGGGCTAATGCTAACTAAGAGTGAAATTATCAACTACATGATAGTTACAACATGTAAGTGAGAAAATAATGTAAGCAAAGGGCATGTCGACTAACAGTTGATGCAAGAGTAAAATCAAAGCAGAAGGATATGGCATGAAGAGCATTTGGAGCATCAAGTTCAAATAAGAAAGAGTGGGTCATGAAAGACATGCAAGTGCATATCAATGCACAAAGGATGCAAGAGTCATAAAGATTAAGCATTGACCTAAAAATTTCATCACCCAACAATATCAAACAAGTCACGAGACACCAAAACAATGCAAAAAATATTCAACATGTGAGTAAGAAAATTCAACACCACTGAAAAAATAGCAAACTTAGAAAAGAAAGTAAGAACAAGCAATAAAGTTAAAATGTAATAAATGAAAGTATGCAAATGCAATAAAAAAAGAGAATGAAAGAGAATAAAGATGAGAAGTTAAAGGAATGAAGAAGAAGAAAGGTAGAAAGTGTAACACCCCATTACCATAAGCCTTACCTCGCGCCGTAAAGCAAGGGATAACAAAGTGTCATGACAGTTTTAAGGGTCATATAATATTATATATATAAAAATAAATAGTAATACTAGAAGTTCGATGAAGGAATAAACGCTCAAGGTCACGTAAAGTGGAAATACAAAACGCGAAGCATCCACACATGATAACTAAATGCGTAAGCACGAACAGGACAAGACATAATACATATAAAATTTGTAGATAGCTCCAGGATACACAAGGCAATAATCAAATTAACAAGATATAGATATAAGTATGAAATACCAAAAAAGAGAACTAGTCACAGCCTGTGAAATTTAGGCCAACTAGTCAAACTGAAATACAAAGAGTTTTTGAAGTTTAAAATAGCTTATACAACTTATCTTTCAAATCAAGCCTCTAAGGCCATAAAGTCTAAAATAGAAAGATGAGAAAAAGTGCTACAGCAAAATAAAATAGAAGTAAACACGGAAGGAACCATACTCCACTCTGGCACCATGTCCGTAATTTCCTCGAGGTGAATTACGACCTCCATCTGAAAAACAACAACAAAGTATGGAATGAGAACCGGAGGTTCTCAGTATAGTAACAGTGCCTAATAATGTAAGATATAAGGTTCTGGGTCACCGAAGACAATCCTAGAACTTCACATTGATACAGAATATTCAAGCTTAAAACAAAATAATTAACATAAACCATAAACAATAAATCTAGTTTTCTAATCTTAAAGGATTTCTAAATAGTACTAATCACACCACTGTATCCCACACCCTTCGCCAACCTAACCTGCGTGCGATCCCATCGCCACCGCCTACCTAACCTCCTCAGTACCAGACAATCACAAGTAATACAAGAAAGTAATACACAGTTAATATACAAATATATCAAGTAATTCAAGAAGCAAGTAGGCATGTTATACATTTAGTCAAACTCAATTAATTAAAGCAAACACGCACATAAGAGGTGCATATGATGAATGCTTGTCCTATTGGCTCATGATATCACTTGTCGGTCCGTAAATGCCAACCCGACACATCCTTCCGGATGTAGCCTTTTCTGCCATGCCAGAGATATAGTGTGTTGCACACTCATGCAGCAGTGAATCTACTACGCCAGAGATATAGTGCCCTGCATACTCATGCAGTAGGGAGTCTACTATGCCAGGGATATAGGCTACGCACACTTCATGCAGCAGAGAAGAAAATAACAACAACTACTCATGTAGCGGAGAAATTTGCTACGCCAGGGATATAGGTCCCACACACTCTCAACAACAACTAGTCATGCAGTAGAGAAATCTGCCACGCCAAGGATATAGGCCCTGCACACTCTCAACAATAATTACTCATGCAGTAGATAAATCTTCCACGCCGGAGATATAGGCTCCGCACACTGCCATATAATCCAATAATTTCCTCATTATTCCTTTTCATGTTCTCAATTCATCATAACCATCACCGGTTTCTAACTTCTCAAATATCTCTTAAACCACAAACTTCACAATCCAACATTCGCCAATTCAAGTTAGGAAACTACACAAACCATCCAAACCTAAGTAACCGGCTCTAAACTCAAAACTAAAAATAACCTTTTTATTCCTTTATCATTTCTCCCTTAATTCAAGAACTTAAAATTGACCAAAAGGTTTTAAACAAGTGTTATGAAAGTTTACAAGCTTGCCGAAAAGGTGAAACAGTTGAAAATAAGGCTTTGATTGAAAAACAGTGCAGTGTGCGTATGCACAGGGGTGTGCGTGCGCACGCCCAGAAAAATTTTCAAGATGTGTGCATACGCATAGAGGTGTGCATACGCACAGGGGGCAAAATCTCAATTCTATTCATCCGCACAAGGCGTGCGAACGCCCTCAACAGAGTGCACCTTCCAACGTGTGCATGCGAACAAGTCTGTGCATGCGCACAGCTTGCGAAACTTCATTGGTTTTGTGTGCGCACAGAGCGTGCTAGCGCTCCCAACATTAACCATATCCCCATGTGTGCGTACACACAAGAGTGTGCATGCTCACAGTTTCAAAAATACAAAGGGTGTGCGTGCGCACAAGGTTGTGTATATGCACAAGTTAAAAATTGCTACTGATCAGATCATGTGCACAGCAGTGTGCGTGCGCACACAAACCAGAAATCACAAATTCTGTAACTTCACAGAATTCAAATTCCTGAGCCAAACTTTCAACAATCATATCTTTTTCTACAAAATTCAGATTTCTACAAAATCTATACAGTTTTAAAACTCTTTGAATTATCTTTAATTTGATATAAAAAATCATTTTGTTTCGAAAACTGTAACTCAAGATATGATCCGCCAAAGTTAGTCTAAAACCCATTTTTACCAAAAACCTTAAAAACTTACTTTCACCGAAACTCTCATTTCAAAACTAAACTACTCAAAATCCAATTACTACCAAAACAACACAAAAGTCAATACCACTCATTCCTCAAACTCAACCATTGATAACCTTCCATTTACACTATTCCACACCATCAAAATCATTATTCTCCAAAATCTAAAATCATTATAAACACTCATAATTCTCCTCATTCATCAATAACATTTTCATGATTCATCATCTATCATCAAAAATACCAACAACTCTCAATAACCATAATAATTCTCAACATTCATCATCAAATCATTATGCTCCCAAACATTTCACAACAACATTACACATCAATAATTACTCATACATAAATACTTCACTTACCACCCATCATCATCATGATAGTCATCCACCATCAATCATAGCTTAACATCAATAATGCATCCTCATGCAACATTAACTCAAAATCAACACCATTCAATCATCACTAACCACGAGATTCAAAATCCACAATCATCATCATAATATATCATCACACATCATAATCATCAATATCCTTCAACAAGCATCATAAACATATATTATACATTCCAACATTCCCTATAATCCTCTTTATCATACAACATAATTTCATAAATAATTAGGCACACACCAACATCATTCCATTCTATCTTATGGTCCACTAGCCTAAGTTTCCAAAAATATTACATATTATATAAAAAAACTAAAATCATACCTTGGCCGATTCCCAAATGCACCAAACACTAAAACAAAACCACCAAGCTCAATTCAAAGCCTCAACCAACTCCAACAAACACCAAAACTCAATATAACATCACATAACATACAAACATCAAACCTATGGTTCACAAAAACAACTAAAATCAAGAGTTTAGTAAAATCTTACCTTACCCAATGAGATTAAGGGTAAATCCCAACAATATTCCAATGCTAGATCACCCCTAAACAAACAAAATTACAAAATCTACTCAAGAAATAGAACAAAAAATGCAGAACTACTTGGGATGGAACCTAGAGCTTGAGTTGTAAAATTTTACCAACAAAACTTAGATAGAAATGAAGAGCTCATTGAGAGCTTCACATGGTCATAAACGGCTCGCCAATCGGAGCTCTATAGCTCAAGTTATGATCAAAACAAGGTTTGGGTGAATAGTAAAACCCCAAACCCCTTCTCTTCTCTCTTGTCACCATCCCTCTCTCTTTCTTTTCTGAAAATGAGGCTGAATGCCTCTTAGTTAGGACATTTATATGTTGGACTTGGGCCCACTTGGGCCCGGTCCAACTTGCTAAGTGTTTTTAGGCCGTTTGGCCCATTTTGGGCCAAAACCTTTAAGATTAGTGTCCGATTTTCAATTCTAAATTATTTTTGTCATTTCAAAATAATAAATCAATTTTCAAAATCTTATTTTTCACACAACACAGTATCGAACAGACTAGAGCCGGTACTGCTGGCTTAAGCGCCAGTGTGCATTTTTACAAAAACTTTTCGAAAAAGATACGTTTTCTAACTCAGAAAAATTCACGAAAATCAAATTTCACCTTTAAATTTTCAAATTAAAACTTCTAAATTTTAAATCTACTCGGGGCACTTAAGAATTATTATTTTATTATAACTGTTTTACTTGAAAACTCTGGTTCTTACATGCTCCTCTCCTAATAAAATTTTCGCCATCGAAAATTCGAATCACGCGATATACCTTTCTCAAAACATTCTATAGTATCGATGTTCTCTCTCGCCTTCTGTTGTGTCACTCTGATTATCTTCATTAAGCATCCGAAATTTTCCTTAAAGCAAATACCAATTTTTGTAACATTTTTCCAAAACCTTTAAAACAAGTTTATTCTGCACCAGTTCATTGTTGAGCTTTCTCAAATGAGTAAAAAATTATTTACTCGGAAGTCAATTACTTTAAATCATGATTTTTTTTAAATAAAAAACTTTTCAAATTGAATCCCTTTCAATAAGATAAATTGGAAACCAAATTCGCAAATGAACAAAATCATAGAACTCACTTTTCTTTTAAACCATATCATTTAAGCCAAGAGTTCTGACTTACTTTCAAAACCAAATCATTTAAACCAATAGTTTCAAACCAAATTTTCAAAATCATTCTAAACTTTAAAACTTTTTCAACATGATTTAGGATCATACCAGTTAGAAATTGAAAATCTTAATTAAAAACCACAAAAGTGTTAATCGTTACTTCCGTTGCCACTAGTGTTGAGCCGCACCCATCAACTGACATGTCGCAAACTCCACGAACAAATTTTTCAGAACATGTTGAACTCGTAACGCATAGGCTAGGTTAGTTATCCTCGCTACCTCTCTGTTAACGTGATTGACCTCATTCGAGAGTTGCAATTCGGGTTTTCTTTTCACACCAAACAATTGATATCAAGGTGATCAGTCTTAATATCTCAAGCTCTGTGCTTCAATTATCCTCAAAGGCACTCACAAACAAGCATGCTATGCATATAAAGCAGATAACCTAAATAGCATGAAAGAAAAATGACCTAGAGTGTGCAACGAAGCACAATCGGTCCATCCCTCAGGCTCACGAGGACGAATCACTCTGATACCACTAAATGTAACACCCCGTTACCCTAAGCCTTAGCTCGCGCCGTAAAGCTAGGGATCATAAAGTGTCACGACAGTTCTAAGGCTCATATTATATATAAATATATATATATATATATATATATATATAGTAATACTAGAAGCCCAATAAAGGAATAAACGCTCAAGGTCGCATAAAGCGGAAATACAAAACGCGAAGTGTCCACATACGATAACTAAATGCGTAAGCATGAACAAGACAAGACATAATACATATAAACCTTGTAGATAGCTCCAGGATACATAAGGAAATAATCAAATTAACAAGATATATATATATATATATATATATATATATATATATATATATATATATATATATAGGTATGAAATACCAAAAAAAAGAACTAGTCACAACCTGTGGAGTTTAGGCCGACTAGTCAAACTGAAATACAAAGAGTTTTTGAAGTCTAAAATAGCTCATATAACTTATCTCTCAAATCAAGCATCTAAGGCCATAAAGTCTAAAATAGAAAGGTGAGAGAAGGTACTACAGCAAAATAAAATAGATGTAAACAAGGAAGGAACCATACTTCGCTCTACCACCATGTCCGAAATTTCACCGAGGTGAATTACGACCTACATTTGAAAAATAACAACAAAGTGCGGAATGAGAACTGGAGGTTCCCAGTATGGTAACAGTGCCAAAAAATGTAAGATATAAGGTTCCGGGATGCCAAAGACAATCCTAGAACTTCACATCGATACAGAATGTTCAAGCGTAAAACAAAATAATTAACGTAAACCATAAACAATAAACCGGGTTTTCTAATATTAAAGGATTTCTAAATAGTACTAATCACGCCGCTATATCCCACACCCTTCGCCAACCTAACCTGCGTGCAATCCCATCGCCGCCTGAAGAGGGAAAAATTAGATTTCAACACAAAACTCATCGGCAAGTGTATCGGGTCGCATCAAGTAGTAATAACTCACAAGAGTGAGGTCGATTCCACATGGATTGATGGATCAAGCAACTTTAGTGAGGTGATTAGTTTAGTCAAGCTAACATTGGTGAATTGGTTGAAATTGAACTAACAGAGAGTAAATTGCAAGAATTGTAAATTGCAGAAAGTAAATGGCAGAATCTTAAAGAGCAAGAAACATAAATTGCATCAAATGTAAAGGGGGCTGGGTGCTGGAAATTAAAGAAAGCAGCAAAGCAAGCAATTGAAGAGATGTTGAGAATAAGTGACTGGAAATTTAAATTGCAGGAAGAGTAAATTCATATCACAGTGAGAATTGTAAAATGCAGAATAATTACAGAAGAATTAAATTACATGAAAGTAAATTCAGATTTGCAGCAAGCTCAATTGTAAAGTTGCAGAATGTAAATGTGCAGAAGAGTAAATCAAGCTCAAGGGAAACAAAATTTTGAAAATGCAGAAGAACAGAATTGCAGGAAAGGAAATTGCATAAAGCTGAATTGATTTTTTGAAATGTAAAGAGTGCAGAAAATTAAAAGTGTATCAAAGAGAGTTTTCTATTCTACTCCTACTCCTATTGCTGTCTAGCAGAGCCAGCCTTGCCTCCCTATTGAAATGAAATTGATGCCTTTATATAGGCTTTTACAAAATTGAAATGAAATTGAAATTAAAAACAAATTACAATTAAATGAAATTTCTATTCTAACTATCTCTTATGCCTTTGAGTGATGATAATGGGCTTTGCTTGCTTTGGATTTGAAGAAGAGTGGATCCGGATGACTTGGTTTAAGTGGCATGGGTCAGGGTGCATTTGGTTGAATTTTGGTTGGAGGCATGCTCCAGTAGAGCGCTTCGTTCACAATTTGAGCGCTGTGCTTGCTAGCCTAGGCGTGCCAATTTTGGTGCGTTCAATTTCCTTGCCTAGCGCTCACTTATTGAGCACTCAATTCACTCATTGAGCGCTACTCCTTGTGTATGGACAGCACAAGTCCCTTGCTCCCAAGCTTGGAAATCACGATAAAGTGAAAAGAGTGAACGTAGCGTTCCTTTAATTAAGCTAAGCTTTTTGGGCCTTTGGTTGAGCGCTACGTGGTTTCCCTCTTCGAGCCTTGGTGTGAGCACTTGCTTGGTTGGTTTTTGGGCCTTAAAGATGCCTATCACTTGTGCTTCAATTTCATGCCAATTATAGATTGTTATCTATCATTGAAAAGCTCTGAATGTCAGCTTTCCAACGCAACTGAAAGCACATCAATTGGACATCTGTAGCGCAAGTTATGGCCCTTTGAAGGAGGCAAGGTCATGCTGTCACAAGTCTTAAAGAAAAACCCGAAAAAGTGAACAATTTTAACGTAGCGCTCCCTTTAATGAGCGCTAGCCTTTGTTTTTTTCGTTCATGGTCATGGGCCACGCTTTTAAAAGCGTGGCCTAAGGCATCAAAGTGTGCTCCAACTTCAAAGTGTGCCCCAAAACTCTTTTTTTTCTCCTTTTTAGCTTATTTTGTGCTTTTTTGCTTCTTTTTTTCTTCTTATTTCCTACAAAGTTTATCAAATTAAAAGATCAAAGAAATATACCATTTAAGCACAAAAGAATGCAATATTTAAGCACTAATTATCAATTTCTTGTATGAAAAAGCATAGAAAAACATCACATGATGACATGTCATCACAATACCAAACTTAAACCTTGCTTGTCCCCAAGCAAGAAAAGAATCATGCAATAAAGATTGACAATCCAAGATAAGAAGAATAGAAACTCAATGTTCATGGTTAGCTAGTTTTCTATGCATGCTACAATCACAAAAGAAGTGTAAATGATTGATGCTTCTATCTAGCTCATTTTATGAAATCTTTTCCTTATGTTTCTTCCTTGAAACAAGCTTTTGATTTTCTTATTAGCTTCACGTTTTGGGTGTTTTACCCCATGAGTTGATAACAAAACTACGACTTCTAAATACTTTGTTTTCAAGTATTACCACTTGATACATAAGCACCACAAGCATTTAATTAGAGGACTTCTTTAAGCTCATTTGTTTCTTTTCTCAACTCTCTAATCATTGATGCTCAGAGCCTTGAGCTTTGAGGGAGTGCATTTGCACTTGAGCCTAACCTTGACTCGAAGTGTTTTGTTTTCAAGCTTTTTGCTTGATACATAAACACCACAAGTACTTAACAATGAAATTGTCATTGGTACTCAAAGCCTTCAGCTTTCTCATTCTTTCCCTTTTTCTTTTCTTGCTTTAATTTGTAATTGCTTCTTCAAGGTTTTCATGATTTCAAAAGATTTCACAAAATGTCCCAGATGAAAATTTCAATTAAATCAAATCTAATGCAATTGAGCAACAATTAATCATGCTAGCCTTCCAATTACTTGTATGTACATACTAAGTTCTCCTTTAATTCCTTGTTTGTTTATGATCATGATACTTTACTACTTTGAACTTTACGAAACTCAAGTTGGTAGTTATAATGGCATAACAACATGTTACAAATCAAAATTCAGGCTATGCTTATTCATACATACATGTAAACAGAAAAGACAATCATGCAATTTAAAGTGCTGGAAACAAATGAGAGGAAAAGGAACTTTACAACCTTGTAATTCATCTTTTCTATTGTTGTCATTTCCTTCTCATTCTTTCTCTTTCCCTACCAACTTCAGACTACTTGCTCTTCCTCAAGCAACAATTAGAACAGTGGTGATGAGGCTAAGATGGATCATGAGTGTCTTACACAATGAAATGTTAGTAGTACATGCATTTTAAGCAAGCAAAATTAAAGATAACAATCAAAGCACAGGAAACAGAGAGATTGTAATTGCAAACATAAGAGGGTGTGCATGATACATTGCATAAAATATAAGTGGAACACCAAACTTAGCATGACACTCTCACTTGGAATTGATGCAAGTATCCAGCGAAGATTAGAACCAAATTTTGTTGCATAGCAACACCAAACGTAGAATGTAATCACATGGCAATTTTATTTGAACTAAGACTAAATGAAACTGTTTATATGTTAAATACAATCACCAAGCCAAAAATCTGTCATGAATAAGGATTTTTTGGTGAGGTATTTAACAAAAATAGTTAAGAAGCAAAATAAATGAAAGCATTAAAGACAAGGAAATGACTAAAACAAAGAGAATACTAAAGATGTAAAAAGAAAGATAACTCTGTAAAGGCATTAAGATTATGCAGACAAGTGGTGTTGTTGGAGAAATTGCATAGAAGAATAAGTGGCACACCAAACTTAGAATCTTAGTGTGACACTTTCAATTCAGATTTGATGCAATCATCCATAGAGATTGAAAATAGATTGTTGCAGGGCAACACCAAACTTAGAATGTAGTCATATGCCAATTTATTGAAATTTAAACAAAGCAAAGAAAGAAAATAAACCATGCAGAGAAATAAAATGTTACCTAAGGTTGGGTTGCCTCCCAACAAGCGCTCTTTTAGTGTCATTAGCTTGAATGTTGTTCTTCACTTTCTTCCTCTTCTTCCATTTTGTTAAGAGGAATGACCTCAAGGGGAGAGATGAACCAGCTAATGTCCCCTGTCTTGGCCTCTCCTCAGCAAGCTTCCTTTTGTTAATGGCTTGATTGAGCTTGCTTGCTGGATCAGGGGTAGGATTGGTGCTCTTGTTAGTTGCCTTCACTTCTTTGATATCAATACTTGGTGGTTGTGTGATTGTTGGAGTATTTTCTTCATCAAGAGCCTCTTGAATTAGGGGTTCCATGAGCCCTTCTTCTATGCAACTTTCTGCTTCACTTGAGTTTGGATCTTGATGAGCGGATAATTTATACGCTTTTTGGCATTATTTTTATATAGTTTTCAGTATGATTTAGTTAGTTTTTAGTATATTTTTATTAGTTTTTAAGCAAAATTCACATTTCTAGACTTTACTATGAGTTTGTGTGTTTTTCTATGATTTCAGGTATTTTCTGGCTGAAATTGAGGGACCTGAGCAAAAATCTGATTTAGAGGCTAACAAAGGACTGCTGATACTGTTGGATTCTGACCTTCCTGCACTTGAAATGAAATTTTTGGAGCTACAGGATTCCAAATGGCGCGCTCTCAACTGCGTTAGAAAGTAGACATCCAGGGCTTTCCATAAATATATAATAGTCCATACTTTGCCCAAGTTTATATGACACAAACTGGCGCTTAACGCCAGCTTTCTGTCCTATTCTGGGGTTAAATGCCAGAAACAAGTTGCAAAGCAGAGTCAAATGCCAACAAGTTACAAATTGGTGTTTAACTCCAAGAAAGACCTCTACACGTGAAAGCTTCAATGCTCAGCCCAAGCATACACCAAGTGGGCCCGAAAGTGGATTTCTGCATCATTTACTTATTTCTGTAACCCTAGTAACTAGTCTGATATAAATAGGACCTTTTACTATTGTATTAGACATCTTTGGAACATCTTTGGATTACCTTTTAATCCTTTGATCACGTTTTGGAGGCTGGCCTCTCGGCCATGCCTAGACCTTGTTCTTATGTATTTTCAACGGTGGAGTTTCTACATACCATAGATTAAGGTGTGGAGCTTTGCTGTTCCTCGAGTATTAATGCAACTACTACTGTTTTCTATTCAATTCATGCTTATTCTTATTCTAAGATATTCATTCACACACAAGAATATGATGAATGTGATGATTATGTGACACTCATCACCATTCTCACTCATGAACGCGTGATTGACAACCACTTCCGTTCTACATGAAAACAAGTTGAATGTGTATCTCTTAGATTCCTGGTCCATGCGTTTGATTGCCTCTCCTGACAACAGAGCCTTCAATTCCTTGCGATCAGAGTCTTCGTGGTATAAGCTAGAATCCATTGGCAGCATTCTTGAGATCCAAAAAGTCTAAACCTTGTCTGTGATATTCTGAGTAGGATCTGGGATGGTATGACTGTGACGAGCTTCAAACTTGTGACTGTAGGGCGTGATGACAGATGCAAAAGGATAGTAAATCCTATTCCTACACGATCGAGAACCAACAACTGATTAGCCATGCAGGAAACCGTAGAGGACCTCTTTCACTGAGAGGATGGGAAGTAGCCATTGACAACGGTGACACCCAACATACCGCTTGCCATGGAAAGGAGTATGAAGGATTGGATGAAGGCAGTAGGAAAGCAGAGATTCAGAAGGGATAAAGCATCTCCATACACTTATATGAAATTCCTACCAATGAAATACATAAGTATATCTATCTTTATTTTATGTTTTATTTATCTTTTAAATTATTAAAACTCCATAACCATTTGAATCCGCCTAACTGAGATTTATAAGGTGACCATAGCTTGCTTCAAGCCGACAATCTCCGTGGGATCGACCCTTACTCACGTAAGGTTTATTACTTGGATGACCCAGTGCACTTGCTGGTTAGTTGTGCGAAGTTGTGAAAAAGAGTGATATTACAATTGTGCGTAACAAGTTGTTGGCGCCATTGAAGATCACAATTTTGTGCACCAAGTTTTTGCCGCCGTTGCCGGGGATTGTTCGAGTTTGGACAACTGACGGTTCATCTTGTTGCTCAGATTAGGTAATTTTCTTCTCGTTTCAACCTTTGTTTATTTTCAAAATGTTTTCAAAAATCTTTCAAAAATTTTTCTTCTTTTTCGTTTTTCCAAAAAGATATTTTCGAAAAATCCAAAAAAAATTTTTAAAATCATAAAATCAAAAATAATTTTTGTGTTTCTTGTTTGAGTCTAATGTCAATTTTTAAGTTTGGTGTCAATTGCATGTTTTAATTTTTCAAAAAATTTTCGAAAATTCATGCATTGCATTCTTCATGATCTTCAAGTTGTTCTTGGTAAGTATTTTTGTTTGATCTTCATATTTTCTTGTTTTGTGTCTTTTCTTGTTTTTCATATGCATTTTTGAATTCTTAGTGTCTAAACATGAAAAATCTCTAAGTTTGGTGTCTTGCATGTTTTTCTTTTCTTGAAAATTTTTCAAAAATATGTCTTGATGTTCATCTTGATCTTCAAAGTATTCTTGGTGTTCATCTTGACATTCATAGTATTCTTGCATGCATCATTTGTTTTAATCCAAAATTTTTATGTGTTGAGTCATTTTGTAGTTTTTCTCTTTCCTAATTAAATTAAAAAAATCAATAAATATCTTTCCCTTATTTCTCTCATTAATTTCGAAATCTTTGGGTTGACTTAGTCAAAAAATTTTTAAAATTAGTTGTTTCTTGTTAGTCAAGTCAAGATTTCATTTTTAAAAAGAAAATCTTATCTTTTCAAATCTTTTTCAAAAATCAAATCTTTTTCATTTTGTTCTTAATATTTTCGAAAATTTTAAAAATTGATTTTCAAAATCTTTTTCTTAATTTCATTTCAAATTTTCAAAAAAGTTTTACTAACAATTAATGTGATTGATTCAAAAATTTGAAGTTTGTTACTTTCTTGTTAAGAAATGTTCAATCATTAAATTATAGAATCATATCTTTTAGTTTCTTGTTAGTCAAGTAATCAATTTTAATTTTAAAAATCAAATCTTTTTAATTCCCTTTTCAAATCTTTTTCAAAATAAATGTCAATCATATCTTTTTCAAATCATATCTTTTTTTTTTCAAAATATTTTCTAACTTTTTATCTTTTCAAAATTGATTTTCAAATCTTTTTCAACTAACTAATTGATTTTTTGTTTGTTTTACTATTTCTAGTCTTTTTCAAAACCACCTAACTACTTTTCTCTCTCAAATTTTTGAAAATCACCTTCTTTTTCAAAAATTCTTTTTAATTAACTAATTATTTTAAATTTTAATTTTATTCCTCTTCTTCCTTATTTTTCGAATTTCCCTCTCATCTCCTTCTATTTATTTATTTATTTACTAACACTTCTCTTCATCTAAAAATTCGAACCCTCTCTTCTCCTCTGTGTTCGAATTTTCGTCCTCCATCTTCTATTCTTTTCTTTTTCTACTCACATAAAGGAATCTCTATACTGTGACATAGAGGATTTCTCTTCCTTTTCTGTCCTCTTCTTTTTCATATGAGCAGGAGCAAGGACAAGGACATTCTTGTTGAAGCAGATCCTGAACCTGAAAGGACTCTGAAGAAGAAGCTAAGAGAAGCTAGCACAACAATCTAGAGAAAACCTTACAGAGAATCTCAAAAAAGAAAGGAGACATGGCCGAACCCAACAACAATGCAAGGAAGATGCTTGGTGACTTTACTGCACCAAATTCCAACTTACATGGAAGAAGCATCTCAATCCCTGCCATTGGAGCAAACAATTTTGAGCTAAAGCCTCAATTAGTTTCTCTGATGCAACAGAATTACAAGTTTCATGGACTTCCATCAGAAGATCCTTTTCAGTTCTTAACTGAATTCTTGCAGATCTGTGATACTATTAAGACCAATGGGGATGATCTCGAGGTCTAAGGCTTATTCTTTTCCCTTTTACTGTAAGAGACAGAGCTAGAATATGGTTGGACTCTCAACCTAAAGATAGCCTGAACTCTTGGGATAAGCTGGTCACGACTTTCTTAGCCAAGTTCTTTCCTCCTCAAAAGCTGAGTAAGCTTAGAGTGGATGTTCAAACCTTTAGACAGAAAGAAGGTGAGTCCCTCTATGAAGCTTGGGAGAGATACAAGCAACTGACCAAAAAGTATTCTTCTGACAAGCTTTCAGAATGGACCATCCTGGATATATTCTATGATGGTCTGTCTGAATTGTCTAAGATGTCATTGGACCATTCAGCAGGTGGATCTATTCACCTAAAGAAAACGCCTGCAGAAGCTCAGGAACTTATTGACATGGTTGCAAATAACCAGTTCATGTCTACTTCAGAAAGGAATCCTGTGAGTAATGGGACGCCTCAGAGGAAGTGCGTTCTTGAAATTGATGCTCTGAATGCCATATTGGCTCAGAACAAAATGTTGACTCAGCAAGTCAACATGATTTCTCAGAGTCTGAATGGATTGCAAAATGCATCCAATAGTACTAAAGAAGCATCTTCTGAAGAAGAAGCTTATGATCCTGAGAACCCTGCAATGGCAGAGGTGAATTACATGGGTAAAGCCTATGGAAACACCTATAATCCCTCATGGAGAAATCATCCAAATTTCTCATGGAAGGATCAACAAAAGCCTCAACAAGGCTTTAATAATGGTGGAAGAAACAGGTTCAGCAATAGCAAGCCTTTTCCATCATCATCTTAGCAACAGACAGAGAATTCTGAGCAGAATCCATCTAGCTTAGCAAATATAGTCTCTGATCTATCTAAGGCCACTCTCAGTTTCATGAATGAAACAAGGTCCACCATTAGAAATCTGGAGGCGCAAGTGGGCCAGCTGAGTAAAAGAGTCACTGAAACTCCTCCTAGTACTCTCCCAAGCAATACAGAAGAGAACCCAAAAAGAGAGTGCAAGGCCATAACCTTACTTGGTGTGGCCTGATAGGCAAAATTGTGATTTACTCTTTTCATAACTTGAACAATTCTTAACAATGGCTCCAAAAACTTGGTGCACACTACTATGGTTCACTCACATTCTTCACAACTTCGCACAACTAACCAGCAAGTGCTCTGGATCGTCCAAGTAATAAACCTTACGTGAGTAAGGGTCAATCCTACGGAGATTGTTGGTATGAAGCAAGCTATGGTCATCTTGTAAATCTCAGTTAGGCGGATTCAAATGGTTATAATGGTTTTCATAATTAAAAGAAAAATAAAGCATAAAATAGAGATAGAGATACTTATGTAAATCATTGGTGGAAATTTCGGATAAGTGTATAGAGATACTTTGTTCCTGTTGAATTTCTGTTTTTCTACTGCCTTCCTTCAATCCTTCTTACTCCTTTCCATGGCAAGCTGTATGTAGGGCATCACTGTTGTCAATGGCTACTTTCCATCCTCTTAGTGAAAATAGTCCAAATGCTCTGTCACAGCACGACTAATCATCTGTCGGTTCTCGATCATGTCAGAATAGAATCCATTGATTCTTTTGCGTCTATCACTACACCCAACAATCACAAGCTTGAAGCTCCTCACAGTCATTCAATCCCTGAATCTTACTCGGAATACCACAGACAAGGTTTAGACTTTCCGGATTCTCAAGAATGGCCGCCAATAATTCTAGCTTATGCCACGAAGATTCTGATTAAGGAACCCAAGAGATACACGCTCGATCTAAGGTAGAACAAAAGTGGTTGTCAGTCACGCGTTCATAAGGACGGATGATGATGAGTGTCACGGATCATCACATCCATCAGGTTGAAGTGTAGCGAATATCTTAGAATAAGAATAAGCTTGAATTGAATAGAAGAATAGTAGTAATTGCATTAATTCTCGAGGTACAGCAGAGCTCCAAACCTTAATCTATGGTGTGTAGAAACTCCACCGTTGAAAATATATAAGTGATGGTCTAGGCATGGCCGAATGGCCAGCCCCCCTGAAGGTCTAAAATCGCATACACTGATTAAAAATCAATCAAAAGACGTCTAATACAATATTAAATGTCCTATTTATACTAGACTAGTTACTAGGGTTTACAGAAATAAGTCTAAATACAGAAATCCACTTCTGGGGCCCACTTTGGTGTGTGCTTAGGCTGAGTTTGAGCTTTAGACGTGCAGAGGCTTCTCTTGGAGTTAAACGCCAAGTTGTAACGTGTCTTTGGCATTTAACTCTGGTTTGTGACGTGTTTCTGGCGTTTTACTCCAGAATGCAGCATGAAATTGGCGTTGAACGCCAGTTTGCGTCATTTAAACTCGAACAAAGTATGGACTATTATTTATTGCTGGAAAAATCTGGATGTCTACTTTCCAACACCATTGAGAGCGCGCCATTTGGAGTTCTGTAGCTCTAGAAAATCCATCTTGAGTGCAGGGAGGTCAGAATCCAACAGCATCAGTAGTCCTTTTTCAACCTCCTATCAGATTTTTGCTCAGGTCCCTCAATTTCAGCCAGAAAATACCTGAAATCATAAAGAAACACACAAACTCATAGTAAAGTCCAGAAATGTGAATTTTGCATAAAAACTAATGAAAACATCCATAAAAGTAGCTAGATCCTACTAAAAACTACCTAAAAACAATGCCAAAAAGCGTATAAATTATCCGATCATCATGGCCGAATGCACAGAGGAGGAGGAGGATGTGAATCCCAGTGAGGAAGACCTCTTGGGACATCCTCTGGACAAAAAGGAGTTCCCAATTGAGGAACCTAAGGAATCTAAGGCTCATCTAGAGACCATAGAAATTCCATTGAACCTCCTTTTACCATTCATGAGCTCTGATGACTATTCATCTTCTGAATAAGATGAAGACATTATTGAAGGGCAAGTTACCCAGTATTTAGGAGCAATCATGAAGCTGAATGCCAAGCTATTTGGTAATGAGACTTGGGAGGATGAACCTCCATTGCTCATTAATGAACTGAATACCTGGGTTCAGCACACTTTACCTCAAAAGAAACAGGATCCTGGTAAATTCCTAATTCCCTGTACCATAGGCACCATGACCTTTGAGAAGGCTCTGTGTGACCTGGGGTCAGGCATAAACTTAATGCCACTCTCTGTAATGGAGAAACAAGGAATCTTTGAGGTACATGCTGCCACATTCTCATTAGAGATGGTAGACAAATCCATGAAAAAAGCTTATGGACAGGTAGAGGACGTGCTAGTAAAGGTCAAAGGCCTTTACATCCCTGCTAATTTCATAATCCTAGACATTGGGAAGGATGAGGATGAATCCATCATCCTTGGAAGACCCTTCCTAGCCACAGCAAAAGCTGTGATTGATGTAGACAGAGTAGAGTTGGTCCTTCAACTGAATGAGGACTACCTTATGTTTAAAACTCAAGGATATCCCTCTGTAACCATGGAGAGGAAGGAAGAAAAGCTTCTCTTACTGTAGAGTCCACCAAAGCCCCCACAGTCAAACTCTAAGTTTGGTGTTGGGAGGCCACAACCAAACTCTAAGTTTGGTGTTGAACCCCCACATTCAAACTCTAAGTTTGGTGTTGGGAGGTCCCAACAATGCTTTGAACATTTGTGAGGCTCTATGAGAGCTCACTGTCAAGCTATTGACATTAAAGAAGCGCTTATTGGGAGGCAAACCAAATTTATTTATCTATGTATTTTTCTTTTTTTTTAGGTTGATGATCATGTGGAGTCACAAAAATAATTGAAAAAATTCAAGAAAAATAAAAAATAGCATACCCTGGAGGAGGAACTTACTGGCGTTTAAGGGTAGCAGAATGGGCGTTTAACGCCCAGTCTGGCACCATTCTGGGTGTTAAACGCCAGGAACAAGCACCAGACTGGCGTTAAACGCCAGAAAGAAGCAATAATCTGGCGTTAAACGCCAAAAATAGGTTGCAGCCTGGCGTTTAACACCAGGAAAGGAATAAAAGCTGGCGTTTAACGCCAGAAACAAGCAGCAGTCTAGCGTTAAATGCCAAGATTGCACAGCAAGGACGTTTTGCACGCCTAAAAGGAGCTGGGATAAAATCTTTGACCCCTTAGGATCTGTGGACCCCATAGGATCCCCACCTACCCTACCCCCTTTCTCTCTCACTCACCAATCAAATCATATCATCTTCCCTATATTCTCTTCACCAATCACCTCCATATCTCTTCCCCAAAAACCCCACATACCTCTCTTTCAAATTCAAACACTTTTCCCCCCCAAACCCAAACCTAATGACCGAATCCCAACCTTCCCCTCACCCCTATATAAACCCCTCACTACTCCTTCATATTCACACAACACAAACACCTTTCCCTCCTCTTGGCCGAACCACTATCTCCCTCCATCTCCTCCATTTTCTTCTTCTCCTCCTTCTTTCTTTCTTCTTTTGCTTGAGGACGAGCAAACCTTTTTGCTTTTACCACACCAAACTTAAAAGGTTTGCTCATCCTCGAGCAAAAGAAGAAAGAAAGAAGGACAAAAAGAAGAAAATGGAGGAGATGGAGGGAGATAGTGGTTCGGCCAAGAGGGGGGAAAGGTGTTTGTGTTGTGTGAATATGAAGGAGTAGTGAGGGGTTTATATAGGGGTGAGGGGAAGGTTGGGATTCGGTCATTAGGTTTGGGTTTGGGGGGGAAAAGTGTTTGAATTTGAAAGAGAGGTATGTGGGGTTTTTGGGGAAGAGATATGGAGGTGATTGGTGAAGAGAATATAGGGAAGATGATATGATTTGATTGGTGAGTGAGAGAGAGAGGGGGTAGGGTAGGTGGGGATCCTGTGGGGTCCACAGATCCTGAGGGGTCAAGGATTTTATCCCTGCTCCTTTTAGGCGTGCAAAACGCCCTTGCTGTGCAATCCTGGCGTTTAACACCAGACTGTTGCTTGTTTCTGGCGTTAAACGCCAGCTTTTATTCATTTCCTGGCATTAAACGCCAGAAATAGTTGCTTCTTTCTGGCGTTTAACGCTAGTCTGGTGCTTGTTTCTGGCGTTTAACACCCAGAATGGTGCCAGACTGGGCATTAAACGCCCATTCTGCTACCCTTACTGGCGTTTAAACACCAGTAAGTTCCTCCTCCAGGGTGTGCTGGTTTTAATGTTATTTTTTATTTTTCTTGAATTTTTGCAATTGTTTTTGTGACTCCACATGATCATCAACCTAAAAAAACAAAAATACATAGATAAATAAAATTGGGTTTCCTCCCAATAAGTGCTTCTTTTATTTCAATAGCTTGACAATGAGCTCTCATGGAGCCTCACAGATGTTCAGAGCATTATTGGGACCTTCCAACACCAAACTTAGAGTTTGAATGTGGGGGTTCAACACCAAACTTAGAGTTTGGTTGTGGCCTCCCAACACCAAACTCTAAGTTTGATTGTGGGGGCTTTGGTTGACTCTACAGTGAGAGAAGCTTTTCTTGCTTCCTCTCCATGGTTACAGAGGGAGATCCTGGAGTTTTAAACACAAGGTAGTCCTCATTCAGTTGAAGGACCAACTCTCCTCTGTCCATATCAATCACAGCTTTTGCTGTGGCTAGGAAGGGTCTTCCAAGGATGATGGATTCATCCTCATCCTTTCCAGTGTCTAGGATTATGAAATCAGCAGGGATATAAAGGTCTTTGACCTTTACTAGCACATCCTCTACCTGTCCATAAGCCTTTTTCATGGATTTGTCTGCCATCTCTAATGAGAATGTGGCAGCCTGTACCTCAAAGATTCCCAGTTTCTCCATTACAGAGAGTGGCATTAAGTTTATGCCTGACCCTAGGTCACACAGAGCCTTCTCAAAGGTCATGGTGCCTATGGTATAGGGAATTAGGAATTTACCAGGATCCTGTTTCTTTTGAGGTAAAGTGTGCTAAACCCAGGTATTCGGTTCATTAATGAGCAATGGAGGCTCATCCTCCCAAGTCTCATTACCAAATAG